>NC_143549.1:66389090-66712045 GCF_054136105.1 Typopeltis vanoorti | reverse complement strand
GTTACCCTTCTTACATGCTGATCACCTTTTTGTTTTTGCAGCTCTTGCTTTACACTGCTACTCATTCACTTAGTCTACTGTTTATCCACCTGACCCTGAGTATGAGCTCTGATACAGCCTTGCTCAAACAATCCCTGACCACTTCCCATGCACTAATGATATTCCATGTAGCTTCTTATGCCATGGCACTGCTCCAAGTTGCCTCCTAAGTTTGCCATAATTGTCAGCTTTGTAGTTCCACATAAGCCTTTCTTGACTGAAAACTCCACATGTTGAGCAATCTCCCAGGACAAGACTACATCACTTTTCCCATTTGGAGGTCAAGTTGCTACTGTAGTTTTATAGATCTTCTGATGCTATTATCAGATCCAACACTCTCAAACTCTCTTGCCCCTTCCATCATGTGCCGATTCACGTAATTATCCCTCAGTAACTGTATAAATTGCATTTCAATTTTGCCATATGCCCTTTCCTCCATCAAATCATAGTTGAAGTTTCACATTATAATTGCTCAGACTGCACTCATTATGCTCATCTGCTGGACTCTTAGGTCAATAACAGCAACCAACAATATATTTTGTCCTATTGGCCTGTATCTCACAAGACAGCCTCAAATGAACCATTTCCATCTGATCTACTAACTTCTATTTCTGTTGGTTGAAGTTCTTCAACCATCATCAACAAAACCCTATTTCTCCCGTCTTCCATGGAAATACAATATCTATTACATTCTATCCTTTTAACTACATTCTCTGACAACTGGGTCTCGCTGATGGCATAATGTTTTGGTAAAGTTGCATGGACCATTGCCAAAAACTCTTCTCCATTATTTCTGATACTTCAGGCATTCATAATGTGGAAAACTGCACCCAGTTCTTCACAATCATTTCTGCATCCACTGTTACTTGTCCCAAGAGTGGCTAGACAAGCTCTATTGCTTTCCTCCCCTCCCAATCTCTAGTTTCCCTGGTTTTGCACTTACAATCTCTCACTGAACAATTTCTCCAAGCATCTAACTGCAAAACCAAGTGTGGTCCAAGCATATACAGGTCCTGTCATCTAACTCCACACATCTATAAACTACATGCCATTCCTCATCTAGTGGATCATACTGGAAAATCCACATCTCATCACATGTGATGAGACGTGGATTTTAGGAGGAATGCATGCCATTCCTCCTACACAATCTTCTCACTGACAATCATAGCCCTTCTCAATTCCGTCATATCATACCGAGGTATAAGTAGTAAAATGGTGTATCACCATTTTACTCTTTGCATATATGATGGACGATAGATGGCATTGATGGTGGCGTCGTAGTTGGAGAACTGAGTAGTGGTGGAGAGGATGAGATGTATTTAGCGAAGTAGAGTAGTGTGCCCTCCCACGATGAGTCGTTGGATTACCTGGAGGTAATCCAAGGACTTATCGTGTCCTCTCAGCTTGGCCAGAATCTCAAGGTAATGTTTGTTAACTGTCTGACTCTCTGATACTGATTCAACCATTACCATGCCATTGATATAAAAAAAAAATTTTTTTAAAAAAATGATCAGCATTGCCTTCAGTTTTAACTTGCTCATTCTTGCTTTTTTCATTCTCCGTTACGTGGGAATTTTCCAGTGCATCTATTGTCTTTGTTTCTGGATTGTACTGGAAAATCCGAGATTAATGTGCTGATAGAGTTTAACATTAGACATTATTCCAGCAAAGCGACTTCACACGTGTTTCTTTTATAACTGCCTACAGACTAACTACGAGTAACAGCAAACAATGCTCATCTCGACTGCTTCTAGAACCTTCAAGGTTATTCACGCCGCAAGCACATCCTACTGCTATGAGCAAATGATTCAGTGCACCTTCTCGTTTTTTTAATAGTCACACCTCGTACACCAATGACATCATGTGCACATTTAGGTTCGGTGTGCTGTTGTGTGGCTTATGCAAGCTGCACTACAAAGTTCAAGTCTATTTGACCGTACGATTGCATTTTTATTGATGTTTGAAAAAATAAAGGTTGAAATAGCCAGTTTTACTTATTTATACACAAGTTCCAATCTTCTATGACTAATGATACAATCTGTGAAAGCTCTGGAAGAAAACAGGACATTCAGTATATCATCAGCACTATTTTCCAGTGTAAATATGGGCAAAACAGTTATATTTATAGAAAATTATAATACTTCGTGTATATCAGTGTCCAAAACATATTAGTTTACACTTCACATATGCAAAACAGATGAAACTCAGAAAACAAAAACAGCAATCCATAACTAATGACAATGTTCAATTGAATTGGGTGACAACCCCAATCACCACAGTCTGATTTCTGGGTGCTATTGTCTTGGCACACACACACACCTTGCCTCACTTTAAACCATAGGAAAGCTAAGAATTTGACTTGCTGCACCGTATGTACATCTGTTCAAAGGGCAACTTTGAACGTTTGCTCAAGGCTCAAAAGTGTCCATGTTTGAAACTACACACTGGGCTATTAACATTAAATGCAATGTTTGCAGGTCAAAGAGTCCTCTTCATGAAAAATTAGTATATTGTGTTTAATTTAAGGAATCGCACAAAGCCAGGAAACACTTAGGGGCGTCATTAACAGGAATAAATGCAAAAACATAATAATCAGTGATATTGCTATTCCGTGGGTGTGCACTGCACACCTAGAATGAACACACACACTCACATACACATAACCTAGTTGTGAAGATACTTCATATATAAAGCATTATCCTATCTTTTAGTGTTACACAGTGATCAGCATTCATTTTTGCAATTATGTATTCTACAACCGTGTTAAAATAACTTTTTATTATCCAGATGTTTCGATCTTCACATCAAGATCATCACCTGGAGCATACATAAATATACACGACGAGCTGCATTACATTTCAAACCGTAAGCTAGAGAAACAATGATTTGATCACATGCTACTCACTGGCATGACCTCTAGTGAGAAAAAAAAATTACAACATGAATAAACACATTCTTTCTTATAGATTTTTTCTTTAATAGTGATGTCCTATTTTTTAGTATTGAAGTTATTTTATTTTAGATTTAGGATCCTGGATTTTCTACAGTCCTGTTTATAGTTGTTCTTAGAGAGGAAGGATTTGTGGGACAAATATATGCCTTCCATAGGTATGGGATTTTTAGACCATCATTATTGTTTAGATTGTGGGTGGTTGATAATGATCTCAAGCTTCCTTAAATTTGCATTCATACCATGTTTTGGTGTGATGTAGACATCTAGTGCTTTTCCAGTCAATTCTATGTAAGGTGTCCAAGGTCATGATCAGAAATGCCAGCTTCACATAATCATTATATTTGATATGTCGTTTATGTTCTTTTTGTCTGATCTGAATTGTGCATCCTGTTTCTCCTATGCAAGATATGTTGCAGTAAATACGGTATACTCCAGGGTGGGTCTTTGGATGAGTTGAGTAAGCTTTTTAATTTTGCAGGAGGTTTAAAGGTGAGCTTTGAGGTTGTATTTTTATAATACTCTGTATATTTTGTCTGATGCCCCTTTAATGTAGGGAATTTTACTGTAGTCTGGTTTGTCTTTGTTTATCGAGGGCTTGCAGAAATTTTTGTTAATAGTGTTTTGGTTGTATCCATTTTTTTTTTGAAAAGTATTGCTGATCACTTTAAATTCATTTTTCAGTGCCTGTTCACTGGAGCTGATCTTCAGAGCCATGTTTTTTTAGGATATTGATGACACTTAGTTTTTGTGTTGAGTGGTGGTAGGAGTTATATATTAGTATAACTATTAGCGTGTGTGTATATATACACACATACATAGTGGTGTATATATTAGCCAGTATGTGTCAGTTTCCAGTAAACAGTGAAGGATTGCCCGAGGGAAGACATGTGAATCTAGAAACGGCAGTGTGTTATGTTTTTCAATCTCAATTGTGAACTGTATACGTTTGCGTTGCTCGTTTAGGTGGCTAAGGAATGTGTTGTCTGGCGGCCATGAGACCAGATTACGAAAACATCGTCAACGTATCTAAGCCAGACTTTGGATTTTAAAGGGGAGGAATCTAAAGCAAGTTGTTCAAAATGTTCCATATAAAAGTTGGCAATTGGGGGGGGGGTATGGCAAGCCCATGGCCGTGCCTTCTTTTTGCATGTAGCAAGCGTTTTGCCACACAAAATAACCAAAACGTAATACATGTGCTAAGAGTGCCGTGATATCTGAAGGAAATTTGTTCTGTAAAAGAATTGTGTCATTGATTGGGACATTCATAAAGAGAGCAGAGACGTCAAAACTGACTAACAGATCATCTTTTTCTAATGTAATGTCTTTGATGATGTTTATGAAGTGTCTGTTTTTGATATAAGAGGGGGGAATGTTGCTGCTAATTTTTTGGCTAAGTGATAAGTCGGGCTATCAATCCCTTCGACTATAGGCCTTAGCGGTGCATTTTCTTTGTGAATTTTCAGTAGCCTGTAAATTCTCGGGGGACGAGCGTAGCGTGGAAATAGTTTTTTTGACCGTATCTTCGGGCCATGTGGTAATTGACTTAAGTAGATTCTCAGTTTTCTTTTTTATTCTATTAGTTGGGTTATAGTTAACTGATTGGTATGTGTTATTGTCCGAGACCAGCAGATTCATTTTTTCCACATAATTGGTTCGGTTTAAGATAACTGTGGCACTTCCTTTATCTGCTCTGGTTATTAAGATGTCCGGATTTTACTTTCATGATTTTATTGTAGTTAATTTGTGTTGAGTTAGGTTGCTTGTTATTGTTTTGTTACAATTTAAAATGTTTGCGGTTTCTAAACATGTTTTCTGCTATGTTATTTGGGATGAATCTTAGGCCTCTTTCATTATTACAAATAAATTCAAGTTTGTTTATCGATTTGGGTGCTATTGCATAATTTAAACCTTTGTTAAGTATCAAGATTTCATCTTTGTTTAAAGCATGGTTGGATAGGTTAACTATATTACTGTTACCTGTAGGAGATGGGTGGCTCCTGTTTTTCTTGCTTCTGGTTGGTTTGTATGGCAAAATGCTTTCTACCTACAAAATGAAGGCACAGCAATGGGCTCGTCATTATCCCCCCCCCCCCCGATTGCCAACTTTTATATGGAACATTTTGAACAACTTGCTTTAGGTTCCTCCCCTTTAAAACCTAAAGTCTGGCTTAGATACGTTGATATTTTTGCGATCTGGTCTCATGGCTGCCAGACACTAAATACAATCTTAACCACCTAAACAAGCAACAAAAAACGTATACAGTTAACAACTGAGAATGAAAAAAAAATAACATATTGCCGTTTCTAGATACGCTTGTCGCACTTCTTCCCTCGGGCAATTTTTCCTTCACTGTTTACCGGAAACCGACACATACTGGCCAATATATGCACAAACTCCTACCACCACCCAACACAAAAGCTAAGTATCATCAATATCCTAAAAACAGAGCTCTGAAGATCTGCTCCAGTGAAGAGGCACTGAAAAACGAATTTAAAGTGATCAGCAATACTTTTCAAAAAAAAAAAAAAAAAATGGATACAGCCAAAACACTATTAACAAAATTCTCTACAAGACCTCAATAAAAAAAAACAAAGACAAACCAGACTATAGTAAAACTATAACAATTCCGTACATTAAAAGGGACATCAGACAAAAACAGTACTACAAAAATACAACCTCAACGCCACCTTTAAACCTCCTGCAAAATTAAAAAGCTTACTCAACTCATCCAAAGACCCACTCCCTCTGCTGGCCCACCCTGGAGTATACTGTATTTACTGCACCTGCAACATACCATACATAGGAGAAACAGGACGCACAATTCCGATCAGACAAAAACATAAACGACATCAAATAATAATTATGGTGAAGCTGACCTTTCTGATCATGCCCTGAACACCTTACATTGACTGGAAAAGCACTAGATGTCTACATCACACCAAAACATGATATGAATGCAAATTTAAGGAAGCTTGTGACATCATTATCAACCACCCCAATCCAAAACAATAATGGTCTAAAAATCCCATACATATGGAAGGCATATATTCGTCCCACGAATCCTTCCTCTCTAAGAACTATAAACAGGACTGTAGAAAATCCAGGATCCTAAATCTAAAATAACTTTAATACTAAAAAATAGGACATCACTGTTAAAGAAAAAAAATCAATAAGAAAGAATGTTTATTCATGTTGTAATTTATCATTTTCTTTAAATCAAAAATAACTGTAATAATAGAAATAGGACATCACTGTCACTGGAAAGAAAACCATCTATAAGCAAGAATGGAATGTTTATTCATGTAATCATAAATTAAATCTAGCTTGATGTAATTTTTTCCCCCCTTCTTCACTACAGATGATCAAATCATTGTTTTTCTAGCTTACAGTTTGAAATGTAAATGCAGCTCGTGTATATTTATGTATGCTCCCGATGATGATCTAGATATCTAGATCGAAATGTCGGGATAATAAAAAGAGTTATTTCAACACTGTTGTAGATCCATAATTTCAAAAATTAATATATAAAGCATTCTTATGTGGTAATAGATTAGACAACTCTACATGTTATAAGTAAAATTAACCATGTGTTCTTTGTCTTACTTCATACTTGTGAGAGACATCCATGACACTAGTTAATTCACTCAAGGAAAAAAAAAAAAAAATTTTTCAAACCTCATTACAGTAAAAAAAAACATCCAATTCACTTCATCCCAACAAAGTTAATAACACAATTTGATAGCACTAAGTGTATTCAAAAAACTTTTCTTTCTTTTGCACAAATAAGAATTCACTTATAGAGAAACTGACACTTTTCAGTTGATAACTGGTTAATGCTAACTGTCTACCAGTTACTTAATAACATACTAATGGTTGCTAACATGTTAAAGGAGATATGTACTGAAGTATATCTCCTTAAACATTCTAATCTATAAATGTGGAAAATGTGACTGGAATTGCAAGTCCACCATATCAGATGAATCTCATGATCTAACACAACATTCAATGTTCATTATTAATTACCTAAAATTAATATATTTAATAAAAGAGATAGATTTTTTTTTAAACGCACTTTGTAAAATGCAGTCTATACAATCCTTGTTGCATGTAATTTTTCATACGACTTTGAATGCATTGCTATAAACTCAAAGTAAATTTATAACCACTGCAAGCGGACTAATTTAAGATGTTACTATTTCATAGCATATTCAATGAGAGATTATAAAAAACAAAATGCACAGTCAGGAGTGGTTTTGAGTCTTGAAGATAGACATTCATAACTTATTAATACAAAACTACTAATAGACGTTGGAACAAAATATCTGATACACACCTATTAGAACTCACTTTCTGGTATACAATAATCAAGTTCTGAAAGGTCCCAGGAGGTTTAAGGATTTTATTTATCTCTTTCATTTACTGAAAATTGTATAATAGCCTGTCACTACAAAAGCTATAGTGGGCAAAAGGATAACATACACACTTTCTAAGCAACACTGTGGGATTTGAATCCTACTACAGGCATGCATTTTGAGTCAGGTGATAAATTTCACCAGGTGCGAGATCACCCTCCCCAACTTACAGGCATGTCCGAGTGGTTTGAAAGTTACATTAGTCAAGCTAGAGTTTACATATCTAACCACACAGCCCACAGCTGCTGTACTATAGGTTTACAAACTTTCATAGATAGGATCCAGATAACAACATACATCCAAGTTTATAACCATAATGTTGCATAATATATATAAAAAATATTTGCATAGTAAACAAGTCACAACGAAGACCATAACAATATTATTCAGTTAAGTTTAATTATAAATATCTGTCATTTATTCAGGAACTATCATCTATGCCAAATTCTTTGAAAGAGCTTTATGAATAGTGATATAGTATGCCCACGCTTAAGAGATATTCGCTTGGAGACTTGCCAAGAATAGTCGATTCATGCTGAAGGGGAGAAAGAAATGAAGGACGTACGAACTGATTGCCAACATGCGAAATCACATGCTTCATAGGTAAAATTTTCCAACTGCTATACAAACAACATAGTTAACTACAATGATCATAAAAGAGAAGTTAATTTTCTGACATGTAATAATAAACAACTCATCTGCAATATGGATTGATTACCCTATTATCGGAATGGATTCTCCTGTTGACATGCGCAGAAGTGTCGAAGGGTCTCGAATCTGTGGGCATACTATACTTTGCAAAAAATTCAACATGTCAAAAGTTACAGCATGGTTTATTCATATTTAGCTTGCAGCTGTAGACAATTTAATTTCATATATCATTCAACCAAATCAAAATCTAAACTATAGATTTTAATACAGATCCTAATTATCATTAAATTTCATCTAATCAATGTGAATCTTTAATTTTGAATCATTTTGCATTAAAAACAACTTGATTAAAATTGAACTATAAGGACATTGTAAGTACATCTACATAACAGCAGGCCTGGTTAACAAACTTTCCAACCAACAGGCTCTGGGTTAAAATCCCATTATAGATATTTATGTGTCTATTTTTAAGGGTCATGATTAATTTCATCAGATGGAGGCCTGAAGTGGCCTAAAAACTCCTGTCCGAGTTGGGTTCCAGATTATCTAAAGAAATCTCCCACTCAGGGAGATTTCTTTCAGGTTTGCAGTCTTGTGGGTCAGACAAATTTATTCTACCAGAGTAGTTACTGCACTATATAATTTTGAAATGTTTAGCTGCTGCAAACAATCTGAATGAAATAAAAATTGAAGCAGCATGTTTTTGAAAAAATTTCCAAATGCCAATAAAAACTATTCAGCCCATGTCTAGAAATAACTTGCACCTGGATGAATGGACAAAACATTTTCAAACAGTAATAACAAATGAGCTTACTGTGAATGTTTAAAAGACAAAAATAGAGTGTTATTTATTTTTTATGCTTTTTAAAGACTCGCAAAAAAGAAAAGATTGTGGACCACCAGGTACAGATACAGTGGCTTTCATTTGCTTTGTAATTACAAGCAATGATTTAAGTTACATTTTGATGCATTTTCTGATGTAAGGGCCTGAATCCTAAGTCTCAGAAATATAAAATACAAATTTGGATTTCAAATTAACTTGGGGAAAAATAAATAAATAAAATAACAATAATACACCATTCCTTTGGGTCTGGAAGAAACCCAAAGGAAGGGCATATTATTAGAGATCCAGGTGGTGTGACTGCTAGAAGCGTGAATAATGATAATCGTGTTGCTTGTTGGAGCTAGGCATCCTGCAATGCATTTACTGATTCAATGGAGGAGTGCTGTTTAATAAGAAAGCAGGAATAAAGTTAACTTTCACAATTTGCATAACAAACTATTATTCAAACCTGATATCATACATTCTGCACAAAGGACTCACATGGTTAAAAAATATTTCTGACATTTCCTCTCTAAAATATTTGTAAATTTCATCCATGAACAGTTTGTAAAACTGTATTATGTATTAATATGCTCAGGCAAATTACACAATTTTTGGAACCATTGTTCTAGAAAAGTATTTTCAAACCACTTTTGAAGTGTCCAGAAATCAGAACAACAGTTTCACATACTAGACAATGAAAATTACTACTTAAAGACATTCATAAATATTGATGCCCAAAGTGGGATTCAAAGTTGCAACCCACTAATCAGAGTAGTACTATCCAGTTGTCCTGTCTAGTGTCGTTTCCATCCAGGAGGTTTACTATCATGGATCTCCGAGATTAATAACGTGCAGTAGAAAGATAAGATAGCAAGGCTTTAATCTCTTGCACCTCACAGGGCTGATTTGTCTGCTTTGAGAGACAAAAACCCTCTACTTCCTTATGAGACTAACTCATTTGACTGAAAAACACATGATAAAGGTTCCTCTCATCACAGACAAGATTCAAACCCAGGTCTTTCCAAAAACTCATCTATGCCAAGTTATGGAGGATCACTATCCAGTTAACCTACATTAAATAATATTTAATATGTATGTAAACATGCACATATCCATCAGAAATAGAAATATTTAGAAGTTGTATAATAATATTCATCACTGCTCTTGCATATTTGCACAAAATACAGGTTCAAATATCTTTTATTCTGCTGCAAAATTTCCTTTCCTTATCTCACCAAGATCAGGATTTAGGTTCTGTAAATATATTCTAAGAAGTGTTCCATGGCCAACTAACTAATTCTGAACAATCCTACTACTTGTTTGCAAGGAGCTTTATTTAATATTTATGCCTATAGCCAGTGGTGAGCTATGGAAATTTTAACAAAGGGCTCATATCGTCGAGCAAAAAAAAAAGCAGTATTTCACACAAAAATGTTTATTAATACAGCTTGTGTACAAATGCCAATCAAAACGTATGAGAGGACAATCAACCTATAAAGGCTATCATTTTTAAACAAATATTTCATGATCTAAACACGAAATATTTGCACACAATCTGTGTTAATTTATCTTACATAAGAAAAACATTTTAACTATAAAAATATAATAAGAATAAAATTTTATAATTGCACATATGAAATAGTCTGCATTTTTTATAAAAACAAAATAAGTTTCTTTTGCCTGCAATAGAAGTTTTACGAAAAAAATCTATAAATAATAAATATTATCTAAACACAGTAATATTGAAATACCAATCAAGGGGTATTATTTTACAGTCCTATTTATTTATGTGATTACCAAAAGTGAATTCTTATTTGTAAAATGGTAGTAACGTTAAATTTTATTTAATAAAATCACTTTGTTAGGTTAGCATATGAGTTTTTCGCTTAATATATTTCAAAAAATTATGTTTGTTTGTTTGTTTGTTTTTTTTTGAAAAAATAAAGTAAACAAGAAGAACAAGGGGGCTCTCAAATTTGAGAAAAATTAACAAGGGGCTCAGGCAAGCCCCTTATAGCTCACCACTGCCTATAGCACAATTCAAAAACTGCTTGTGGTGCAACTTCACTGAGAAAAACTACTGTTTTGATTTACAGCCAAAACAATTATGGCTATAAAGCCAGTGTGTATCATGTCTATAAATGTTCTGGCTTTCAAGATGAAAAACCCTGCCACATCCATGAGACTGGCTACCTCACTTTCAGATAAAAAAATCCTCAAAAAAGGTTCTTGATATCTCAGACAGGATTTGCTTATAAAGGCACAATATATATTTTGAGAATGAAAAACTGGCAAGTAATGCAATATTTGATTAATATACACACACACACACACACACACACACACACACACAGAGGTTTAGCTTCATTATACAAGTAGCTCAGATGTGAATATATTTCACGTAAAAAACTTTTGGGAAAAGGATTAAAACCAAGTATATAAAATTTCTTTGTTTCTTTCTCTCTCTCTCTCACACACACACACACAGTATAAAACAATAGAATAAATAAAGCCTTTTATAAGGATACAGTAATGAGAAAACAGTTCCAATTAATGCTATAAGTTTCAGTAACTAGATAGTGATATTTGTGATGATGTAGAACTGTCTGGCTCATTCAAACTGCTTAAATTATTTTAATGTAATATTAAAGCGTTTGCAAGATGAAGTTAAGTATTTGTATATATGCAGATCTTTCCAGAAGACTGCCTACCAACTGCAGCTCCAGTACATACTGTCTTGGGAAACTATAAAATTTTTAAAGTGTCAAAATCAAGAGCAAATTATTTTTCATAATGCAATGAATTGACGTTTTACAAGATACAGAATGAATATTTGTACTTCATTAATATATTAGTATTTCATTGTGGGATACATGTAAATATGCATTCATTTACAAATTCATCTGATAATTAACTTGATCAGCTAGCTGAGCACAATGTGAACATCCAATGTCTCTGGTGATATTAGATCAGGACAGCTCAATGAAAGCAGGAAGTATCACATTTATTTGATCTCCAGAGCAAACATGTAGGAATTGCTGACTATCTTGCATTTATCCTCTCCACAGTACTAAATGCAATATAAGTTCATAAGCATTTGTGGATGGGAGTGACTTATAATAAAACGGGCATGAACTACAAAAGTCAGTTATAAGTTCACATGATGATCTCTCAGGATTATTACTGTTACATTCAAAAATAACTGAAGAAATAATATGCAAGCAAAAAACTGACCATAATAATTTTTTTGTTAACGCTTTTAGTAGATATATCCGAGTTATCGACCAAGTAAAAATAAACATGCTCAACATTATTATTTCTATAAAACGTATATCGCAATGAGATGATTACAACGTTGAAATCATATTTAGACGCATTAAGAACTTATATGAATTAACTTTGCATTGATAACCTAAAAAGCAAGTTAATATTCTATAAGATTTTATGTTAAATACCAAAAATATACTTTTTGAACTTTTTGTATGTTGGTCTATTATCAAGGAGAAAAGTTTTATTTTTAATCCATAAATTTTTAATCTAAAAATGGCACATTGTAATCCAGGTACCATTGCACCTATACCGGAAGGGGGTTCTTTCCTCCCACGCGCACGGACACTCACACCTCACATACCTTTGATCAGAAGCATGCGGTACTTTTCTTTTAATGCGATTTAAAACGTTAAAGGACTTCGGTATATAAAATGTTTTAGATAACCAAATTTGCACCAGCTTTGAATGCTTAATTGAAAACACTATTGACATTCGAATATACTTAAATAGAAATATCGGTTATTTTACAACATACTAAAAACACAGAAGACAGTAACACAGAGTTATTTTTACTATAACGTCTCCTTATCAGCAAAGAATTTTACTTAATACCACTGATTGTTCCCAATAAAGTATCATTTTGCAATGCAACAGTAAAGAGGGGGGAAAAGTGTTACATTATATCTTTAGTAGTAACGCTATGTTAAGCATACATAACGGCAATGCATTACTAGAAATGTAATAATACAATAAAAAGAAGTCCAACACATTTTCGACCACACATGCCGGCCACTGACCACGCCGACATTCAGATTCGGCGCCATTTTGAACAAACGAAAGCTTCTTCCCTTTTCAGTATTAAAACAAAAGTATTTGTTTCAAGTGATTGAAAGGAATTGTCACCAACACAAGCTGTTCAATACTTGAGTTAATTCATATCGTCATCACCACTACAAAATACTTACCATTTAAAGTTTCGATGGCCTTTTCAGCTGAAGCTTGATCAGGACAGTCCACAAAAGCGTACCCACCTTTCTTCACAAGTATAGCCTTAGGAATGATGCCGGATTGGTCATGAAGTAACTCTCGCAAAGTTCCTTCATTGACGTCTGATGGTAAGTTTCCGAAATACAGCTTATTCGTGTTCGTCATATTTACACGTCTTCAACAGCAATCGTCCAAAAAAAAACACGACTAGGGGGAGGAAGTACAATAACTGTGGGGATGAAACTAAAACGACACAAACGGTAACAGCCAAAAGCAACCGCCCTCCTTTTCGGAGTGGTCCAAAATGTGGTTCCCACGTGTTCATTAACCAAGTCACGTGATTGCTTTCTTTCCCGCCTCAGTGTCACACATGCGCGATGTGTAAACACTGTTTATAATTTTTATGATAATCGTATTTAAAATCCTAATGATTACAAGGCAAGGAAGTGTATTTTGTGACAACAGCATGAAGCTTCTTTTCGTATTTTATTATTTCTGCACAATATAACCTTATGCATAAAGCAAATTAAAATGAACGAATAGACGTGAGCCTTGTAAAATAATTGCATGCAAGCAGCCAATTAGCAACTAGTAACTTCGTCAATCGTTGACTCAGCCACTCACAGAAAGAAGCCTCAATGGCGCTAATGCTTCTGTAAGAAAACGAATTAGCATGGATGCTGTCGGCACCAATTTCTAGATATAAAAATATTTATAATGACAAAGAGATAAATAACACCAGAATACGCAGATGATAAGAGTTCTTTGTAAGAATGCCGTATATCATTATTTAATACTGTGTTGTGCTCTCATTCTCTCAACTTTCTTTGTTGTGAAAAAATGATCGATTTCATTAGGTATCTGCAAGCAAAAAAAATTATATATAAAACAATATAAGAAAGAAAACGTAAGAAATAATCTTTCATGGGAAGCTAACTTTTTTGATACGTTCATTACTGTTTTAAAAGTGGATTCAGAAATCGTAACCAGTAATCTGAACACCGTCCCTGTATTCACAGAAATTAAAAGACTGATGGATATGGATGCGAAGGCGCATTTTACTCGTTCTCCTATAGAGGGCTTTTAAATCACTATGTAACATTAGTTAAGAATAATGCAATTACAAAACCCAGTGAAAGAAATCATGTGCAAAATATTGATTAAATGAATTCGTCACTTCAGAAGATAAGTATTTTAATTATTATTTTCTAATTTATTTTAACTTAAAAATTAAGTATAAATTAAATGGATGAGTAACATCATGCATGAACTGAAAGAAAGAAAAAATAAAAGTTTGTGATGGAAATTTCAAGAGGAAGGAGATCAATGAACTCAGGAATAGTATAAAACACAGACCAGAAGTGCGATTACTATCGTGAGAAAGGCAAAAGCAAAGTTTGTGAAGAAATTGCGTGAGCGTGCCAAGGGTATTCCGAAAGGGATATTTCATTGAGGGGCAAGTAAAAGGAGATGATTTAGGTAGAATAATTTTGATTAATATTAATGGTGGGGAGGTGACTGAACCAGGCGAAATAGTTCAGTTACTCAGTGATCACTTTGCAAAAGCGTGTCTTCCGGGTAGTGATATCACAATAGCAAATGTTGCAAGGGCTGGTGGGGAAAACAGCAGTGGATGAAGTAGAGTTGGAGGGGTTTACAGAACCTTGATGCGAATACGATATGGGATTTTTTTCAATCAACTACGAGTAGATTTGCTTGTAGACTCTCACAATCCCAGAGATTGTGAGAATTATAGAACAATCGCTTTAATTTCATATGCAAGTAAAGTAATGCTGAAAGTGATCCAACAAAGGATGGATATGTGAATAGAAAAATGCTAAAATAACAGGCAGGCTTTAGGAGCGGTAGAGGAACTAGAGACCAAATAGCAAACATGAGATAAGATAATTTCAGAAGGAAGTAATCATCTGTTTTATTGATTATTAGAAAACTTTTGATTTCATGGATCACAACAGACTGTGGACCATAATGAGATCAATGAGAATACCTGAACATCTAATCCTATTGATAAGAGAGCTGGATGACAACCAAGAAGCCTCAGTAAAAACAGTCTTCGTGGAAATGGACAAAGTTCGAGCAGAAAAAAGGGGCGAGGTAGGGTTCTATATTGTCGTCCTATCTTTTTAATATTTATAGTGAATATATTATGAGAATGGCAAACGTAACAAAGATCAAGCTGGAATTAAGATTGGTGGCAGAAAAATAAATAATTTCAGATATGCAGACGATACAACCTTATTAGCAGAAACTAAGGAAGATCTGGAAGGGTTGATTCTATTGGTTAAGAGAAAAAGTAACAAAGCTAGGTTTTAAACATCAGCAAAACAGAAGCGATGGCTTCTGGTAATTTAAATAAATTTATAATAGGAGATAAAATAGAAATCATTGAAAGTTATGATTTACTGAGATCCAGAATGATGGTAAACGTGAAGATGAAATTAAAAGAAGGATAGTCATGGGGGGAGCTATTTTAAACCTGACAAAAACTACAAAAGATCCAGGTGCAAGTAAGGCCACAAAAGTTAGAATTGTCAAAGCATGGTATTTCTAGTAGTGATATTATTATTATTATTTATTTATTTATTTATTAAGAGAGACCTCCAATGAGTCAGAGATTCATCGAGGGAGGCCACATACTAAATACACCAGCTATTATACTTATTCTTGAATTCGTTCACACTGCTCACACTCACAACATCTAATGGCATTCCAATCACGCATCACTCTATGAGAGAAAAATATAGTCCTCATCCACCCACCCTTCTTATCGGCTTTCATTCTCAGCTTCCAAGGATGTCCTTTCCCCACCCTCCATAAATTGAAAAATTTCATCAACTGAAATCCTATATGACCTGTTCAGAAGTTTGTAAGTCTCAATCATATCTCTCCCTATCTGCTAGTGTCTGCAGTCTACAAATTCACAATTTGTCTTCGGAATCAGTATTCCACAATCATGATATCATTTTTAACACTCTCGTTTGTACTCTCTCTCTCGAATATATCAGAATCACAATGAAAACCAGGAGACCAGACCAATAGTGCAAGTGAGGTCTTATCAAGGCCTTGTAAAGAAGCAAAATGACATCCTTATCTTTACATGTGAACATTCGTTTCTGCTTTACAATTATCTTTTGAGGTGCAATCTTTGCCACATGACCCCTGATCTTCAACTTCCTATTTATTAATACCCCAAGATCCCTAGCCTCATCAGTTTCTTCTAGTCTAATCTAACCAATATGATACGACATTGGATATCTGATCACGCTGATATATGGAAGTGAAAGTTGGATTATTAAGAAAAAAGACAGAAAGCGAATTGATTCATTTAAATTATGGGTAGGGAGAAGACTATTAAGAATCCCATGGACCTCAGGAATGACCAATAGTAAGGTTTTAAAGAATATAAAACAGAAAACTCCTTGGACGCGATGATCGATAAACAGAAGTTGATGTAATTTGGATATATTATGTGAGTTGATGAATCATTGGAAAAGGCTGTTATTTGAGGGAATGAAAAGAATCGGAAGACCACAAAAGAGTTGGATGGACAACATAAAAGAACTTGCCATCTTGAACTTATAATTACTGAAAGAAAGGACAAGAGGCCGAATCGGATGGAGAGCCTTGATGCACAAGATCACCAAGAGTCTAAAACAACTGGATGACACATAACAACAACAAAGATGTGCTTGAGTAACTATCAGGTTTTAATTCGTATTTTTTTTCAGCCAGATTTATTTGCTCTACATGTTTCACTGTCTATATCACTAACAGAATCATCAGGAAGTTGCTTAACATAAGTCAAAACTGGGAAATAAAAAAAACTGTTTCCAACAGCAGTTAATATAAAATATAAAAAAATCAGCTAACGCCTTTTATTCCCGTATATGGAGTAGACGAGGCCGTTTTAGCACTATCTAACTTTTGAAGACTGAGGAGGCAGTTCAATTAAATCTCGCAGTCAATATCGATAAGTTAAAAAGACTAGAATTATAGTTTTACTGACGAGAATCATTAGACATGTTACATGCAGTCTCTATATTGTTTTGTAAACTAAACTCTATCTGTGATTGCTAGCATAGGAGAGTTTTTTTATTGTTATACATTTTAATTAATGACTTCCAGATGTAAGTGAAGGATTATTCCTTGATTTCTGTTTAGTGTGCCTTCTGAGAGGACCTCAGAGGACTCTTTGAACAACTCGTACAAGCAATTCTCTTTTAAGTAGGGCATGGAGGATGCTTGCCAATTTAGCATGTGATGTTCTTTGAGGACGTACGCTACAAATCCGCTTTGATATTCTTTGTTGCCGATTTCAAAAGTTCTCCCAGTCTCTGACCAACGCACTTTCCAGAAGAACACGGAATCTTGTATACACCGGAATGTTTTTAAAAAGGAACTTTGTCTTTAGGGTAGCATAGAAAGCTTCGTAATCCCAGCCATGCTTAGCGAAAACTTGACATGCCGGTCCCAAGCCCGGACAAATGGGGAGGATTGAGCGCAGGGCTAGCAACTCTCAGTCTCATAAAAAAATCTTTGCTATCAAACTGAAACCTTCCAAAATGTGATACCGGATGAACAGAGTCCGGTGGAAAATGGTGGTGGAAGACCTATGCTCCCAGGTGGAGTGAAGAGGATTAAGTAAGTAAGAAAGCTTCGTAAGGTGCTGACTGGTTTGAATAATGATCTGATGTTGACTGCTTTTAATATTTTGACTCTTGATGTGTTGCCAACAAATAGAACAGATACCGTTCCTTTGTAATTAATTTCTGGGTTCTCGCATGATGATTTGTCAGAAAATAAAAGTTTCTTCAGTACACTTTTTGAGTATCCATTTGGAGGAACTGTTTAAATAGGATTTTAAATATTTGTTGTTTGTTTGATTGACTGATTTCCTCATATTTAGTATGTTTAAAGCCTATTTTTCAAGGTTTTGATTACACCTAACTTTTGTTGAGGGTGATGGAATGAGCTTGCTCATAGGTACCAGCCTGTGTTGGTTACTTCCTGATAGATTTCTAATAATAATTCTCCAGGGATGTTTTTGTTCAGTAGCATCTCGGAAGTTGTGGTGAAGATATTGGAGAATTTAGTTAAAGGCGAAAGTCAGTAATTGGTGGATATGAACAGCAGGATCCTATAAGAGAGCAACATGGTTTTGCAAAAGGGTAAGCCATGTCCCAGTAATTTGACCACTTTTTATGATAACATAACAGCTGAGTTCGATAAGGGGAATTGTCTATACGATTATACTGCAGGACAGTCCAAAGGCGTCTAAAAGAATGCTCTATGGAACTCTGTTACATAATTTGGATCAAATGAATTTGGATGTGAAGCTGATTATCTAAATAGGTGGATGGTTGATGGATAGGCATCAGAAACGTTTATGAAGATGAAGTCCTGTGACTAGCGTTGTGCCATTGCGCTCTGCATTTGGGCCCCTGCGATTTAACTTGTACGATAATTATATAAGAAATTATCTAAGGGGGAATATTATGCTGTATGCTATTAATATAAAACTAGGTAAAGCAATAGTTAATAAAGATGATGTAGAAATCTTGCAGGGTGTTTTAAATAGACTGGCAGTGTGGGCAAATGAGAAAGGCTATCAGCTTAATTTGACAAAATATTAGGTTATGCACTTCAGGATGAAGTGGTCACTACTACTTTGATATAATCTGGCATACTACGCTGATATAATTGTTTATCTATAAATCGATGAAGCTAGGTATTTTGAGTGTATGGCAAGAGAAGTCGAAGTTTCGAAGGCATATTGCAAATTATGCTAAAATGGCTCGTAGGATTATCTAGTTATCGAAGAACGCCCTCACAAGCAGAGTTAAGGAGATTATTGTTTCTCTTTATAAAGCTTTGATTGCACTTCATCAGGATTATTGTGCACTGATATAGTCACCCTGGTTTCTTGGGATGTGGAAGAGGTAGAATAGATCCCCAGCTGAGTGACTAAGATTGTGGCAGGACTATGGAATGTTCCTTATGAGGATAAATTGGAGATTTGGTAAGTTATTACAATAATAGGTTGATATGCGGAAAAGGAGGATATGATAGAAACATAAAAGGTACTTAATGAGTTTATAAGGCTGATACAGCGGATTTTCGGTACTTGACAAGAAGTAAGGCTAGAGATGATCCTTAAAAACTGAGTTAAAGTATAATTAGTAAGGGCATAAGAACTATATTTTTTGCTTGGAGAGTGGAAAGAATGGACTGACCTAGTCGGTTGTGAGTGTTTTGTTAGTGAATGAGTTCAAGGCATGCTATGACAGGTGTTGCGCAAATCATGTTTAGTGCTTGTTGAAATATTGGCAGGCCTTCCATGATGAGTCTACAGACTTCATGGACGTATATAATAATTGTTATTCGTGTCAAGAGAAGAGACTGATAGAAATATGGAAGGTTTGGTTGGTTGATTACGTCTGGACAACGAGACCATGAAGAAACCATATACATATACAACTACATGTATGATAATTGGGAACACTGTCTGTTTTCCAAGGGGAAAAGGACACCTTGTTACCTCAGTATCAGACGGTATTTTGAGTGTATGGTCAACATAATAAAAATTATTATTATAGTAAACAATTAGAAAATATAGGTATATTCTCATGTGATGACTTCCGAGATGCAATATCACCAGAAGAAATGGTGCTATAAGTTCTATTCTACTCGCCGACTAGCAGAACATGTTCGAGGCTACTTTTCAAGCAGCATACAGGTTAGTCGAGCTTTGGCGCAATTAGTAACGTTTTCTGAATGCAGACAAATTGAGTACAGATCATTACTTTACACATGAATACCAGTTAGGATTATGAAGACAAAATAACGCTAGATGTTTTTCTACAAATCAGTGATAAGAATTAGCTCAGATCTCCTTGATAATGAATTGTGGAGATTGGCTGCATAACGATTTCTGGATATTGGATTTCATGTTAAAAATTATTCGTTCTCATTTCAACAGCAAAAAAGTTTTCGTCCATAAAACTGTAGATGATTTATATATTGTATTATTGAACAAGTGAATAATTACACGCTTTGTAAGGTATACATTAAAAATAATAATACCAATATATAAAACAGCCTGTGTAGTGACGCTTGCATCCCCTGAGCTAGGCCGCCGGAAGAGAGACTTAAGTTCAACTCCCGTCGCCGATTGAAGGAACTTTTTCTAAGCTTTTCTTCGAGCGGTTCCCGAGTTAGTCGATCTCTGGCATGGCAAGTGGGATTTTTCTCCCGGAAACTCAGGTTTTTCTTTCTGTAAACTCAAGAAAATCGACAGTAGAATCCACAGTATTTCTGACAATAACATATTCTCTTAGGGATAGGTACCAAAAGCACTTATTATCCTGTCTCTTTATTAGTTGATGCTTATAATCACTGATAGTCTTGAGCCAGGTAACTCTGATTGCCTACCAGTGGAGATTGAGCTGCCCAATGATTCTCCAAAATCTAGATAATGTTAAAAGGCCGTCCTACTCCCTATAAGGAAATAAAATGCGTGACGTGATTTTTTATATAAAAATAGCACATAATGCCATATACCATAGATGGCGAACCTATGGCATGCGTGCCAGAGGTGGCACGTCCAAGAATTTTGCTGGCATGTCACGATTTACAGGTGATATCCTTTTATATGCTTTTAAATTATTCAACTTTTTTTAAAATTATTACAAGTTACATTTTGTTTTGCACGAGAGAGCAGCTATGAAGACGTGCATATGATTTGTGCTATATTAACAAGAGATCACGCGACCCAAAAACATAGGCAACCGACAAATGTTGAGTTGAAATGCAAATTCTCTTCAACCGAATTCCATAACATCTGAAACTGCCATATCAACATTTACTATATATTTCCTTTTAACACATTCACGACGGGGCATTTATCGTTCCGACGGAACTTCTCGTTACCAGCGGGCTCAACTCAAACAAAGTTTCAACCCTTGGTTGAATTTTATTCCTGCTTGTTTGGGTTGAGTTGGCAGGCGAACTCACACACGCATTATATGTACAATGACCATATTTTTTTGGAGAACATAAGGGACAAATCAGAAATTGTTTCATAATAAATAAATAAAAAACAGGTTAAGTTTTTTGTTTCACTAAAACTAAAAGGTTTTATAACATTTATTGTAAAATATAAACATATACATAGCATTTTAAACATTCATATTATTACTTTAAAAAATTTAATTCTGATATTTTACACAAGAATGGACTTTTTTAATAAATCAGGTTTGTGTTTTAAAAATTCGTAAAACTGTATTCAATTCATGTCAAAGTTCCATTTGGCATAAATGCATGCTTTCAATTTTTCGATTTTTAATTGTTTTTTTTTTTTGTTTTTCACTGGTCCACATATTTTTCACTAATGAAAATACTTGGTCAGTGGGAGCATTAGAGGAGACATAAGCAAAATTCAATGATTTTTAAAATGCTTTTAAAAGATACAAGTTTATCTGCGAAATATTTAAAATATTCAACCCTACTACGTCATTTTGTCGCCATTCTTCGATCTTTTCACTGATGATATAACTTTCAATACACGAAACTTCAAATAGTTCGCCGTCATTTATATTTAAGTTCCAGTGACTCGAAATGAACAAAACACTTTCCTCGATCTTCGCCCGCAGAGGGATTTCTCGTAGTAGGACCCATTCAAATACTTCCAATTCCACGAAACAGCTGTCCCAGTTATTTAAATAATCAATGCAGGTTTGGTAAAATTTATGAATTGCATCTTTAAATATGTTGGCATCAATATTCAATTTACTATTTCAATTCACAAAATAAAGGACAAACTGGCCATTTTAGAAAAAAAAAATCTAAAGGACAGAGCAGTGAAATAAAGGACTGTCCTCTTAAATAAAGGACGTATGGTCACCATAATTATATGGCATATTTCAATTCGTGGTAGAATTTTATTTGAAGTTAGTCTCTGTGATCTGTCATAATGACATCGAGAATTTTAAATGCAATAAAACAAACACTATTTCATGTAATTGAAAAATTGGACAATAGTTTTTAGTTAGATACTGTGTTTCAGCGCAACATATCGTTGCACTGAAATACAGTTGTCGACCTGAGTCTGTACAGCATAGTTTCTGTGGGGCAGGACAATAATAGTGCAATTAGAGACAGCTGGAACAAAAACGGCGCTAACTAATGAATCACACTATTTGTTGAGAAATATATTACACAGACTGCAAAAGCCTCTATACCTTAATCAGCTATACAATAAAACTACACTTGTTTTTCTTGCATCTGCAGTATAATTGCTTTGGAGAGGGTGTGTTTAAAACCGAGGATGGAGCGAGTTTCTATCGCCTCGACATGAGCATGTTTAAACATTTTTGGTGTGCGAGGTAATATGCAAAACTTTTTTATGTCTTTTTTCGTAAAATAAAATCAGGGGTCCGAGTTATACGCGAGGGCAAGTTATATTCGAGTAAATACGGTAAGCATTTCGCCGACAAGTTGAGCTTCCCCTGCTCAGCTGACTTCTATATTTTTATAACTAATATTTTTCTCATTACAATTTTTTTTTCAAACCTACATTAAAATCAATTTAATAATACAATAATCAATTTTACGCTGAATAATATTATAAATTTATATATAAAAAAATATTATAAATTTATATATAAAAAAATATTATAAATTATATATATAAAAAAATATTATAAATTATATAAAATATTATTCATAAAATTATAAATAATTATTTATAAAATATTATATATTATAAATTAATTAATAAATTTTCTATTAATTTCCCCCCCCTACTAAAAATTGCCCGGCACATCATCAACTTGATTTGTAAATTTTTGGCACGCACCGGCACGTAAGCAACTCGATTTGTAAACTTTTGGCACGCGCACATAAAAAGGTTTGCCACCACTGCCATTTACTATCGAAGAATGCTTTAATATCAATACTTAAAGCAGGGTTTCTCAAACTTTTTCTACGACGGAATACTTCACAAATCCTGAAATTTTCACGGAACACCTTGGTCATTTTGTAATGTATTAATTAATAATTAATTGTTAATTTCTAATTAATTAATAATTAATTAAACATCGATTAAATTTAATTTAATTGATGTTTTGATTAATTTAATTAAAATCAATAAACCATCATTAAATTAATTTTTGCTGTTTTCATTGACATATCCTATTCTGATCACCAAATATATTTATAATATTATTATAAGTATTTAGGAATGAATGCAGACTTTTTCTCCTGTGTGCTGTTAGTTTTCTCCTCCTTTTGTACATCCTGGAGATCTTTGTAAGCTTGAGGTGGATGACTCACTTTCTGTTCCGTCACAAACACCTTCAATAAGAGATTTCTTAATACCAAAATTAAACAAAATCCCTTGTCTCTTATTCATATTAGAAGTTAAATCTGTATTCCTATTGCTTTTAAAAAAAATCACGGCACTACAGTTTTGAATCAAGCACTTCACCCTACTCTGATTGGAAATTGAACTGGCCACTCAGTCTCCAAAAGTTGGTCAGGGCTAAAACAGCCTCGCCTACTCCCTATAAGGGAATAAAAGGCATTAGCTGATGTGTTTTTCTGAATCCTTCAATAAATAAATAAGTCAATAGAATTTTTCTTACTCAATCCTCACCTACCCCACACAGAGCACAGATGTGCTACTGGTTCTTCTACCACTCATGAACAGGATAATATAACATTTAACAGTTGCAACTAAACTTGCAACTATACATTTAAAATACAGGGTGGCCATAAATTAACTTTCCCTCTTTTTAGGTATCTATAGCTAAAACTAATACACGGAATGAGACCACATTTTATATTGAGACTTTCAAAGGCATGGGAAGATGAATTCCGCGAAAAAAAGATTTAGTACCAAAAGTCACCGATAGGGGAAATTTTGGCCCTGACAGAGCCGAAAGCAGTCTAATATTTGCAGTAAACGCAGGTAAAAAAGTATTATGCAAATTTTACTGTGCATACGTGACAGCAACGCCACCAATTCCACTTAAAAAGGGATTGGGAACGTTCAGGCAGTTATTCGAATGACTGACGAATTATGCTCAATATGCGTCCTACCTTGCCTCAGCGTGCTCTACTTGTTAAGTTGTTTTACCTTAAACAGTGCAATGCCGTAGCGGCCCTTCGGGAATTTAGAAAGCTTCATAACCTGCGTACAGGTCCTATGTCAGCTGTAGCACTGAGAGCTATGATTAAGAAGTTTGAAGAAACTGGATCACTAGGAGTTAGACCTGGCAGAGGACAGAAAGCAGTGCAAGAAGAGACTTTGCTACTGAGGTGTTCGACGACACAGGGACCAGTACTGGTCCAAACACTCGTGCCTTAGCTCGCAAACTTGATATGACTTATGGTATAGTCTGGAAAATCTTACGGAAAATGCTTCACTTCTATCCGTATAAGTTCAGTCGTGTGCAAGCACTAACTATCGCAGATTATGATAAGCGCATGACCTTCGCGCTAACGTTTCTTGCCCGAAGGGAGGTCGACAATGACTGGCTTTAGAGAATATTATGGGCTGATGAGGCTGGTTTTTATCTGAATGGGTCAGTCAACACTCACAACTGCAGAATTTGGGAATCTGAACATCCCCAAGCGATCCATCAAGTACCACTGCATTTTCTAAAAGTAACAGTGTGGTGTGACTTCACAGCCGATTTCATAATAGGACCATACTTTTTTTTTTAACTTTTCCAGCATTCGGAGCAGGTCCTGTAACCTGCTCCGAATGCTGGAAAATTTTGTCATTCCTGCATTGCAGCAAAGACAATGTTTGGACTCCATAATTTTTATGCAGGATGGAGCACGGCCACACATTGAACGTTCAGTACAGCGCCTTTTACGCCAGCATTTCAGTAATGAGAGGGTTATCAGTCAGTTCTTTCCTACGGCATGGCCGCCTCGAGCCCCGGATTTCGAATATGGCATTCATCACAGGAATGATGAATGCCATATTCGAAATCCATTGTGTATGTTGGTGGCGTTAGCAACTTGCATGTCTTGTAAGAGAACATAAAACGGGCTGTTATGAACATCCAATCCGACTCCTTACGCTCAGCTGTAGAGCATGTCGCACGCCGGATGCAATTTTTGTACACAAGAACGGTCAGCACATTGAAAATCGTGTATGTGGTCCAGGGGACCCTGATTCTGATGAATAAAACACTATTTCCTGTGAGTTCAATCACTACATTAATTTCTGTGTCTCTAGCAAGTTGTTGTTTTAGTTTAATTATTATTATCATTGTAAATCGCCACATATCCAGCTGGAATGAGTGATGCGGCTGTCGCTTACACCATCGAAATGTTATTATTCCATTTTATCTGCCTTTAATGTAATTATCCGCTTGTTTTCGGCTCCGTCAGTGCCAAAATTTCCCCTATCGGCGACTTTTGGTATTAAATCTTTATTTCGCGAAAATCATTTCCCCGTGCCTTCAAAAGTCTCAATATAAAATTTGGTCTCATTCCGTTATTGGTTTTAGCTACAGATGCCTCCAAAGAGGGAAAGTTATTTTATGGCCACCCTGTACAAATCACATTATTTTGTTCAACAAAGCAGTTCCTCAGTGTTTTTGATTGCATATCCTGAACTTGACATTTTAAAATTTGTGAATTTCTTCATTTAAAAAAAATTCATTTTCTCCAGGACAAACTAGTAAGATAATTTATGCCACGTTCCGACTATATCTCGTTTTATACATCTAATTAACGTTTCTTACAAAGATTATTCAACTGTCGAAACAGAGTCGCTGAATTATCGAAAAAAAATCAAAGTTAACACATATATTAACTGTAAAATATGGGAATAAATCAGAAATGGCTACTGCTATAATTGGTTTAATTTGAATTATTATCAATAGTAACAGTTAAAAAAGTAAATAGATACTCTGTGATGATTGTTGGTTCCGGAGAATAACTTTTTAAAATATAATTAGGATATACCATCAAGACCAGATGACTTTTTTTTATTTCGGTATCAATGTTATTGCAGATTCTTTTGATGCCTTTCTGGCAAAGCTATGGGAAGCAAGTAAAGGTGATCAAAATTAAAGTATCCTGTTTAAGGCATTGTGGAGCGCTATTCAGTGATCTAAATGTTGCAAAGCATTGCAGATACATTGTGCGTCATGCGGAAGAGATATCTGAGAAAAAAGGTTGTTTCAAAATTCTACCAGGAGGCACTGATGTACCGAATGCAGATGTCATTTTTCTGTGTGCATAAGTAGGAGAAAAGTAAGAGCTTTTCAATGTGATGATCTTCCTGGTATACCACAAACTATATTCTTTCCGCAGTATGTTCAATTCAATGGCAGAACACATTGCGACTGACGTTGTGCACATGTTGCATTATGCTCTCTTTCAGCGCTGGCAAGTTATCATGATGATGCCGATAAACTCTGTCTTTGAGAAATTAGAAGTCACAGGGGTCAGATCAGGAGAACGAGGCGGCTATTCAGTGGGAAAGGTATGGCTCATCACTGTGGCTTCCGTGAAATGTTCTCGAAGAATCTCCTGCATGGATCGACGAATGTTTAGAGGATCCCCATTCTGCATGAAAATGAGCGAATCCATGCACAGGCGCTGCTCTAGCTAGGGCACAACAAAATTGTTCAATATATCGCGATACCTCTCAGCAGTAACTGAGTAAGTCACAAAACCCAACTGGCGAATGTCCTCAAAGAAGAAGAATGGTCCAATGATGAAGGAGGCTGTAAACACGCACCAGACAGTAACTTTTGGTGAATGCAAAGGAATTTGTTTGATTGCATGCGGGTTTTACTAAGCCCATATCCGGCAACTGTGGGTATTCACAGCTCCGTTCAGGTGAAAGTGAGATTCATCTCCCACACAATCATCTACGGTCACACAGCGTCCAAACTCCACTCCAACAAGGAATGTTAAAGCGAATGTCAGTCGAGTTTCAGTCTTACAGGCGTAACTCCAGGGTCACGGTTATCTTGAATGGCTAGAAATGCAAAAACGTCCATCAAATTTTCCATACAGTTATGTAAGGCACATCTATGGGTCTGATGAGCCTCCATAGCTCAGTCGGTATAGACGGAGCCATTTGGTTGTAAAGACCAAAGTTCGATTCCCGCCTGTGACGTGAGGAACCTTTATCTAGTTTCTTTCAACTAAAGGTGAGTTAGCCGATCTCATACGGATATAAAGAGATTTTCACCCGGAAACTTGTTTTTCGTCCCTAAGAACAGGCAAAACGGCCCCGTGAATACACACTAGTTTACAGTCATAAATGTACTTAACCCCTCATTAGGAGGGTTTCAACCCACTTGAGACTTTTTGTTTCAAGTCTCTTTTGATATGGAGATTTTTTCGAACCCTTGATCAGGAAATTTGAAACAGCAGTTTCGCCATGGAAAAGAATAGAGATGCCTGAAATAATTCCAATTAGTGGCGTCGTAGTGCCAAATAACGTGAGATCGAAGAGTATTTGGAAAATAATTATTCTCCGAGAGGGAAAAGGTGCATAATTTTATGCTCTCAGTTAACCAGAGGAGTTGTAAGCTGTGCATTCTAATTTAAAGAACTAATTAATAAACAATCAAGGCTGTTGAGAGAATGGAAAGAGTTATCAGGTATTTTAGTCAGTAGAGGGACAGCTTGAGTTAAATCATTGCTTGCAGAAAATATTTCACCATATTTTCCAGTTTAGTCGGTACAAACGGAAAGGAAAGCCTGAATATTCGAGGCCATCATCAGTGGCGACGATAGTTAATTGCAAAGTAGAACGCGAACGATGGATTGATTCAAAACAATACAATGGTATAACTGATGGAATACTGCGATATTAATTATTCATTAGCCATTTAAAAAATCTGTCGTGTCGCAATACATAAATGGTTTAGGCATATGCCAAGGCATGAGGATAATTTTTCCATTTTTCATCATTCTATTTGGTCACCAGATCTCAATCCAACTGACCATCTGTGGAATAAGATGGCAAAAGGTCCTGCAAGAAGAATTTGTTGCAGTCTAATCTCAGGCCATCACATGGTGTAATCGGGTTGAATTGGTCAGCTCCGATGAGATGATGTTGCTCTGAACGCTGGCGGCTATTTTACTCACCTAAACAAACTTTAAGTTAAAACACAAATAAAAACAGATATCTGTCAAGTATAATAGAACTTTCTAATCCAGCGAAAAATCTTTCTACATTTATTTCAATTCAGGAGTATATTAAAAATACGGTGCTACACCGTTTTCCAACAAGAAAAATGAGAAATATGAGTATAAGAGAAATATGTTTTCTGCCATTGATACTACGTCGTTCATTAAGTATGGTAAGAACCTAGGAAGTACCAAAAAAGAAATTTAAAGAATCTCTCCTAAAGGGAATCGAAATTTGGTTAATAGAATAAAATACCATTCTAGATGTAGAGACCATAAAACGAGAGCAAATAAAGGAAGGGACATAGTAATCTAAAAGAAAATATGAATCTTACTGGAATTGGAGAGACACTATGTGTTTGTAGACGTTTCCATTGGGATTTGAAGAAATTAGAAAAATAGTTTCTAAGGTATTAACCGTAGCAAGCAACAGACTGATAACGATGAAAAGCCAAACGGCAATATTTTCTGGCGAAGTAAGTTAAATTAAGGGGATAAAAATCCCTTATTATTTTTCAGCCAGTATGCGAAACTCTAAGATCGAAAACTACGATCTACGAGTTTCATGCAGAAGAACTATCGGCGGATCCAAGCGTAAGTGACCACTTGGTAGTGCAACACCAAGGCAACTCGAAGCAAAGGTGGAGCAAGTTCCCTCACTAACCTTGATATTTTCTCATAATGTGAAAACACAGCTCCTAGGAGATGTAATACTGCTTTACATTATGAGGAGAGGTCACTACCCAGACCGGTTTTAACCTTTTTTTGAGGTCTCATCAGTGAATAGGTAGACCTGGATGATATCAAAGTTTAAGTGAAAAAAAAAAAACTCACTGATGAGACCTCAAAAAAAAAAAAGGTTGAAAACCGGTCTGGGTAGTGACCTCTCCTCATAATGTAAAGCAGTATTACATCTCATAGGAGCTGTGTTTTCACATTATGAGAAAATATCAAGGATAGTGAGGGAGCTTGCTCCACCTTTGCTTCGAGTTGCCTTGGTGTTGCACTACCAAGTGGTCACTTACGCTTGAATCCGCCGATAGTTCTTCGGCATGAAACTCGTAGATCGTAGTTTTCAATCTTAGAGTTTCGCATACTGGCTGAAAAATAATAAGGGATTTTTATCCCCTTAATTTAGACTGATAACGAATTATGAAGGAGGTGTGCAGAGACACAGAACACGTAACAGTTGAAGGAATGCCAGAAAATGAAGGTTCTAAAATGGACATGCGTGTGTGCAGACGTGAACTGCAGAGGGGGAGTGGGCAAATACGTGTGATCACGCAGTGGTAGAATGAATCAAAGGAAAAAAAAAAAAAAAAAGTAAAAAAAAGAAGTGCTAATTCAGAAAGATGAAACTCCAATTAAAAAAAAGAAAAAAAAAGAAAAGAAATGGAACAGGGAGGAGAAAAAACAAGTGGCAGGTAGTAGAAGGAATAATAATAATAATAATAAAATGCAAGAAGGAAACAAACAAAAAAGTATCAAATATGATGACACACCAAAAGATGCAAAAATAAATATTAACTATAAAAAAACCATTGTCAAGGATTGTCCTCCCGTGGAGAAAAACTAAGAGCGAAGGCATCTGTAGATGTGAAAAACAGAGAGGGAGCGTCTTAGAATTAATCCTAATGTCGAGTAAAAAGGATATCTGTATGTGCCTGATTTAAGTATAGGCTGCAGTCTAGAGAGTAAGGATTTAAGGGGGTGTTATAACTTTTAAGTCTCATAATTTTTGCGCTTCATATTTTTTTTTTATTATGTTTCCTTCATAATTTTCGGACTTTTAAAATTTTGAGCAATAACTTGCACAACGTCAGTGTTAAGAATCGTTTTTGTGGCGTGAGTATGTTTTATCTTTATTTATTTCTATTACAAATTTGTATATTTCCTTTACCCGCCATATCAACACAAAACGTACACTTAGAATCAAGAACAAACTAATCCATCTGTTTATTATACCGCCACCTATTGCTGCCTACCGGTAGTTTATAAACGACGATTTACGCATGCTCAGTCGCTCTTACTTGTCGCTAGTCACTGTTTGACACAATACCCTTTTTCGAAGTAAATTTATCACTTGACGATATGATTAATGAATTTACAAGTGTTAAATCTAGAAAAAAAGGATGTTTTCGTATATAATTTTTGTTCAAAATTATTTTAATTCAATAAACTATAATTATAATATTGATACAAATTGTTTCACTGCATACTGTTTAATAGTACACATAGTATATAAGTTTCTTTTGAAAAGTACTGCCTCATAAAGTCTAGGCTACATAAATCTGGCATCGGATAGTTGAAATAACTCCACAAATGAAGATAGATACACTACTATTTGCAGATGATCAAATAGTATTAACTACATCAGAAGATGATTTACAAAGATCATTAAAATCATTAAATGATATCTCAAAAAATATAATATGACAATATCTACAGAAAAAAAAATAATGGCATTCAAAGGAGAAAACCCAATAAGAAGTAAAACAGTGATAGATAATAAAATATTAGAAGAAGTAGATACTTCCAAATACTTGGGATGTGATTTATCATACGAAGAAGAAAAAAGATATAGACGCCAAAATATTAAACTTTGTCAAAGTAAATGGCATAATAAATAATATATTTAAGCGAACCCTAGTAAAAAATACACTAGAATCAGACTATATCGTGTCTTGTCAAAACCAACTCTACTATATGGAAGCGAAACATGGACCATAAAAATGAAAGATCAAAAAAGAATTCAAACAACAGAAATGATTGACAGTTGGATATATACCAAGTTGGACCATAAAACAAATGAAGAATTTTACAATCCCTGAATATAAAACTAATTAATTACTACATAAGATAGTATAAAGAAAAATGGATAGAATATTTAAATCGAGGGACGAAAAACCCGAGTTTCCGGGAGGGAAAAATCCCCTCTACCTCCGTATGAGACCTGCGTAGTATTGTATTTGTGTTAAGAGCATGATGAATCGGCGGAAAGGGTGGGGATATGAGAGAGACATATAAATTGCTTGGGGGGATTTGTAGGAATTAATGAAGATGAAATATTTCCGTACATGAATAATGAGAGGAAAACTAAAGGTCATCCATGAAAATTGAGTAAGAGTGTAGTTAGCAAGAGAGCGAGGATCAGATTTTTTGCTTGAATAGTGGTGAGTGTGTGGAATGGATTGCCAGAGTCAATTGTGTGTATTTTGTCGGTGAATGATTTCAAGTAAAAATATGAACAGGTATTATACAGGTATTGATAAGTAATGTTTTGAAATAGACCTCCCGCAATGAGTCTACGGACGCCATGGACGTGCTCATATATATTAATAAAAATAATAAAGATAAGTGCGAATGCACCAGAAAGGAGAAATGGAAAATAGCAAAATAGAATTGAGCATTAAACGATTCGAACTAAACGACGCAATAGTCCAATGTTTAATATACACTCGGTTCTCTTTTTATGCGTTAGATACGTTCCACAGAAACCCCCATATAAAAAATTCCACAAAAAGGCCTAACTTACGTTGAAAAATTGGAGATACGTTCCATAATTTTCTAAAACCGCATTAAACCGAAGCAATGAATTAAAATAAACCTAAAATTGCATAAAAAAGTTTATGAAAATTTATCAAAATAAGAATGCCTAACTTTGTTTTAAAGCTGTATTCATTTAATTTTATTGAAAAGTAATTTTTTTTACACCTTGTCATCAGAATTATCGTCGCTATTAGACAATATTCGGCAACGTTTGCGAACTGGTGCGAAATCACTTTCATCACCAGAAGAGATAGTCAGCACATCAGATCTGTATGGTAAAGGCAAGGGTTCTTCACAAACAGAATTAGTTTCACCCTCGTTCTGTGTTGATTTTTTTCTTCTGACAATGTAATCAGTGATTAAACTTTGCGATGATGATTTCACTAATTTTTTATACAGCTCACGATATCGAGACATACAGTTCTTCAGCTCACGTTGGAATTTAAAGGCTCGTGCAGAATTTGTGTCATTAACAAGAAAATGATTTTCCAATTTTCTCGAATTATATTTGCGTGAGGGCGTGAGGTTTTTCTTCCACTTCACTATCGTTTACTGGATCTTCGACGATATCTAAAGTTAACTGATATCCAATAATATCATCGTCACTTAAGGCATTATCCACAAGCAATTCTTCTACATCGTTCTGGCTAAATGTGTCAAAACCTTCTCCACCAATTTCATGTGTCAAAGTAATGATTTCAGCTGATAATGTAGATGTTTGCATGGTTGCAACACATCCAGGGTACGCTGCTTTCCAGCAAGCATTTAAAGTTTGTGGTCTTAAGTAGTAGGGGTGCCACTTTAAACCAGATCAAGATCAAGATAAGATAAGATAAGGAATCGTGACGTCATTGGTTGACAAGGCGATGACGTCATGGTGTGCGTGACGTCATGGGTTTGGAATGTTTGGAATTTCCCTGGGGCATATGTGTCAATGGCTTCAGTTCTTATGTTTTGGTTCGCATATGAAATTATGGGTGATGGTAGAGATAAAGTTTCGTGTCGTGATTGGTGGGATAGTTCTGACCAGATCAAGATCAAGATAAGATAAGGAATTGTGTCGTGGGTGGGTGTTGTATTCAGATGTATATGAGTAACGTCATTTGTTATTGTCAATAAGTGACATAATAAGTGATAACAATAAGTGACAATAAGTGTAAATTAGTGAAGTTGTTGTTTTGAATGGAAAATGGAGATATATTAGTGGATAAGGATTCGTGTTGTGATTGATGGGACACATCTGACCAGATCAAGATAAGATAAGGAGCTGTGACGTGAATGTTTGTTATTATCAGATGAAGATAAGTGACGTCATTTGTTAGTTGTAAATAAGTTGACGTATTGTTAGTTGTAAATAAGTGACCTTATTGTTTTGAATGGAAAAGGAAGATATTAGTGGACAAGGAATCATTGCATGGGGGAAGCAACGTCAGTGTCTTGGATGTGATTGTTATAAGTTGTAGATAAGTAAATGGTTTGTGTATAGCATTATGGGTGATGAATAGTAATAAGATAAATTTTGGAATGTTTGGAATTTTGCTGAGGCCCCCTTCTGTCAGGGACATCAAGTGGTGTGTTGGGTTCGCATGTAGCATTGTGGATGTGGATAGTGATAAGATAAATTTTGGAATGTCTGGTATTCTGCTGCCCCCCTTCTGTCATGGCCATCACATGGTGTGTTGCGTTCGCATATAGCATTGTGGGTGATATTTAGCGATAAGCAATCATGACATTATGTGTTTGGAAATTTCTGGGGAACATATGTCTCTCTGTGATATCACATGGTGTTTTGGTTTGCCTATGGAATTGTGGGCGATGTTTTTGAGATAAGATATCTTGGAATTTTCCCAGGGTGACATGCATCGGGCATAGTCATCACGTTTAGTCTTTGGTTGTCTATAGATGGCTGTACTAATTTTCCAATACATTTTGGGGTATTTCTTTCCTGTTAAAGGGTGAGAATTCTTAGAGTAGAGTCGTGATGGCGGTTGTGTCTAGGCTTTTCGGAATAATTTAATTATATGCTGGTATCCCTCGAACACACACACACACACACACACACACACACACATTAGACATGAAAAGTCGCTAATGTATCGGCATTGATACTCTAATATGTACCCTGTGATTATTCTAATGAAAAAAAAACTATTCAGAATTCGAATTGCGCTTACCAAAACATACAAGCAGTGGTTATTGAAATTACGATTATCAATTGTTATGTTTAAGTTTAAAAAAAAATTACATTTCTTTCCAGAATGGGAACATCTTGGTACTATCTAAGTTTTCTGAATATTCCAAATTGTTGATTTTTAACATATATTCACAGCACAGGACACAAACACAATTCTGAAAATGAAGTTGACTTTTTCATTATAGGTTACTTGGGCTAACATATATTCACAGCACAAAAACACAAAAAACATAGGAGTTGAAAGATATTTCTGTACATAACCAGAAAAGCTAGCTGACTACTTAATTTAGATAACTATCCGATTGGTTCTCTGTATTAATTCAATCCCACAGTAGTTTTCCCTTGGTGGGAAAGTCTATGTACCCTTTTGTTGAGGGTACAATATTATTTCCTCTTTCGAATTCAGAGTGCTGTTAGAGTATGGAATTATGACAAGTGAAATAATTTTTTTTTCAAATTGACTGGTTATTTTCTATATTTTACTTTTAAAATTCAGTTTAACTACATATTCTATCAGAATAACTGAGAAAAATATCTTAAAGATATCTCTCTTATCTGGTTGCCTATTTTGTTGTACATAGGTGAGAAATTGTGTGCTTAGATTGCAATTTTTTTAAATAATGAAACCTGTGGTGCATTCATAATTAGAAGAAACACACGTATAAACCACAGTGAAAATTATTTAATTGTAAATATTTCATCCTAAGTATCTTAGGACATCATCAGTACAAATACATCATCAGTACAGTATTTGTACTGATGATGTCCTAAGATACTTAGGATGAAATATTTACAATTAAATAATTTTCACTGTGGTTTATACGTGTGTTTCTTCTAATTAGATTGCAATTCTTTGTTCCCACGGGAAATTATTGCTGTAGTAAATTAATGCTTACATTTATTTATTTTTTAAAACCAATATGACTATAAATTTTGCATTCGATTCCTTGTGCTCTTAACCTATTTCTGTAACTGAAATTTATTTATTTTATTTATTTTTTCTCTTTATCATTAGTAATTTTAAGTAAGAGATATGAGACAAACAAGGTCTTGAACTCGCTGTAGCCTTTTCTTTTAGAAACTTCTTTGGTCAGCACAACAAATAAATAGTTATTTCTTATTATTTCAAATGAATATTAGCTCTATAAAATATACTTTGTTAATTTCTATGTTACCTTTTATTTGACTGTAATATTATTACCAAATTGTAATTACTGAATCTAACATACAGAAATTAATAAAGTGAAAAAGGCAGTATTTTATTCCCCCCCCTTTATTTTTCTGATTTAACATTTGCACTGATGTTCATAGTGTTTAAGTTTTAAATTTGCCACTGGTGTTTAAGTGTAATTCGTGTGATTTTTCAACATGTGACATTTTAAAACAAGTTGAACCATGCTTTTTGCATAGTTCAACTATGTAAAACTCATTTCTGTTAGTCCCAATTGACTGTTGTCCTCTCAGCCTGACATTTATTTCACAATAGGGATATTTATAATCAAAAAAAAAAAAAAATCAGCTAACGCCTTTTTATTCCCGTATATGGGAGTAGGCGAGGCATATTTTACAACAATTATTATATTAGATATTCTTTCCAATACAAATAAATAATTATTTAATCTTATTTCAAATGAAAATTAGCTCAGAAAGAAATCAAGAAATAAAGAAAAATTGTAAAGAAAAAAAAATGTTTACCCATCAAATAAATATTTATGATCACAGGAAACAAGAAATTCATCAGCTTTTTTTCAAAGTTTTGAAATTCATGCATATATTGTTTTCATCATTTGGTATCATTTAAATGAAGTATGGGTCTGGCTATTAAGTTCGTTAATGTTTTTTGATTTTTCTCTTCCAATGGTGAGTATTTTTTGATATATGCATGTTGAGACCCACTTGTTATCTGCATGCTAAGATACCTTTTTTTTGTCCCTTGTCAGGTGAAATATTCTGTACTAAAATTCTGCCTATTAATTTAATACCCATTTCCTATTGCTTCCAAGAGTTGACACAGTTTCACTGAGTGAATTTTCAAAAAAAAAAAAGTCTCTGGTTAGTTTGTGGCATGAAATTTCACAAGGATAAAAAAATGTTATGGTCTTACTTAAATTTGTAGAACACATCAACGACACCCAATTTGTTCATTTAAATTTACGCATTTTATTTGAGTGAGATATTATTTACAAATTGTATTTACTGAATCTAACATACAGAAATTAAATAAAGTGAAAAATACAATCTATTTTTTTTTTGTTCCTTAATCTTCTTATTGTTAAATTTGCACTGTTCTTCAAAGGTTCTTCCCATGCTTGTGGAGTTGCCATCATGTGGTTTTTGACAATCTGACTCTCATCTGAAAGTTAAATTTCATTTGGTGATCATTGGGAATTTATTACTGTAGTTAAATTAAGGGTTGCATATTTATTTTTTGGAAAACCAATACATATATTTCTGACCAAAGCACAGAATCTTTCGTTCTATTTCCAAAAGCATTTAAAAGTACACGTTATGTTTTCATGTATTGGGCATCAAATTTCATTTAAATCAAGAACAGGCCTCCCTATTAACCTCATTAATGTTTCTGATTTTTCTCTTCCTTTGGTGAGTAATATTTGATATTTGCATGTTGATTCTATCATCTAATTTCTTAGTTTGTCCAGAGACAATGAACCAATTTCCCACTTCAGCTGATAGTTATATTTTATTAACCAAGAATTCTGTTTGTTAACCCTTTCAGGTAATTCTTTCCAACTACAAGATGACTTTGTCAATGCATATCTTACAATATTTCCATCTGAAATACAAATTTCTTTAGAAAATAAATTTAAAGTCTTATTGAAAAGAAATTGTACATCAATTATACCAATGATGACGGAAAATTCGTATTTTTCACTCACTGTAGATTTTGCATATATCGTTTTCCTTCATTCGTCTTCTTCTTACATTACTTCATTTGGCACCACAAATAAATAGTTATTTATTATTATTATTATTATTATTATTATTATTATTATTATTATTATTATTATTATTTCACTGATTATTAGCTCTGATCTTATATTTTATGTTAACATTCTGTTATAAAATTCTGAACAATTAGAACATTTCACAAAGAAACTTAAAAAGAATTTTGTGGCTCACCCATTATTTTTACATTACCGAACACAAAACACCACAACACAATACAGCAGCTGTAGTGGATGAACAATTACCTAAATCCAAAGTCACTCAACTCTATGGTTTTTTCTTATAGTACTGTTTACCCTTACTATGCCCTACCCTGACTGTTCCTTCAAAAATGAACCTTTTGCATAGGTGACTCAATGACATGTTTCGCATGCTGTTGGATATACTGCTGGCATGTTTTTATTTTACTTTGTGTGGGGAAAGGTAATATTTGTATTTGTGTTATCTGGAGAGTACAAATATTTTTCTATACCATACTTTAAGAGTGAAAGTCACATTTTTGGGTTAATTATCTGCTGTCTCTCTGTAAAACAACCAAATTCTAACAGTTCGTATTTTCGATTATGTGAATGAATTGTTTTCAGATAACTCAAACAATGTCAATAGGTAGCATTAGACAATTTCTAAAATAATCAATTACATGGATATCAGTTTTAAACAATTTTTTTCCTGTTCCTGGCATTAATTTCACAGTAGTGATTTTTTTTCCCAATAATTAAGCAGAATGCATTAAGATATAAAGTTATGGATTTAAATATCAAATTCTAATCAGAATAACTGAGTAAAAATTCACTGGTCAAAAAACTCGACAACAAAAACACACATCTTTATTCATCTCAGTTTAAAATTGCATATTTTATTTTGCTGAAATATTATTTACAAGTATATTCATAGAGAAAAATTCGAAAAACGTAACTACCTAAAATATTTCAGAATATTTAGTTCACACTCATTAGTTTACAACATTTTTCAGAGTTCAATAAAGAAACTTTTCATTACTCACTCTTTCTTGGTTACATTACATCAAAATAGCTGTTCATGCAAGAGTATTTTGATGAGATACCATGGTAAGCACAGATCCATACATTTGATATTGTGTCAGTGTGGAAATGACACCATGCCTCCCTAAAGTTTCTGTGCATTCTTTTGTCAACAAATATACACAAACAGTTTTTGTAAAATGTTCGTAAATGTCCGAAAATAAAGAATCTTTATCGAATTGTATAAAATATTGAAAGTCTAATTTTACCATTGATTAATTTAAATGATTAGCAATAATTTTCCCCGTGATACGAATAGCTGGTAATTCAGTTTCCAAAAATAGCAAATGGTTATCAATGTCGTACATTTTTGTTGAAAATCTCTCAGCTTCTTCACAAATAATAGAGAAAACTTTACTTCCATCAGCTCCTGTATCATCAAGTATTAATTCCCCATCTTGGCATTTCAGAATATAACACTCACCAAGGTCCATTTCATGGTCAACTCTTCTTTGCAAGTAGCTGAGGATATCAGACCACTTCCTGCATAACTTTTCCCAAGGGGTTCTGGATAAATACATCACAATGAACATGTCTTCTAAAATAATAATCGATTTCCATTCTTTTAGAGCTATGTAAAGAGTTTGTCTTGTGCTATTTTCCTGAAGAAAGAAAATCTCAATGACTTTTGTTACTCACCCATTATTTTACTTTACTTTATTGGACACAAAACGCTACACCACAATACGATAGCTTCACTGCCTAAACGAATTTGCCATAACTGCAAAGACATTTAACTCATTTGTTTTTCCTTATAGTACTCTTTACCTGACCCTTAACCCTGACCGTTCCTTCCAAAATAAAACTTTTGCACAGATTATTCACGGACATGTTTCTACATAGCTCCTACAAGCTCGCTAGCCTCCTCAAACAACACAAAATAAGAGTAACATTTAAACCAATAGAATCTATTCATAAACTACTAAGATTTCCAAAAGACAACCACCCTTTCTATAAATATGCTGGAATTTATAAAATTCCATGCTCGTGTGGCTCGAGTTACATCGGAAAGACTTTGAGAAGCCTTGAAATCAGGCAAAAAGAGCACATTCGCTATATCAAAAACAACAGACAGGACATTTCTGGCCTATCATCTCATTTCTCTACAACTAACCATGTCATCGAGTGGGACAAAAGTTGTTCCCCTTACTTTGAGGAAGATTACTATTCAAGAATTTTCAAAGAAGCAGCCACAGTTGCCCGTTCTACTATCAACCTTAACAGAAATCAAAGCCTAATACTCCCAGATATATGGAAAACCCTAATCAAATCCCTAAAAACAAAAGAAATGAACTTTAATACAAACTACAGAAAGTTCCTCAGCAACAGCTAGCTAATCTTGTACATGCGATACGTGTTTCACGCATGTTCGATAGTATTTTATTTGTAATTATTCTAGTCAGTTTTTTACATTTATACTTGTCAGTTTTATAGTTACACATAATTGTGAGATTGTTTCGGCCTATATGTAACTGCCCTGAAGACACCAACAGTTAAAGTATGGCGAAACTAGTTGGTTAAGTTAATAAAATTGATCAACACTTGATCTGTAAACCAAAAACATTATTAATTCGTTCACGTAATCGAAAATCCAAACTGTTATAATTTGGTTGTTTTACAGAGAGTTAGCAGATAATTAACCCAAAAACGTGACTTAAACTCTTAAAGTATGGTATAGAAAAATATTTGTACTCTCCAGTAACACAAATACAAATTTTACCTTTCCCCAGACAAAGTACGATAAAAATATACTAACAGTATATCCAACAGCATGTAAAAACATGTCGTTGAGTCATCTGTGCAAAAGGTTCATTTTTGAAGGATGGGGTCAGGGTAGGGCATAGTGAGGGTAAACATCGTTATAAGAAAAAACCATACAGTTGAGTGACTTTGGATTGAGGTAATTGTTCATCCACTGCAGCTGCTGTATTGTGTGGTGGTGTTTTGTGTTCAGTAATGTAAATATAATGGGTGAGCAACAAAATTCTTTTTAAGTTTCTTTGTGAAATGTTCTAATTTTTCAGCATTTTGTAACAGAATGTTAACATAAAATATAAGATCAGAGCTAATAATCAGTGAAATAATAATAATAATAATAATAATAATAATAATAATAAATAACTATTTATTTGTGGTGCCAAATGAAGTGATGTAAGAAGAAGACGAATGAAGGAAAACGATATATGCAAAATCTACAGTGAGTGAAAAATACGAATTTTCCATCATCATTGGTATAATTGATGTACAATTTCTTTTCAATAAGAATTTAAATTTATTTTCTAAAGAAATTTGTATTTCTGATGGAAATATTGTAAGATATGCATTGACAAAGTCATCTTGTAGTTGAAAAGAATTACCTGAAAGGGTTAACAAACAGAATTCTTGGTTAATAAAATATAACTATCAGCTGAAGTGGGAAATTGGTTCATTGTCTCTGGACAAACTAAGAAATTAGATGATAGAATCAACATGCAAATATCAAATATTACTCACCAAAGGAAGAGAAAAATCAAAAACATTAATGAGGTTAATATGGAGGCCTGTTCTTGATTTAAATGAAATTTGATGCCCAAAACGTGAAAGCATAACGTGTGCTTTTAAATGCTTTTGGAAATATAATGAAAGATTCTGTGCTTTTAATAATGGTCAGAAATATATGTATTGGTTTTCCAAAAAATAAATATGCAACCCTTAATTTAACTACAGTAATAAATTCCCAATGATCACCAAATGAAATTTAACTTTCAGATGAGAGTCAGATTGTCAAAAACTGCATGATGGCAACTCCACAGGCATGGGAAGAACCTTTGAACAACAGTGCAAATTTAACAATAAGAAGACTAGGAACAAAAAAAATAGATTGTATTTTTCACTTTATTTATTTTCTGTATGTTAGATTCAGTAAATACAATTTGTAAATAATATTTCACTCAAATAAAATGTGTAAATTTAAATGAACAAATTGGGTGTCGTCGATGTGTTCTACAAATTTAAGTAAGACCATAACATTTTTTAATCCTTGTGAAATTTCATGCCACAGACTAACCGGAGACTTTTTTTTTTGAAAATCGACTCAGTGAAACGGTGTCAACTGTGGGAAGCAAAAGGAAATGGGTATTAAATTAATAGGCAGAATTTTAGTAGAGAATATTTCACCTGAAAAGTGAGAAAAGAAATAAAAAGGTATCTTAGCATGCAGATAACAAGTGAATCTTAACATGCATATATCAAAAAATACTCACCATTGGAAGAGAAAAATCAAAAAACATTAACGAACTTAATAGCCAGACCCATACTTCATTTAAATGATACCAAATGATGAAAACAATATGTGCATGAATTTCAAAACTTTGAAAAAAAGCTGACGAATTTCTTGTTTCCTGTGATTATAAATATTTATTTGATGGGTAAACATTTTTTTTTCTTTACAATTTTTCTTTATTTCTTGATTTCTTTCTGAGCTAATTTTCATTTGAAATAAGATTAAATAATTATTTATTTGTATTGGAAAGAATATCTAATATAATAATTGTTGTAAAATATATACTCTATATAAATATCCCTATTGTGAAATAAATGTCAGGCTGAGAGGACAACAGTCAATTGGGACTAACAGAAATGAGTTTTACATAGTTGAACTATGCAAAAAGCATGGTTCAACTTTTGTTTTGAAATGTCACATGTTGAAAAATCACATGAATTACACATAAACACCAGTGGCAAATCATACACTATGAACATCAGTGCAAATGTTAAATCAGAAAAATAAGGGGGGGGAAATAAAATACTGCCTTTTTCACTTTATTAATTTCTGTATGTTAGATTCAGTAAATACAATTTGGTAATAATATTACAGTCAAATAAAAGGTAACATTGAAATTAACAAAGTATATATTACAGAGCTAATATTCATTTGAAATAATAAGAAATAACTATTTATTTGTTGTGCTGACCAAAGAAGTTTCTAAAAGAAAAGGCTACGGCAAGTTCAAAACCTTGTTTATCTGATATCCATTACTTAAAAATACTAATACTAAAGAAAAAAATAAAGTTCAGTTATAGAAATAGGTTAAGAGCACAAGGAATCGAATGTAAAATTAATAGTCATATTGATTTAAAAAAATAAATGTAAGCATTAATTTACTACAGCAATAATTTTCCACGGGAATGAAAAAATCCAACCTGAACGCACAATTTCTCACTTATGTGCAACAAAATAGTTGACCGGATAAGAGAGATATCTTTAAGATATTTTTCTCAGTTATTCTATTAGAATATGTAGTTACACTGAATTTTAAAAGTAAAATATAAAAAATAACCAATCAATTCGAAAAAAAATCATTTCACTTGTCAGAATTCCAACAGCACTGAATTCGAAATGGGAAATAACACTTACCCTAAATAAAAAGGCACATAGACTTTCCCACCAAGCTTGGGAAAACATAGCATGAGCAACCGTGGGAAGGAATTAATACAGAGAACCAGTCGGATAGTAATCTAAATTATGTAGCCAACTAGCTTTTCTGGTTATTTACAGAAATATCTTTCAACTCCTATGTTTTGTGTGTTTTGTGGTGTGAATATATGTTAGCCCCAGTAACCTATAATGAAAAAGTCAACTGCATCATCAGACTTGTGTTCTGTGAATATATGTTAAAAATCAACAATTTGGAATAATCAGAAAACCTAGATAGTACCAAGATGTTCCCATTCTGGAAAGAAATGTAAGTTAATTTTTTTAACTTAAACATAACAATTGATAATTGTAATTTCAATAATCACTGCTCATATGTTTTGGTAAGCATAATTCTACTACTAAATAGTCTTTTCCCATAAGAATAATAATAGGGTACATATTAGTGTATCAAAGTGGCTAGATTAGCGACTTTTCATGTCTAATATGTGTGTGTGTGTGTTTGAGTGACAGCAGCATATAATTAAATTATTAAGAAAAGCCTAATCACAGTTGGCATTCTGATTCTACTCTAAGAATTCCTACCGTTTAACAGGAAAGAAATACCTCAAAATATATTGGAAAATTAGTACATCCATCTATAGACAACTAAAGACTAAACATGATGACAATGCCGGATGTGTGTCACCCTGGGAAAATTTCAAGATATCTTATCTCAAAAACATCGCCCACAATTCCATAGGCAAACCAAAACACCATGTAATATCACAGAGAGACATATGTTCCCCAGAAATTTCCAAACACATAACGTCACGATTGCTTATCTCTAAATATCACCCACAATGCAATTTGTGAACGCAACACGCCATGTGATGTCCATGACAGAAGGGAGGAGGCAGAGCAGCAGAATTCCAGACATTCCAAAATTTATCTTATCATTATCCATCACCCATAATGCCATACACAAATCATTTACTTATCTACGACTCATAACAATACACATCCAAGACACTGACATTGCTTCCACCCACATTCACCCTACCCCTATTTTGTTCATAGTGTCCCACCGATCACGCCACAATTCCTTATCCACTAATAACTTCCTTTTCCATTCAAAACAATATGTCACTTATTTACAACTAACAAATGACGTCATTTATCTTCATCTGATAATAACAAACATTCACGTCATGATTCCTTATCTTATCTTGATCTGGTCAGAAGTGTCCAACCAATCACGACACGAATCCTTATCCACTAATATATCTCCCTTTTCCATTCAAATCAACAACGTCACTTATTTACAACTAACAAATGTCATTTATTGACAACAACAAATGACGTCACTTATCTACATCTGAAAACAACACCCACCCTCGACACGATTCGTTATGTTATCCTGATCTTGATCTGGTCAGAACTGTCCCGCCAATCATGGCACGAATCCTTATCTCTACCATCACCCATAATTCCATATGTGAACCAAAACATAAGAACTGAAGTCATTGACGCATATGCCCCGGGGAAATTCCGAACATTCCAAACTTATATCATCATGCACACCATGACGTCATCACCTTATTAACCAATGACGTCACGATTTCCTATCTTATCTTGATCTTGATCTGGTTTAAAGTGGCACCCTACTTCTGTCTTATTTCAGCAATAGCAGATGCAACATGATTTAAGCCGTCCAAAATAGAAAATTTTTTCCAAACGTCAGTTACTGTTAATGATTCATTTTCTAGTTTATCCAATATAAATTGAAAAGTGTGCTTAACATAATATTTTTTAAAAGTAGAAATTATGCCTTGATCAAATGTCTGAATAATGCTTGTTGTATTGCATGGAAAAAACGCCACCTGCACATTTGGATGTTCTAAATGCAGATGAGTTGGTGCATTGTCAACAATTAATAAAACTTTAAAATCGAGAGCTTTTTGATTCATATATGTTTCCACTTCTGGTACAAAGCAATTATTGAACCATTCAGTAAATACAGCAGTTGTTACCCAGGCCTTTGTATTAGCCATCCAATGTACAGGCAGCTATTTTAGATCTTTGCCTTTTAAAGCACGTATTCTTAGAAAGCGATTTACTAGGATTTCAACATTAGATCTCCTGATGCATTGCTACAAAGTAACAACGTTACTCGATCTTTGACTTTGCGATGTAAGTTCGAATCGAATAGGCATTTGCTTCCAAGACAAATCTGTTTCGTCAGCGTTAAGCACTTGATCGGGACAATATCCACCATCTTCAATAATTTTGGCAAACTTCTCTTGGAAATTTTTGGCTGCTTCTTCATCTGCTGCTGCAACCTCACCTGTAATCTTCACGTTATAAAGTGCATTCCTTTTTAAAAACCTGGTTAACCTTCCTTTGTGAGCCGAAAATTCTTTATCAGCCTGAGAAGCGGAAGTAGACAGCTCCAATTGCTTCATCTGTTCATAAAACCAAAGAGCTTTTGTTTAATTAAATAACCACTTATAGGAATTCTTCTTTGAGTCAATTCTTCAATCCAAATTATGAGCGCTCGTTCCATGTTTTCTAATAAAGAAGCTCTTGAGTATGATAATAATTTGGCACTTAGTTTTGTGCCAGAAATCACAGATTTTCTTATTGCGACTTCATTCTTTTTAATTGTCCTTATAGTAGATTCGCCTAAATTAAAATGTTTACCAATCGCCATAGATCCCTCTTCTTTTGGTAAGCGATCTAAAATTGCAATTTTCAAAGAAATTGCTAAAGCACCAAAAGCTCCAACAAGAAAAGCACACAAAAAAAGCAATTTCCAAAGAAATTGCTTTTTTTTTGTGCTTTTTTTTCTGCATTGGGCCAAATTAAATCTTTAAAATAACAATTAGCTAAATTTAGACTTTTGATAATAAAAAGACAAACACTTACTACATGCAAAATTAAACTTCACGAAAACTCACTGCTTACACGTTATCAGAATGTGCTGCAAAACGCTGTTCATTATGTACAACGGCGATGAACGGATTGGTCAACAACACACAAAATCACGTGCTCTCTGGTAAAATTTTCCAACTGTTATACAAGCAAAATGGTTACCACTTTAAAAACTACAATGATCATAAAGAGAAGTTAATTTTCACCCATGTAATAATAAACAACTCATCCCACAATACGGATTGATTACCCCAGGGTTTCCCAAACTGTGTTCCACGGAAGGTAAATATGTGTTCCACGAGAAGTTCTACTGGAATTTGTTATTTTAGTTTTCTAAGCATTTTTCATGAATAAATATGTTATAGTGGAAATATTCTGAGGAGAAAAACATTCGTGGATATGTCGAAAAGCTCAGACCCAGAACTTCTAAATAAGAAGTTCCGGGGCTGAGCTTTTCGACCAAGCCGTGTATTTTTAAACGTGGAAGTATTCATGAATTATCGTTAATTTTCACGCATTGAAACCTTTCAACATTCGTGAAAGGGAATACTGCTGTTTATAACCGGTCATAAAAATTGCCTGCAAGCCGATTGCAACAATGTGCAGCGTATCCTCTGTTCTCAAAACTGAACGAAATAACGTGTGTTGCAAATATTAGTGACCAGCAAGGAAATATAAAGAAAATTTTCCAAATCAGCAAGGAAATATAAAGAAAATTTTCCACTGAAATTGAAGATCAAGGTAGTCTGTATCCATTTCTCAGATCTATTAATACTGAATACTTTCTTCACAAGTTCGTATTGTAGGGTGAAAGTGCTTGTTTCAAAACTGTAGTGCCGTGATTTTTTAAAAGTAATAAGCCTACAGATTTAAATTTTAATATGAATAAGAGACAAGGGACTTTGTTTAATTTTAGTGTTAAGAAATCTCTTATTGAAAGTGTTTGTGACGCAACAGATAGTGATTCATCCATCTCCAGCCTACAAAACAATCTCCAGGACGTACAAAAGGAGGGGAAAACTATCAGCACACAGGAGAAAAAGTCTGCATTCACTCGTAAGTACTTATAATAATATTATAAATTTTTGGTGATCAGAATGAGATATGTCAATGAAAATCAGCACAAATTAATTTAATAATGTTTATGTTTAATTAATTAATGATCAATTATTAATTCATAATAAAAAAATCCGCTAAATTAACAATTAATTGTTAATTAATACATTACAAAATAACTAAGGTGTTCTTCCATGAAAATTTCAGGATTTGTGAAGTGTTCCGTCGTAGGAAAAGTTTGTGAAACGCTGAATTACTCTATTATCGAAATGGATTTTCCTTCTGTTGACATGCGCAGAAGGGTCGAAAGGTCTGGTATCTGTAGGTGTACTATACCGCACAACTTCAAATCCACGTTAAAAAGATCCGCATAAAAAGAGACCTGTATGTGTGTGTGTGTGTGTGTGTGTGTTAATTTTAAAAATTTAAGCGGATTAAAGCAAAGCTTAAGTATTGTTGTATTTTAATTGATACCGCTAAGCCACATACTGTTTTCTATAGGAAAAGGACTTTTATTAACTCATATACTGGCAATATGAACAAAAAGGGATGCCAAGGTCTGAAATCGGAATGCAAAATAATCGTATATGAAAACGACATAATAGGTAGTTTCAAGGAAATATGCGAATTTTTGCCAAAAGTTTCTGTATTTTATCTATATATAAACCCAAACTAAGCAAAAATAGTACTGTTTTGTTTTTTCAGCGGTTGGAGTGAAACAGCGGTTAATAAAAAAAAACAGAAGTAATAATCATCCTGTTTGAGAAGGAAATGCACTTCCAGTACGGAAAATTAGAAATAGAAAAAAAAAGTAAGAAAGAAAGAATGGGAAATAAATTATCTTTCCTTTAAGAAAAATTAAATAAATAAAAGCAAGCGCTACTGTTCTAAACTAGCAATAACATAAAGCCCAATTTTCAAATTCTTTTGGGGGAGAACACCGAGTAGAAATCAAATGGAAATTAAAAAAATACTAACAGTGTCATTTCACATAAACTTTCACACAAGCACCTTTATCCCTCCACCACCAAACTTCCCCCAAAACTGAGAGAAGGCAGTTAAAAATAGCTGAATAAACAGAGAGTAAATAAGAAATCACACTGTAATAATTAGCTGATGGTAAATTTTTAAAACAAAATACTGTCACAAGAATTCACTAATTTTTCAGGAACCATAACATTTACTCGCAGCGTCAGTGGGAAATATATGAAATATATCTCATTTTAAGAAAAATTAATGAGAATGTTCCGTTGAAAAATGCCTTGTTCTATCAAGAAAGAGGGCTGAGAAGTGATTCTCACTATAAGGTAAGACAATATGCACATCCTGTGAAAATGTACCTTGCATTGTTATTATTATTTGAAAATTATTATATAACTTGTTTTTCTGGGGAGTCTATATTGTCATTTCCAGATGCATTAGTTAAAGAACATGCTTCTTTAACTAAGAGCTTCTTTAACTTTAACTTTACTTCAGAAACAACTTCCAATAGAGGCAGAAGATGCGCGGTAGGAGAAAGAAGGAACAAATTCATATTTTCAGAAGATTCCTCGATCTGCTTCACATCTGAATATATATATTATCACAACTCTTCACTACCGTTGTTTATATCATTATAATCTTTCCGAAAATTATTTGTCCAGTCCTCAAGACTTAAAAAAAAAAGCTTATTAGTATCCCCAAAACAGTTTGTTTGCCTTACCTGTATTAACATGACGTGAAGATTGAGAGAGAGAACCTTTTTGAAAGTAACACTTTTCATGGAGGTACCAGAAAAAGATGCTGTACTGGTTTTGATAAAACAATTGAAATTCTTTACCGACTTTATTCATCTGCAGAGATGGTTACAAAATATTTAAACTTGGTAGATAATTTGGAGCAGACTAATTTTGAGCAAAAAAATGCAAAATTCATCAAGTGGTCATTGTTGCTCTTATTGCTATGAAAGATCGGCAAGGATAAGAAGAATATAGGAGAAAATGATCAGCTATCTTGTCACCAAAATGAAAACCAATCGATTTAAATTTATCAATATTTTAAATTACTGTTGATAGTAATTTGCGATAAGCAACAGTTGCTTCATTTAATACTTTAAATATAATAAATAATGCTTTTCGAACCTTAAAAAAACTATTATTATTATTACATGACATCTTAAAGGAGTTTTCAAAGACTCATCACGTGAAATGTACTCCAACTCACACAACCCAATGTTTCCGCTACTTAATCCTTCCTCACACAACGCGCTTATTCACCATCTGCACACAACATCTCTAACCACCATCAAAAGTCACCACAACCACACCCATACCCACACCCACCCACCCACACACACCGTCATCTACCGTCCACCAATAGTATTTATTTATTTATTTTAATTATTATTCTTTGTTTGTTTGTTTCAAATCAGATCAAAATGATATTACTCGAAAAAGTTTAGCAGAGTTCCTAAGATACCAAATTTCATTTAATTCTATTCCCTGATATATCTCCTGATAGGTACCTTCAAAGGAAGATACATCATAGTACTGTATCTTTAAGTTTATATTATTACACGCGCATCTTATCACAGTTTTATTCCAAATTAATCTGCTATTTGTATATTCCAAATATTGTTAGATATTATAATTCAGCCCTTATTTTTACGTGACACCTTCCTAAAGTGCAAGGACTTATGGCAACGATCTACATCCACCATTTACAGCATGTACCACCACAAGGATGGTACATGCTGTAAATGTTACGCTCACCCAAAGATCACAACGCTTTCAATAAACACCCTGGAGTTTACAATAATGCGTACTAAATCCAGTAAAATATGAATTAATCAATCCCAAAGTATACAAGCCCGTTTGTGAGCGCAGTCACCAAGAACCAAATTCAGTTCGTGTCATAGCACGAGAGAAACAATTATAGGAGTAGAATTTCTCAACTAAAAGGAAGTTAACTAATTTCATATGGAAATGACAGAGTTTTCCCCTCCAGAATCTCGAGTTATCATCCTGCATAGTGTGTAAACCTCCGAGAATACTTGCAATTTCTTAATTTAAAATTTTCATACTGCATGCGAACACAGCATAGTGCATGTAATATGACATGCCAATGGATAGAACTACTTGAGAACCTGATTCCTCATCATAATAATCCATACAACAGAAACTACATCAAAGTAATACTAACTACGCTACTCACTACTCACATATTAATTATTTACTGGTATATAAGCTGCCAGCAAATGATCGAAAAAAGTATCATGTGAAAATATGAACTAGAACAAGTGTAATAGAACTTTTTAGAAATGCTAACAAGAGTATCCAATACATTTACCCGACCATACGAAACGTGCTGCAACAGAAATTCATGACTCACTGGCAGAACCAGGCAATTTAATCATTAGTTTTTATAGGCAAAGTGTTCTTGAGTAATTAATTTTCACACGCGTACTCTTCATTTGAAAAGACAGTACCAAATCAAATAATTAACCAAGTAAAGGAGAAAATAAGGATTAGCCATGAGTCATGGCTAATCCTTATTTTCTCCTTTCATGGCCCATGACGGACTTATTGAACGTTTTAGGTCGATGAAAGTATTATTTGATACTAGAGAGGGCATAGCTTATTCTCTAAATATCTCAGGGAACATCTTCATACGCAAATGAAGCCAATTCTTAAATGTAAGAACATAACATATAACAAAAGAATTGCTGCACCAAAGGTGAAGGCACAGTTAGACTACTTCTTCTACTACGCGTTATTCCCGCTTCCTATGCAGGGTCCGCGTATTACTTAGCTGCGACTACTTTTATTAGTACCACTCCCAACCGACCGGTCGCCTGGTCTGCCGCTGGGGTATGTTCACGGCACTAGTTTGCCTGTTTGCGGGATGAAAAATGCCAAATAAACTGCCGGAAAAACCTACTGCCCACGCCCAAGACCGGCTGTAGCTGAGAAAGATCCTCAAAGTTCCTGACGTCTTCGACGGGAATCGAACCTGTGACGCTCCTTCCCCAGTCATATGGTTGCGAAGCGCAAAGCCACTAGGTTATATTTTATTTAGTCCAAAGCATCTATGTACATTCAAAAAAATAAATATATATACAATTATTTACAATATATACATTTGCACATAGAATGCTTAATCTAATTCACATTTTTCTTTTTTAACATGCTCAGTTTATATTTCTTTCTACTGTCCTTTAACTTTCTGAGCCATTATTTTGTTATTACATAATTTCTGTCATGCTGATTTTACAAAAGACAGATATGTTAACAGAACTTAACGGTATCAGCGCAAAGCCACTTGGCTAACCGCGCGGACACTGTTAGACTACTAAAGAGCACAATAAACAACTGGAAAAAAGAATAACTGTCTCAGAAATACAGAGAGCGAATCTTTAACTGTAAGAGTTGAAAATAGGGAAGGGCTTTCGGTGAATTTTAAGTAGGTTTTTAAGAAGGAATTAGTCATTTACATCAGCTGGTTGTAAATTAAGTAACTGAATGAAAATGAAAATTAATCGATGTATATTGAGTGCAAGCAGTTTAGAAGTGTTGAATATGTCGATATTCTTGTTGTTGTTATTGTTGCTGTTGCTGTTGCTGTGCAGATAGGGAAGCTCGTGAATATCCCTATTTGTGTAAGACATGTTTTATCTCTACTGCCGAAAAACTTAACAGACTATTAAAATCACATTTTTAAGTCAAATCTAACAAAACCGCACCCAGAATTAAAAGATAAAACCTGTGAACAATGAGAAATAACTTTGACGCTCCAAAGTAAAGACAATATCAAGTGCATTTTTCGACTCTAACGGTACAGTGGATATCGATACCGTTAAAGAGCATTCAGCTGGCAAACGGTCACCCAGTACTTTTACAGAGGTATTTGGAACGTCAGAAAGACCAGAGGTGTAACTCATAACCCGGTTCTACATTACGATAACGCTCCTTCGTAAATCACAACAGCAGAATTCATTATAATCTCCAGCTCTCGATATCCTTGTGACTTTTTTTTTTTTTTTTCTGTTTCCAAACCAAAAATGGTTCGTGAGCCCATTTTGGCAACATGGAGCTCATAAAGAGGCATGCGACAAACACCTCAAAATAATTCTGAAAGGAGGTTCCTCCAAATTGTTTCGAAGTGTGGCGTAGGATCTGGTTGACCAAATGATTAATGTACCGCTCTGAAATCAGTAGGATGTGGGTTCGAATCTCGCAGTGGACATGGATAGGTGGGAGATAAATTTCATTGCTAAGTGAGAAACCACCGCTCCGCTTACTATTTTCTTGAAAAGAGTTTCATGTTTGGTCCAGATTATGCAAAAAATAACTAAAATAAAGGCGTTCAAAAATCCTCAGCGCCCCACGATACTGATGTACTATACGTTTACAATCAATCAATCTTTTGTGGGTGAGAGGCATAAAAAAGGCAACAAGGATTACTTTGAATACTGTAAATTTTCAATAATAAATGTTTAGTTGACAGTTTATTTTCTCCAGTTTATTTTATTTTATTTTATTTTTTCACACCTCATATGTATGTGTACAGATATGACAGCTTCCTGGGATGTAGATTATTGTATTAATTAACCTTCACGTGTATTTCTTGCATTCTGCTGTCGTATAATTACGGTATTATTAAGACCTTAAGTAAGAATTTGTTATGGAAACTAAAATAAATAAATAAATAAATAAAAAACTACAAAGACGGCTTCATTTATTTAAAAAGAAAAATATTAAACCAGAGGTAGGGAGAGAGGATTACTACTGAGTAAGCCACATCTCATTTTGTCTTTCTTTGTCTCATTTCCTGAATAAGTAGCTGCACACTAGAAAATCCTGTGTGATTAGAAGAATAGGTCTTCAAAAAACAGACTACGTCTAATTTGAAGTAGGGAATAAATTTTTAAATTCATAAAAAAATAGAAAAGAAAAACATTGCACATATGAAAGAGAAGCTAAATATCGTTCCATAGCATCATTTTATTATTTCAAGTGCCTAACTAACAAAAAAAAAAATAATAATAATAAAAAATAAAAAATACCGAAACATAAAACTAATTGTGTTTTACATACTTCTATTTGAGAACTGGTTATTATTTGGTTTGGTATCTTGATACGCATTAAGTGCGAATGGGCGCGTATCCGAGCAGGCGCGCGCGTGTGTGTATGTGTATACCCTGGTCACGTATCGGTGTAGTCTATATAAAATGATTCTTAAGCCAATTACTGTGTCGAGTCACCAACTATTCTTGTTACGTTAGGATCTAATTTGATATGTGCTATAACTTGGGATTTAAGATGAATATTATTGATCCACTAATTTTATTCAACCGAAGTATATAATCAAATTTGGCAAAACACATCCTTCCAATCTTGAAATCTTAAACCCAGTTAATGAAAGAGTACTGTACAAAAAATGAAAAACGGCATTTGTTGAATGACGTGATCTTTAAACATCGCATCCTTCAATACCTATTACGACCAAATTTGAAATATATTTCTTTTTGATTGTTGGTTAAGTTTTTCAGAGAATGAAATGGAACAGTAAAGGAGGGGGAGAAAGTAAAATAATAAACTAAAAGACATCTCTACGGGCGACACTTCATAACCGATTTTGACCAGTTATTCCTTCTTTATCTACATTAAAAAAAAAAAAAGGCGAGTTAAGTGTCAAGTACTAAGAAAGCAGGTTGGCTGCAATTCGAAGTAACATCTTGGCAAATTCTTTGGTTAAATCTGAGCGATATCATAACAGCAGCAACAATACCACTAATTCTACAGACAGCTTCTGGTATTGAGACCACATATTTTAAGATAAATAATGAGTTTAATAAAATATAACCCTACAAGTTTCGTAAGCCGTCAGACTTACATCGCCCGGGGTATTAGTAAAAGTTGTACAGAAAAAAGATTAGAAACAATGAATCACACTTATTATATGCTATCAGAACTTCACAATTCGTGTAAATAAATAACCAGAATAAAACGTTAGGTTAATTACTGTTCCAATATGCTAGTTGTCCGCGCGGTTAGCCTAGTGGCTTTGCGCTTCGCAACCATATGTCTGGGGAAGGAGTGTCCTAGGTTCGATTCCCGTCGGAGACGTGAGGAGCTGAAGGATCTTCCTCAGCCATAGCCAAGTTAGCCGGTCTTGGGCGCGGGCAGTAGGGTTTTTCCCGCCAGTTTATCTGGTGATTTTCATCCCGCAAGCAGGCAAACCGGCCCCGTGAACACACACGGATACAGCCAAGAATACTTTGAGGCATAGAAGTGACCATTCTATCCTCGTATTTCGGTTACGAAATCCAAGCATGCTTGGAAGGTTGTGGGCCTTAAAGGCCTGTTAAAGCCATTGGGATAGATAGAATATGCTAGTTGCTGCGGTCGCGTCCTGTAGCATCACGCGTATCGTATCCTAGGTCCACTGCAGTTCGATTTTTAATAAAAGCAGACCAAAGTTGGTGTAAAATTAAGTCTTGATTTTTGTTACATAGTGTGGGCATCCGCAGCATTTCAGAGGCTTCCTTCTTGAATTTTCTTGCAAAACACTTGTGATCACTATAAGGCATTTTTGTTTGTTGCCAAACTACTTGATGGCCTGTGATAAGTTGTGTGGGGTGGCAAGCCTGATTTATGTTGTCTTATTTTTTCGATGTTATATAAAAATATGTTCAGATATGTTCAAATTTATTTCTTCATAACGACTGCGCCACTTAACTAACCGTTTAATGTTTGAAAGTCAGGACGAGGAGATAACAAAAATACGTTAATACTTCTAAATAAATTCTTCATATGCAAGTCGTGGCTCGTTACTCTATTCTATTCGCGCAGGTTCGTTAATATTTTCGGGATAGTGCATTGGCTAAGGAATGAGAACCAGGTAATTACAAAACAAAAACATGTTTATTATCAAACTAAAGGATATGATACAGAGCACTTAAAAGATAATAAAAGATTAACTTAATCAAAAGCACTTTAACACACAAAACAACCTGCTGTCTAAGCAACAGAAATTATAGTGCGTACACTATCAGAAAACTTATTGTTCTTCGACATAAAAGTGTCCTCTATGACACAACTTGGCTTACAAGCATGCATAAATATTCCAAGAGGGATTACATTAACTCTCTTCCAACACATTCGATACTTAATTTTTTAAGTACTGAATGTGTTGCAACCTGTGAATTATTATTATTATTATTATTATTATTGTTCCGGGAAACTCCAAGGAGTCGACAGACTTATCTTAACACAATTAGACAAACTTAACAATACATATTCTTCCCTTATCTCAGATTCAATTTAACCGCCAGTTAACAAGTAACCTCCCTCAATCCTTTACGATTTCGAGTTACATTCACATAACACGTGAATGTAAATCGAAATGTAACTCGAAAACTACAACAAAATAATGGCTTACTTGCTAACAATCTCGAGAGGAAAGTCCGATTTACATTCCGTAACGCACATTGAGACTGGAGCGTCTTCCGTCCGATCAGACCTCGAGAGTTTTACTTCGTCGGACGCGCTGGGGTTTTGCCGTAGCTACCGGGAGCCTAAAGAGAGAGAGAGTTCGTGTTGGAGAAACATCTGGAGTCGGCGGCGGGAAGAACGATCCTCCTGGATTAAGGGAAGGCGCCCCCGTAGAAGTCGTAGGTAATGAGCTAAGCAAAGAGATCAAGGACCAAAAAACCTTGAACTACGCGCTGCATTGCCTTTTATTCCATTTTCAGTCCTTTGTTCTTAATTAAGAGTATTCCAGGATTAGCCAGAAGCAATGAAAGAATTGATCATCGCTGGCCGCCTGACCTTACGATTTTGGTGGTATTCAGCGCTAATCTAGCTTAACTCCAATTAAGCTTTTATCAACAAGTCTAAAGTGCAGGTACATTCTAACAGCAAATTATTCTTTTATATTTTTACATCTTACTAAGCACATTTTTTTCTCATAAATTCAGACAAAAAAAATTGAAAAATCTTTTGCGAAAATTTCTTTAAAAAATAATTTCTCGCGAGATTTTACAGCTGTACTTCGATAAAAACAATACGAAGTTCAGTATATGCGCCTTTGTAATTGCAATTTGCATTCTGGATTTGCTTCTTGTAGATATTTTGGCCTCCAATAAGTCATCGACAAATATTATCTGTTACCTAACAACCAAATCGATACCTATAGTCGAATTCAAACCATTGCAGATGGTTCGTGAGAGATATCAACGCTATCCATTCCATTCGTCCAAGTGAAAAAAAATAAAAATAAATAAATAAATAAAAGAAAAAATATAAAATCTTACCTAAACTACCAAATTCCCCAAACATAAACGACAATAATGGAATTCCGTTGGACTGTATGCGTTGTTAAAAATAACTATTCACGATTTACCATAGCCCAAATTAAACACTGTACGTGTCGGAATTTAATTAACTAAAACTAGAGGAAAATATAATAACCATGACCATTAAACTTAATACCTAATATATTATCTAAAAAAAAAGATTATTATATGAAATTCAGACTACTATATGATATTCTGATCATACTGAAACAACGATTATGCAATAGCATAACTTTAACCACAACAACTGCTTTTCATAACTTAGCAAACTAGTGAATGACTTTCATGTTTTAGACTCTTTCGCGATCTAACTTCATTATTGATTTTCCTACATACCACACAATAGGCATTAAGTGATGAGAGAATATAATACTCCAGCATGATGAAAATTCAAAACATGAAGCTCTCTTTGTGAGGTGAGATTCTAAGGCAGGGGTGGGGAACCCCTCGCCCACGGGCGAAATTTCACCCACAAGTCTATATCAATTCGCCCCTTTAGTGATGTACTCATATGTACATGTAAATAAAATTTTATAATAATTTAAATTTATTATAATTAAATTTATTTAAATTTAAATAATTAAATATACAAAATCAAAAATAACTATATTATATAAAATATGATCGTCATAAATCAGGAGCATTTCTCGCTGGCAAAGTTCAGACTTTCTCTGATTGGTTGCTTCCCAATTATTATTATTATTATTATTATTACCCATGATCCCATGGTGTCAAAGACTCATCTAGGAGGGCCTTCCATCAAACACACAGCTCATCATACCGTGCTTCAAACGCACTCAAATTCTCTGCAGACACCACACTCTCAGGCAAGGCACTCCAATCACTCACAACTCCGCATAAAAAAAACCTGATTCTCACTCCCCCACTCACACCTCCCATACAACCTCTAGGGATGACCTCTGGTTCTCCCACCATCCTCTGTAGGACCTCTCCAGCATTGATCCCATAAAAACCCCTTAACAACTTGTAGGTCTCCACCATATCTCACTTCTTCCTCCCATCCACCAGACTCTGCAAGCTGCATCCCCCTCAATCTTTCTTCACACTCGACATTCCAGAGGTCAGAAACCACCCCAGTCAGTCGCCTCTGGACCTTATCCAACATCCCTCTGAAAACCAGGTGACCAAATCCATGTGTGGCCAAATCAAAGTCTCATACAATGGAACAAGAATCTCCCCACCTCCACACCACTCCCAGAAGCCCCCGTGTTGTCCTCACAATTTTGGCCATGTGTTCCCCCAAATTTCAGATCCCTATCCACCATCATCCCCACCTCTCCTACCTCCTCCACCTCCGGCAACACATCCTCACCAAGCACAAACTCTGCATCCCATCCTCGTTCTCCAAATTCCAAAACCCCACACCTTGCAACACTGAACTCACATTTCCATTCCCATGCCCAATATTAATGATTCCAAAAATTAATGATTCCAAAAATTAATGATTCCAAATTCCAAAACCCCACACCTTGCAACACTGAACTCACATTTCCATTCCCATGCCCAATATTAATGATACTGGGATGGGTTTGTTTAAAAATATTAGCCTATCAAGAAGAACTGTTTCTGACCATATTAAAGATATCGCTTATGACATCCAAGCTTCTTTGAAAGTAGATTCAGCAGAATTTGTGTTTTACTCATTAGCCATCGATGAGACTAATGATCTGTCAAATACTGCACAAATGGCTATATTTACACGGGGAATAACTACAGATTTCAATATACGAGAAGAATTTCTTGCTTTAAAATCAATGAAGGGAACAACTAAAGGTGAAGATTTATATGAAATGGTCATTTCATCATTAAAGGATTTCGATTTACCATATGAAAAACTGAGTGGTCTCGCTACAGATTGTGCTCCATCCATGGTAGGTCGTGAAAAAGGGCTCGTGGCTCTGATTAAGAATGAATTTAAGAAACAATTGAACACAAATACTTTCATTGTGTGCCACTGCTTCATTCATATGGAAAATCTATGTGCAAAGTCACTCAAGATGAACAGCGTCATGAATGTGGTAACAAAGGCCATTAATTTGATAAAAAGTAAAGGGTTGAACAACAGGGAATTCAAAGAATTTTTGCAAGATCTTGAAGCCGAATATGGGGACTTATTGTACCATTGTGAAGTTAGGTGGCTAGGTAGAGCTCAAATACTCAAGCGATTTTATGAACTTAAACACGAAATGAAAATTTTCTTGGACATTAAAGGTGTCCCCATTAAAGAATTGAAGGATGAAAAGTTTCAAAGTGATTTAGCATTTTTAGTAGACATAACTAGTCATTTGAATAATCTAAATTTGAAATTACAAGGCCCCAATCAGCTAATGATCTCTTTGCTCACTCATATCAAGAGCTTTGAATCGATGCTTCAATTATTTCTTACCCAACTGAAAAAAAAACAGCTTTACACATTTTCCAAAATTAAGACAACACAATCCAAAATCAACAAGTGAGTATGTTGATGAGTGTCAAAGTGTTTTGAATCAATTTTGAAGGAGATTTGAAGATAAAAAAATCAAAGAATTGAGTTACAAACATTTATTATTATTATTATTATTATTATGGGCGACTCCAGGGAGTCCTTAGACTCATCGAGGGAGGCCCAAAACATCATGTCCACATAACCATACAACATTCTCACAGTATCTATCATACCTTGCCTTGAACTCACTCACCGTCATAGTACCCACAACAGACTCTGGCAGCTTATTCCACTCATTTACCACTCTAAAAGTAAAGAACCCAGCTCTAACACCCCTGCTAACCACATTCTTGCCCAACTTCCATAGGTGTCCCCTAGTTCTCCCACCACCAGTCCTGATCTCAAAAATATCCTCTGAATTAATCCTATAGAAACCCTTTAGCAATTTGAATGTCTCAATCATATCTCCCCTTTTCCGCCTATCAACTAATTTCTGCAACCCACAAATCTTCAACATGTTCTCATATGGTTCATTCCATAGACCCGCTATCATCTTAGTTACTCGCCTCTGGATCCTCTCCACCTAGGTGACCAAATCTGGGCAAAATAGTCGAGATGAGGTCTTATCAAGGCTCGGTACAGAGGTACAATAACTTGCTTGTCTCTGCTCGTCATGGTATTTTTTAACAACCAAGTGAGTTGATGAGCTCATTTAGCTACTTTTGCAATGTGCCCCCTAAACTTCATCTCCCTATCCACCAACACTCCCAAGTCCCTGGCCTCATCAATCTCCTGGAGTATAGTTCTTCCAATGTGGTATACTGCTGCTAATCTTTTCACCCCAAAATGCATAACCTTACATTTTGTCACATTAAATTGACATCCATTCTCCTTAGCCCAGAACTCCAATCTATCCAAATCGTCCTGCAAGATTTTGACATCTTCTGCATTCACTATCGCCCTACCCAACTTTGCATCATCAGCGAACAAATGAACTGTTCCTCTTAGATCCTTCCCTATATCGTTAATGAACAAATTAAACAGCAGTGGTCCAAGAACAGAACCCTGTGGCACACCACTAGTCACTGGCCATCTTTTGGAATCTATTCCTGAATAAACTACTATTTGATATCTCTCCATCAACCATCCACCTATCCATTCCCATATGTTGTAGTTTACGGATTAGAATTCCATGTGGTATCCTGTCAAATGCCTTAGCCAGGTCCAGCAGTATCACTGTAAACCCATTACCCTTATCCACTTCAGCTGCCACCTTGTTATAAAACTTGAGCAAGTTACTCACGCATGATCTACCTTTCACAAAGCCATGCTGTCCCCCATACAGTATCTCATTTTCGTCAATCAATTCCTGTATTTTTCCCTTGACTACTTTCTTCGAGATCTTGACAACGACTCCTGATATGCTGATCGGTCGGTATAATTTGCAACCGTAGTCTTCCTCCTTTATGCAGTGGAACTATTTTCCCCTCTTTCCACACACTCGGGGATAAACCAAACCCGAGACTCAGATTAAACAACATGGTCAAGGGCACTGATAATTCTTTAGCCGCTTCACGCAAGACCCGTGCCGGTATACCATCCAATTCTACAGATGTATTCACATTAAGGTTCTGTAACAGACTATTCACCTCCACTTCATTCACCACAATTCCCGTATAAACTAATGGTTCCTTCATTTTTTTTCCAATGTCACCACCTGGATGATATACTTTTGCAAAGTGCTCGCTCAGTAACTCCACTATAGCGACTGATTCAGTGACCTCCTTACCATCGTCATTCCTTCAAATCATTTTGCCGTGTACAGTTTTTTTCTTGCTTGCAGCATATTGAAAGAACTGTTTGGGACTCTCTTCAGCTTGCATAGCTAGTTTCCTTTCATAATTCGCTTTTGCTTTTTTACTACACTACACTCGTTACCCTTCTGGCCTGCACTTCTGCACTTTATACCGTTCGTGTGCCTGCAGGTCACCCTCTTTCTTTAAATTCCCTCCACAGTTGTTTTTTTTTTTGCAGTTCAAGCTTAATGGTGTTAGTTATTCATCCATTTAACCCCTACTTGTTTTACTATTCGGACCCTAGGTATACAATCAGCCACAACCTCCTGTAAATGCTCCTTGACCACTTCCCATGCTCTATCGACATCCAGCCCTTGCAGTTGTACATGCCATGGCACAGATCCAAGCAATCTCCTAAGCTTATCATACTTGCCAGCACAGTAATTCCACATATACCCTGTCTTAATCGAAAATTCCACACCTTTAGCCACCTCCCAGGTCAAGACCTAATGATCATTCTCACCAATAGGTGGCAACATGGTCATATTCATTACAGTCAAATTCTCAGATGCTATTACCAGGTCAAGCACTCTCACACCCCTAGTATTTTCAATTACATGCTGTCTCAGATAGTTATCCCTTAATAATTGAATAAAATCCATTTCCTTCCTCCCATGTGTCCTCTCCTCCTTCCAATCAATGTTACCATAGTTGAAATCCCCCATAATAATTACCCTCCTTCCACTCATTTCATCAATTTGTTTATGCATACTATTTCCACCATCTATTCCATCACCTGGTCTATAGCAGCACCCAACTGTATACTTTATTCTGCCAGTCTCAATCTCAGACCAAATAGCCTCAAATGAGCTCTTTTCACTATCCTGCAATACAACTTCAATTCTCCTTGGCTGCAGTTCATCGGCTATTATCAATAATACCCCTCTCTCCATTTTATTCTCTCTGTCCCTCCTAAACACACTATAACCTACACATTCTATCCCACTAACTATATCATCTTCCTATGGCCAGGAAGAGCCAATCAAGGCCAAAAATTCTTCCTTCTTGTTCCTAATACTGCTGGCATTAGTATACATGAAATGCTGTGATCCCCTTGTCCCACCCCCTATCTTGATACGTTATTCTAAATATCCCATTCCCATTTTTTGTCCTTAGTACTGGCTCGGGTACATTATATACATTCTTAAACTCAACTGTCTCCCTGATATCCGCATATCCACTCCTCCTCCCCCTTCCTTGGTAGTTCTAGTTTCCCTGGTTCTGCACATCCATTTTCACTTCATTCAGCAACACTTTTTCCAGTCTCCGAACACCAAATCCATTCAAATGCAGGCCATCCTTCTTGTACAAATCCTTTTGCCCATCAAACTCATTCCACACGTCCACGAATTCCACACCACACCGTCTGCATAACCTGCGCATAAAGTCATTTGCGATTATGGCCCTCCTAAACTCCTCTCTGTCATACCGCGGAAACAGACTCACCATTCTAACTCTGTCACTCTTTTCTTTCGCTACCTTTAACAATACTTTCAAGTCCTCTCTCATAAAAAATTTATCTTCTTTCAATTCATTCGTACCCGCCACAACTATCAACTCTTTCACCCTCTGTTTTTGCGTTCTAATATTCTCACTTACATCCTTAAATTTCGCACCCGGTAAGTATTTTAGTTACACTCCCATCTATCACTCCTCTTAATAACGAGTCACCATACAACACTCTTTCCTTCATTTCAGAAACTCTCCCACTCTTACGCTTATTTTTCCTTTCAAACACTTGTTTATTTACGTCAGCCGAATCACTCTGGAAAGAGTTTTGCAGGTGCTCTAATTGCCACTGGGAATTTTGCATCACTGCGCGCAACCTTGCGATCTCACTTCCTACAAATAATTCCTCATTTTTTTTTTTATCATTTAAACCATTTTCTCTCTCTGTATAGTTGCTTTCACTCTTTCTTTGATCACCGTTCTCATTGCCATCTTGTACATCGCAATTCCCTATCAAGCCACTATTTTCACTCACATTCTGGCTTTCTTCAACCATAACTGTCTCACAACCTGACACATACTTCAACTCCTCACTTTGCTTACACTTTCTGCACATTCTCCCACCACTATCACTTTCAATCCAAACTCCAGCCTCATTCGGGAATGCATACATCCCACACACATCACATTGGACAAACTCTCTCACAGTTTTTGAACAATGGCGTCGTATTTTTGGACGCCATTATCTTACGTCGCAAAGGCGCCATGTGCAAATTTATGAAACGTATCGTTAAAATACTAAATTAAATAACGGAATTCACACCAAAATCACACAGCCACAACAAGCTACCAAAATTAGACAATATTGCGTTATGATTTAAACCTATATTCTAATTTTCACTCAAAATTATACTTAGCTTTCGGGAGCTCTCTGAAAACACTACAGACCGTGTAGCCCTCTGATATACGCCCTAAGGAAGCTTCCGATTCCTTGCTATTAGAGTTGATTGATTTGCAGTGTGATAACACTTTGAGATCAAAATATAGTAATCTGCCTATATTGGACTTTTACAAATCTATTGATTCTGAGAAATTCCCTTTTTTAAAAAATAACGCCTTGAAAATAGCTTCTCAGTTTTCTACAACTTATCAATGAGAGTAATTTTTTTCAAAATTAAGTCTGGCAAAAAAATCGCCTTCGTACAAGACTCACTGACGAAAATCTCGCCAATGAACTACGAGTAGCCGTCTGATCAAGGGCGGCTAATATTTCTAAGCTTTCACAAAAAAAGCAGTTTCAGCCTTCTCACTAAAAAGTTTAAGATTAAAGGTAAGCTTCATTAACTTTGATGAAATATTTATTATGCTATTACTGCTTTAATAAAGTTCTCAGTTAAAAAAAAAATAAATATAATTTTTTAAATAAATTAAATATAGCCTTTGCTTGATTATTATAATTATGTATACACAATTGTAATTAAAAGATACCATATCAGATGCAAATGTTGCACATTTGCTTATTGAGATATGTCTTGCACACTACATACACTATATATGAGTTAAAATTTGCCAGTCGCCCGCGGAAGTTTTTAAATTAGCAATTTTCGCCCTTGATACTAAAAAAGGTTCCCTACCCCTGATCTACAACAAACAAAAAAAAAAAAGATATATCTGCAATCCATCAACACTACGCTCAAGGAACACACTTTTGTTCCTTCTCGTCTAACTATTGTTTAAACTTAACATCAGCGATAGACCCTGTTATTTTACTTATTACGACTCCTTCATAATCACTTCACTGATATCAATCAGAAAGCGAATCCCCAATCCAAATAACCAACCCTATATCTAATTCCTTATGCTGTAATTTAAAGATAAGCTTATCATGTGACAAACTTGCTTTCATAAAATCCAAAAACTTGCCACTCCATGCCTTTCCTTCATCAACTCCTCTTGTTTCTCTACTACAAAAGGCAATCGAAGTAATAAAACATGACGGTCCCCTCGAAAAATCGATGTTTTCTGTTAGAGATAACATTATGCTCCTCAGTCCAATGCTGTGTACAAACTCTCGCTAATTTCTCGAAAATCTTAACAATCACAAACTGGTCTGCCACTTCCATTCAATTCCAGTTTGACACTTCCATTCAATCCCCCATCTTCGTGCGGTGACATTCTCTTACCCTCCTTCCAATCCTTGGCAAATATTTCCTACCTATCATATTCTTTGCCCTCAGTCATACAGCTAGTGAGTGTATTGAAATTCTCCTTACTAGGGAGATGATTATGAGCAAAGTGGTTTCTCGTTACCGTTTCCTGTTTAATATACCTAGACTCAATTTTTAAAATGTTAGTGAAACTGTCTGTACTTTCGTAATTTTCTCAAAACAAATATTGAATCCAGTTGCCGTATTAATATCAAAAGCACTTCATATTTGAGGTCCATTCTTGCACTTCGTCATCTAGAATTCTCAATAACCCTTTAGTAAAAAAAAACATTTTCCAAGATGAAATAAACCAATAACATGATCATTAACGAACTTCAAATTGTATTCTGCATAAGTCATCCAATTACTGATTTCCCTCGGCAAAACTTTAGTAATAAAAACATTTTACCAGATGAAATTAACCAATGAAGTGATCATTAAACAATTTCACAATATATTCTGAATTACTCACTCAACTATTATTTTCTTATAACAATATCCTTCTTTCGCAATTATTTCTCCTCCTACCGGCCATATATCATCTCAGGTATTTGATCTCATGGTTAAGCTCGTCTCATATAAAAATTTTGCTCTCTTTACTGCTCTACTGATTTTCCAGGCTTGAATCTGATATTCTTCATGCATCTTCTCCTCAACACTCGTTTTACACTTCTTCCATACAGCTTTTTCCTCTGCAGCTCACGTTTCCTATCACCTACCATCCACTTTACACCAAATTACGTTTTCTCTTTCTCCTTCATTTGTTTCCATTGCTTTATTAATTCCCGTGCGCTGATGATAAATCACCCTTTTAATTCTTCCATCCATAGAACTAATTGAAGCTAATTTCTAAGATTATTATAATCACTTGTCTTATAATTCCACTTACCTTTCTTTCTCCAAGATATTCCTTCATGTCTATCAATTTCCCCCCCCCCCTCAATTTTATCACTGGCAACAAATATAATTCTTTGCTTTCCTTGAAGTGACAGCTTCCCTCCGCTGAATTTCGGAATAAATTCTGCCAAAAAAATCTCCGTGAATGAATAACCATATTTTGTCAGTCTGTCTTTCAAGTAAGAATTTTCTTCCATGAAAAATATAGTCATTTCAGTACTCACTTCAAACAGTCGTGCAAATGTTTGTCCTCGAGACAATCATCGTACATCGGTAGTTACGAGAAGGGTATTATGCAAACTATGAACATTTCTTTAAACAGAATATTAAAAGAGAGTGTACTGAGAGATCGATACTCAGGAATATTAATGATATTCACTGCTTCATCAAGCACTTTTTAAGTGAAACTGTCATTTTTTAGTGCCTGTGTGAATGATGGTGGAGAATACACTGACTACTAGCAGGCCTCGGTTAGTAGTAGACATTTAATATTTTTGTTGTCTGTTGCAGGAATTAAGGAAGTTGCGTTAATTCCTGCAACAGCGCCAGCAATTTTACACGCCATAGCTTCTTACCATCGGTAAAAATGTAAGAACAACTGTTCGCGATAAACCGTAAGACGAAACAAAATAAAATATTCAGTATACTAAATATCTGAAGTTCACTTGCATTTGTTGTCAGATATTCACATAAAAGAAACTCTTCGATATTAGTTGATGCGTATACCTCGCAAATACAAGCAAAAGAACAAATCCTGCAACGTCTGTAGAATCGCCCGTTTATAAAGCAAACATGCAATTCTGCTGAATTATTATTATTATTATTATGACACTTGCAAAGAGGACAGCTACGCGACAACTCTAATTCTCCACCAATTAATTCACCAAATAAACCAAATTCACAACTATTATCGTAATCTACAACAACGTCATCTTCTTCCCACCACAAACACTAATATTTCTTTTGCCTGTAAATTTTTCCTTTCGTAAGTCCTATTTTTCGGTATGCGTGACTAAAAACCTCACCTTCAAATGACAAAAGAAAAAAAAATCATATAAAGCTTCCTCGTATATAAATAAAGATAAACGAAATTCTTGGTGATTCGGAGACAATGGCACTCCTTTATAATCATACGTAAGCAGACGCAACGTTAAGTGGCAAGAAATGGCATGCCACGTAACTCCGTCAATTTTAACAACGAACAGTCCTAATTCTGGAGTCGAGACAGTGATAGCAGACTTTTAATACCTTCCAAGATAGCATTCTACAATTGATCTTGTAGAATGGATTTCTGATTTTTACAGAGATAGCAGTTCATGGAGGTGAAGAAAAGTCTTTAACGAAAGTGACAAAAGTTATTTCATGAATAATGAACAGAAAATACCTGAAATAGGATTATACCAAAAATAACTATAAATTAAGATTTAATTCGAGAACAGAATTATAATTCATATTTAAAGATCTGGGTATTGTAAAAAAATGAAGAATGAAAGTACATTTAAAGTTTAAGTTCCTTCTTATTACTATTTATTTTTTATTTTATTAATCTTTTATTAGGACGTACATATTCGACCATTTGAGCCGGAAACTGATAGTAAGCTGATAAATTTCCCTCACTATACATAAGGAAATTTATCTCGGTTTCGATCGACTCGATACCTACTCCATTTCAATTGCTTCAACCAATTTTCTAAAAATATTTAGCTCAACAGAGAATTCGTAAATTTCACACATTTTTCTTTACGTGCTAAAATCATGATCAGCAAAGTTAAATCTTTTTCTCATTCTTTTCTTTTACAAGGTTATAAGTTACACCGCGTCACACTGCTGCTGTGCCACCTCTTTGGCTCTTCTAACACTAATAATCATGCCGACTTATTTGATTGTTTATTCTTTGAAATTTAAAGTTGATTATTTCCAATCGCCTTAGTAGTGAGATAATCTTCGGTAGATACAACGACACAATTCCGACTAGCTCACCTTCGAATAATCTGGAAGAAAAGATGAATTATTTTTAGTCAGTAATGATGTAGCAAATTGCTAGTTGACCAGAATTCCCGATAATCTTCATCATACATCTAATACCCTAATCCAGTTCTTTACCTTAGCACTATACAAATAGGTCGCTGATGTTAGAGCTCCTCAGCAACTCTCACCATAACTTTTTCTGTATTTCATTGTTGAGTTCTTTTTTTTGTTGTTGTTGTCAAACTTTGGTTAGTATCCTAATGCATTACTACGGAGCTAACCGAAATGTCATTTGAGTTTTCATGTCCTAATTACTGTTCTCAGTGTCCAGATCTAAGCATCAGATTGATCCAATAAACAAAAACTCTCTTCCTGGCGGAGCAATCCTACCATCTCACAAATAAAATAGAATTTTTAGCATCGGTCTTCTCCTCGCTGCAAACAAACAGTGCAAGCGGAGTGCACAGTTTGGTAGTTAGAGCTAACACTGTACAGTCCTGATATTTATTATTCGTATTTGCACACTCGCAAAAGATTAATTTGTCGCATACAAACCCAGCCACTGAATTTGAGGCCAAATTATTCAGATATTGTGTAATCTTCACTCTATATAATAAACTCACCATTTATGTCTTCTAGTCAACGTCCTTCTCGGTATTTTAGTAATCCTTTAGAGTACTCTCAAAACCATTGCCGTTTGCGTCCTAAACTTGAAGTTACTATGAGTTACACTTCAAGAGCAATGGACACTTTCATTTCCTACAGCACAGTTCATCTAACAGAGTATGCATTCTCCCATTAATATATTCCAAACTTCAAGACATTAAATGTAGTTAAATTAAACTAAAATCTTCATTCATTTGCTAATCTTTCCAGCTTATTCAACTCCTCCTGAAGAGCTTGCACGAAAGCTCCATTACTTAAAACCCTTCACATAATCTACAACAGGGGGGGGGAAGGGGAATTTTAAATTTATTATAATTATAATAATTATAATTAAGTTTATTTAAAATTAAATATACAAAATCAAAAATAACTATATTACATAAAATATGATCGTCATATCTGGCAACCATCAAATCGAGACCAGTCATTAAAATAAAAAGAATCTATGTCTTATTCAAGAAAGGAACCTGTCAACCGCAAGCCATGCACAAAACTAACAGAATGAAATAGGAAAAAGCAAAACATCAGCATCCTTAGGTATTCGGGCAGGAATAAATAAATGAAATCTAGCAGAATTCATTTGAGGAAAAAAACACTGCGAAGTGGCAGTGGGGATTTGTACCTGCCCAAAACAAAGAGCCTAACCACTGATATATGCAGGATTATATATCACGGATCAAAAACCTGTGGACTGGCACAATAAACAAAAAGCGTTTATTGCATATTGTTAAACAATAACATTATTGGGAATGCATTTTCTAACAGCTGCACTCCCTTGCACCCAATAAACGGCTTTTGCCTAAACATGCTGAAATCCCAGCATTTCGCAGAATGGGATTTCAGTATGGAAATTGTACACTGTTACTTTAATCATTCTCCCCCCCCCCCTTAAGTTAATCGCATTCTAATGCTATATATGCTTATGATTCTTCGTGAGTGTGTGTGCGTACGCATTCACAGTAATATGTGCAAGTATTCATGAGAATATTCATTTTCATGCACGAGTTTCGTAGGAAAATAGCTTGTCTTCATTATATAGTTTTCTAGTGTTAAAACTATAGTTATCTTGTTTAAACCTTTCTTCTTATCTTAACCTCTACTATACTTCTGACTTATTGCCGCAAATATAATAAAGCTCACGTGTGCAAAAACTTATAGAACAAAGAAATCGCCTCAGGCCAGAGCCAATCTCTTTGTCTGACCCACTGGTGTTTATTTTCAACTGAATTTGGAAAATGTATTTAGTTTCTAGCTATGGCACGAAATTCGTGGGTGGGAGTTGAATCTCCCTCCGAAAAATAACACACAGTAAACCACACGGAACTTTTCTCTCTTAATTGTAAGTAAATCTAGCAACTTAAATTTTCTGTTATTCAGTCGTGACAATATCTAACTTAAGGCTCACAGATACGAATTAATGAGTAGTTCATTGGAAATAGAAATCAAACAAGTTATTTAAACAAGAAAACAATTTATTTAACATCAATGAAATGTACAATGGGGCAATTTTAAGTACTAAGTAAATTACCTTCTATGCTTCAAATCACAACTAATGACTACGTTTACAATTTAGTTCATCGTAATCAATTCTAGTAAGACCACGTGTCTATGATTTTCTCTCGTTAAACTTGGTAATACTCAGATCAATTTTCACATAACATTCTGCAGGTTTAGGCAATAGCTATAACATTAAATACATGATGTATCACCTTAAATTTTAGCCAGACCTTCTCGCACATATAATACTTCAAATATCAGCATAAGGCCTAAAGTCCTCAAGTATCGTTATAAAACAAGCCCCTTAATTAAATTACCGCCACAATCTTCTTATTTCCAGCTAAACAAAGGAAAGATCTTACTTTGAACATATGTCTGGTCTTTTCTGAATGATCCCTGAAATCACTCCCTTCTATTACCATCCGACTTACTGCACTTGGATATCATCTCCGGGATTTCGATAGGATAGCACCGATGGACACATCAGTATAGCCTATAGAAAGAGCAGCTTCAATGAACACAGAGGCTCAGCCCAAAGAAAGAATTCCACTGGTGATTCTCAGATCTAAAGACAAATGGTCGACAGTAGCGGAGGTGATGTAGAACACCGAAATCAAGTTCACCTCTGCTAAAAACTCAGATGAAGGCGTCCGCATCCAACCAGAAGGAGCATCGGACTACCGTCGGCTTACTAAATTTATGGACGAGCTGAAAATTCCATATCATACATTTCAGCTAAAAAACGAGAAAAATTTTTCTTGCTTGCTTCTGGTTTTAGTAGAAATCAATAAAGACCAGAGAGAGAGAGAGAGAGAGAGAGAGAGATGATCTAAAAATTGTTTGCAATCTAGTAATTAAGACAGAATCACTCAGAAGAAAGACATCTGCAGGTCAATGCCACCGCTGCCAGAAATATGGGCATGAGCAGAAGCTTTGTAGAGCAGAGTACAAGTGTGTTAAATGTGGAGGCAATCACCCCTCTCATACATGTTCCAAACCACGCACTACTCCCGCGAAATGCGCAAATTGCGGTGGGCCGCACCCGGCAAACTACAAAGGTTGCTCATTCCACCCATTTAATCTGTCAAAAGCTAGAGAAACAGGAGTCCCATCAGTTCAGAAGCTTGCTACACCTCCTACACCAGAAAACCCTTTGCAAGCTTCTACAAGTAACAGATCTTACACCTCAGTGGTCTCCTCACATACCACATCGGCAGAATCTATACCAAACAGTCAAAACTCTGCAGCAATTCTTGCCGCTACTCTAGGAGAAATGCTAATATATATATATATTTTTTAAACTTAAACATAACAAGTGATATTTGTAATTACAATAACCGCTGCTCGTATGTTTGGGTAAACGCAATTCTAATACTGAATAGTTTTTTTTCATAACGCTACCGCCAATCGCTTACCGAATTCACCCTATCCCTATTTTGTTCATAGTGTCCCACCAATCATGGCACGAATCCTTATACACTAATATATCTTCCTTTTCCATTCAAAACAATAACGTCACTTATTTAAAACTAACAAATGACGTCACTTATCTTCATCTGATAACAACAAACATCCACGACACGGACCTCGCTTCCCCATTCACCCTACCCCTATTTTGTTCATAGTATCCCACCAATCATGCCACGAATCCTTATCCAATAATATATCTTCCTTTTCCATTCAAAACAATAACGTCACTTATTTAAAACTAACAAATTATGTCACTTATCTTCATCTGATAACAACACGCATCCACGACACGATTCCTTATCTTATCTTGATCTTGATCTTGTTCAAAGTGCCCCGCCAATCACGACACGAATCCTTATCTCCGACCATCACCCACAATGCCCTACGCAAACCAAAACACAAGAACTGACGTCACTGACACATCTTCCCCCAGGGAAATTCCAAACATTTCAAACTCATGACGTCACACACAAAGATGTCATCATCTGAAAAACCAATCACGTCACGATTCCTTATCTTATCTTGATCTTGTCAGAAGTGCCACCCCTACTACTTACGGGGTCTCAGATCCTCTTTGAAAAGAATCACTGCAGGTGTTCCTCAAGCTTCAGTACTTTCGCCGCTGCTTTTTATCATCGTCGTTGCAGATATTCCTAGCACGACATCAACCACCATAGCTTGCTATGCGGACGATATGGCAATTCTGAGCAGATCACTCACACCACAACTTGCTATGCAGCGTTTACAAATCGCAGCAACAAATCTAGAAAAATGGTTAAAAAATTGGACGATAGATGTAAATGCTGACAAAAGCGCTGCCATTCTTTTTTACAAGGAAATCATCCCACTACGGAGAAGTCAAAATTTTCAGCACAGCTATTCCATGGAAATCCAAAACTAAATATCCAGGTATATAGCTAGATAATCGCCTCAATTTTAGCACTCACATCGTCTATGACTGCAATAAATCAAATTCTGCAATTGCACAGCTGTGCTCTCTTCCCAACCGAAGAAGCCAAGTCAACACTACAAACAAACTACTGATCTACAAAACAATAATCAGACCTACACTAACGTACAGATTACCTGCTTGGAGTCACACTTCCCACAGTAACATAAAAAAACTACAAACTATCCAAAACAAATTGCCACCGCATGATATCTGATGCTCCATGGTTTGTCAGGAATACTCTTCTCCACCGATATGCTAACATACCAGATATTCCTACGTTTCTCCGTGAAACTGCTTCTACATATTTCACCAAGGCAGCTATTCATCCCAAACGACTCATTCGAGAGTCATCTAACTACGATGAAAACGACAAGTGGAAACACAAGCGCCCGAAAACAGCTCTGCTGATCGGTACATGCGCGTCCACACCGCCCTAACCTGGGCGCGCCAAGAGCTCGATAATCTCTCATTAAATTAACCCAACTTCTTAGAGATGAAGGGATTATAATCCAAGGGATTGAGATCCATCCAGCCACAAAAGTCAACAGTCAACATATTTTCCATCAGATCCCTATACCGTATGTGATATCCTGTAGATATCGCATAGCATATGATATCCGTCTACAGCTCACACTTTTCCAAAGCCTGTCCTCCATTTTATTTCATTTGTTCCTAAAACATCTTCCAACTATCTCATTCTCATAATAACTTGTTGCGTCTTTCCAGTTTGAAACATGGTTTTGACATTCTATGCTGTAGTCTGTTTATATATACAGGATGGTTCGAAATTCCACGTACAAACTTTGAGGGGAGGTAGAGAACATCAAAATCAACCATATTCACATAGGAAATTATGAACGGAAACGCCACCCGAAAGTGATAGGTAGCGCTGCTCGCGAGCGCTCCAGGTGAGCAATTGGGGCTTCCTCATTCAAGCTTTCGACGTCGTACGAAGAACATGCGTCGTTTTACGAATACTGAGATGACAGACATGCACCTCGTTTACCATAATATGTATCCAACTACTATTGAACTGTTCAGTTACGCCTAATAAAGTTTTTTACACTCCTTACTGCCTTGTGTGATTTCTGTATCTTTGTGTCCCTGTTAGTACCTTCCGATATATATATATATATATATATATATATATATATATATATATCATTATCCACAAAGAAACCGAAATTTTCGAAAATAGAAGAAACTAGTGGCGCCACCTGTTGTATCTTTTTTAGTAACCTTCAGTGTTGTGTCAAGTGTTTATGACATTTGTTTCATTAGAAGCCGAGTTATAGTGCCAAGAGTGACAGTGTGCTTTGACGAACGGTTGGTCGTCACAATATTCAGCCCGTACGCGACGAATTCTCGCTATCAATCGCTTCAAAACTTCGAGATAAAACTCACCATTGACCGTTTGGCCAGGCGGAACGAATTCTTTGTGGATAATGCCCTTGAAATGGTAGAAACAAATCAGCATTGTCTTTACTTTTGACTTTTCCAAGCAACTATTTTTCGGATGCTCCTCTTCTGGTGGTCTGCATACAGCACTCTGTTTCGGGATCATGCTCATACTAAACTCTCCGTCAAAATGTTGTGCACAGTTGATTTTGAAATCCCCAATTCATCTTCAATCAATCTCACGGACGATTTCGGATTTTCTTTGATGAAATCACGCACTTTGATGTTAACTTCGCCCAGTCCAGTTTTTGGACGGCCCTGCTGTTCGTCATCCTCAAGCGTCTCACAACCACTTTGAAATCGCTTAAACCACTCGTAAACTTGATTAGGGGATAAGCATTCGTCACCGTATGCTTTTTGAAGCATTTGATGCGTTTCGGTAAAACTTTTACCAAGTTTAACACAAAAGTCAATCGCAGCTCTCTGTTTGAAAGTCATTTTCCGACCGTTTGTCAAAATACACTGTCGCTCTTGGCACTAACTCGGCTTCTAATGAAATAAATGTCATAAACAGTTGACACAACACTAATGAAGTTTGCCGCTTTCGACAACTAAAAGATACAACAGGCGGCGCCACTAGTTTCTTCTATTTTCGAAAAGTTCGGTTTCTTTTTGGACAGAGGGTGTATATATAATAGGTGAAAATGACGTCCTCATATGTTTCAAAGGTTCCTGCAGGCTTTGTCCTTGAAACTTCACTCATACATTATTCTCTTGCCATCTAAAAAGTCAGCTGGTATGGTCGACACCCTGGCATACTTCCGTTACTTAGACACTGTTTCCACAATCCTCCTCCTCCTCTTCCTTTATGTGGGCTTGGGACTAGTATGGTGAAGTCTACTCCAAAGGGGAATAAAACAAAAGTTCCTAAACTGAACAACAAATGCCAAAAAAAAAAAAAAAAAAAAAATCACCAACATAGCACAATAAGACAAACAAATAAACAGAGTAAAAGTAGAGAATTTTAAATACTTCGGAGATGTTGATAACTGTGAAGAAGATGGAACTAATAAGAATATAACACAAAGATTAACGAAAACAAATACCGCTTTCAGAAGTTTCAATAATATATGGAATTAAGGCCGTGTTATTATATAAACCAGAGACATGGAAAGAAAGAAAGGCAAATAATTTTCAGTTTGCGTAAAATATTAAAAATAATCTGTCCACAATGCATAAAAATTAGTTATATAAACAGGCAGAAGAAGAAGAAAAGCATTATCAGTGAGATAAAGAAAGATGCAGATGGAAATGGATTGTATATGAACTTAGATTAGACAGGATAGAGAGAGAGAGAGAGATTCCCGAGATAGCATTGACATGGATCCTGGAAGGAAAGAAGAAAAGGGGAAGGCCTAAACTACCTAAGCCAAGAATGACAGAAAAATTACAAAGAAAGATGGTTGTTGGGAAAGCTGGAGAGACGCAGATATAGTTGTAAAAGTCAGAGGTAACTGGAGAAAAACAGATCTCGACCTTATGTGCTACGAGGTACAAGAGGATAGGTAGCTAGGTAAGTATGTCTTCCAGAAAGATAGTGCAGATTTTTTGACACGTTTGTTTAAGTCGCTATCTATACTGATTTCTGCAAATAGATGGGTCCAAGTCAGGAGCAAGGATATCAGTCTATTTGGTTCTCTGTACAGTGCCTCCACCTACACAGTGATGTGTATGTACAAATCAAACGGTTACAGTGGTCTGAATTGGAGATGTATACAGGTTCTACGACATCCCCAATTCTCTATTTTTTTTCTGTCTATTCACTAAAGTGTATCATAAATAAAATTTCTGAAGACCATATAGATTAGTAACCTGATTAGAATTAGACTTTCTATGCATTTACCCAACTGCATCGCATGCTAGCAGTGTGCTAACTACGAGTGTATCAGCTCGATATCGACATAAATTCTTTATATGTACAGTCAATTTATAGGAGTGAATTTTTTTTTTTAGTTTCATTTCTTTTTTATTTTCAAAATGATTCTCAAGACTCTCAGGATGCACATAACTGATTTATTGAAACAGTTCCACAACCAGGTCATAGATGTCAAGCAATAATCCAGCGAAAATATCACTGGAGTGACGATTGTAAGAGAATATCCTTGCAATCTTCGCACAGTGCGATCACGAGAATGTCATTAGTTTTTTTTATAGACTTGATCACACGGTATCTACATAGTGTCCCAGGTGCAATCGGTTAGTCAGTCTGCGAAAGAAAACGGAATGGATAAAAAAATACAGTGGACGGCGTCTATGCAATCGTTCAACTGCTTCAATAGCCATTTTTGAAACTTATATTCCTGTAATGAATAATGTTTGTCTGCAATGAACAATATCATTCAATTCAGTTATCACAAATTCGCTTACTTTTGGTGATATTTAGCGTATCTTTAGGAAAACATGCTTGTTGTAGTTTCTGTTGCTCGGTCTATTTATCCATTGTAATAATTATTAACATTAATTATTGATTATAATCAAACGTCCAGACAAAGAGCATACTGAAGTGGATATTGACAAGCTAAATAAAGAACTCGGATGGATGAGGAATATGAATGTAATAAGTTTCAAAAATCAATAATATTCTGTAAAAGAGCATACACTAGAACAACACATTGAGAAATTAATCGAGTTTAATTTGTCGAAGATGAAAGAAAGAACATCCAAAAAAAAACTTTGATATGTAAAAGCAAACCAGTTTTCTAATTGATGACATAAAAAAGTGCTGTTAGTGTGTTGCAAGTTCTAAAAACGTACGTACTTGTTATTAGGTTTACTTAAAGTAATATAATAATAAAATATTGTGATATATTTTGCTTCGCTTAAAGGTCAAATCTAGTTAAGTTCGGGGAGAGGGACCTACATAGCCTATTTACGAACGTGAAGAATTGACAGGGCTTCTGACTTAATGTCAAATCCTAACCTACTTGTGTTATGCCTCTTTGCCTCTTTAGTAGGAGTCCCTCCTGGATACTCTACTCAAGGATAAGCTGACCATTTGGAATTTAGCTGACCAAATTGTGCTCTGTATTGGCTAAACCGGCCTGGTTGGCTGAGTGGTTAGCATATCCATTCTCCAGCCCCACAGGTTTGAATATCGCTGTGGGTATGGATGTTAGCGATTACCTTTAAGTGGGAGACGAATTTCATCTTCCGGTGTGAGACAACCGCTCTGCTCATTGGAGGCCTGAAGTGGCTTGAATAAGCTCCATGTTTGATTTCCGGGCAATGTAAAAAATAAATAAATAAAGTAAAAAATATATATAAAATTGATAAAAATAATTTTTTAAAAATCCTGAGGTCACCTATGATACGAATGCAAATAACCTTTCATGGGTGGAAACCACATAAACAAAAACGGTAAAATATTTTGACCAAGTATTTTAGCTTAAAAAAATCTGAGCATGGAGGATTATGAAAACTGTTGGTCTTGCATAAATCCTGGTTCGCTTGCGCCTCTTTCAGAATTTTTTATGAAAAAAAAAAGTTAGTAAAAGTGCGTGAAACATTTCCATAACCCACGATTCTACTATGAATATTGGAACACATAGATAGCCCATTTTATCGAGTTCCTTTTTGACATGACTTCATGACAGTGTTAAAGAAGATCTGATTTAGATTAGATTCTATGACACATTCATTTTCCACTGCATAAGCTTACTGTTCTTTCTGATTTTATCGGGAATCTTGGTTTTATGCTCCTCCAGATAAGTTACAAACAGTTTCTAATTTTCTTCTCGCGTACTACACAAACGTGAAATAACAGAGGAAATACGATCTAGAATTTCATAATAACATCAGAGATATTAGCAGCGAACCACATTAATTAACAACGAGTCTTGTGTAATTGTGATCATTGTGACTATGAACTGAGAATAAAGAATAAGGAGACTTATTCTTTATTCTCAATGTCATAATGTCATAGTCAAAATGATCGCAATTACACAAGGACTCGTTAATTAATACAGTTTTCTGAGTAGTTTGAGTAATCGCTCTCCAATTAACAGGCTGCAGGTAAATCTCGCCTGGATGAATGAGCAAGCATGGATGACTATAATTATCATTAAGTGGAGATGAATTGGATCGCCGGTGTATGACCTCTCCCCTCATTGGAAGCCTGAAGTGGCTTGAAAATGTTCCATATTTGGTCGCTAAGCAGTGTTTCTGGATTATATAAAAACAATATATATATATAATAAATAAAAATATAAAAAAAAATCCGTAGTCAACCCACGATACCAATGTACTATAGGTTTACAACCAATCATGGTAGGGAGTGATATAAAAATGGCGGGAGAGAGAGAGAGAGAAAGTGATGATTAGAAACCTTTAGGACAGAATTTCAAGAAAACTAATTTTGAAAATATAATAAGTAGGGTTAAGAAGTGAATTAAGAAGCATCAATTATAAAGTATGATATTATAAACGAAAACTAGCATTAGCTAAATTGTTAATTAAAGACTTAAACAAAATTTGCATTAAGCTGGCTAAGATTAACCTGAAAAGCTGTTTCAGGTAAAAATTGATACAGATACCTAAAAAAAAAAGGGTTATGATAACAGAAACGACCTAAGTGGCGAACTCCTCGGAATAAGTTCAAATAATAACCCTAAGGGAGAGAAGGAAGAGATCAAATATGAACCAATTTGCTTACTTTTTATGAAGTGGATCACAAAGGGCACAGACGAATGTAATCTCTACGATCAGGAAGCCTTTGATAGGGTTCACATAAGAATATGCTGATTAAAATGATTAAAATATTCACAAACGAAAAAAAAAATTATTTAATAGTTTTTATTCCCTAAATGGAATTCTTTCAACTACCTTTTGGAAATCTACAAGCCAGTGTTTACTTTCCATCATTGTAGGTAGTGGCATTTACATTAATGTACTATAGACTTGTAACAGGAAAAGGCGACAAAAAAAAAAAAAAAAACTTTCACCATCTCGTGTTCTAATTCTATCTGGTATTACTGTGTGAGTTCTGTTTTCTGGTCAATTCATTCTATTCCAAATTGATTTAGTTCTAAATATTAGGAATAAAAGTTTTCTTATTACTGATGAAATGAAACTGAATAGAGAAGCTCAATCTTTCAGATGATTTTAGCTCCTCATAGGATGAGGTGAATAAGAAGAGTGGATGGGAACGTTAGGTTTTATGCGAATAAATGCATGAATATGATGATGTAGTAGTGGTAGATGGAAATAAGTTAAATGGGCATATTTTAGAAAACCTCGAACACAAGGATTTCGGGCAGTTGGTTTGATAAAAAATTATTGAGTTCAGGAAATATAATAGGTAAGACGACTAGTAAAATTCTGCATATTGTAATTTAATTATAAGAAACTTTACGTCTAGTGAAAGGAAATATTTGCGATGCCATCACATCAGTATACAGGAGTCATAATTAAATCAATATGCAAATATTGGTTTATATTGGTTTAATTATGGCTCCCAACTTCACTCATCCTTTTTTTTTTTTTATAAGAATATCAAAGGAATAGAAGATACTCAGGGAAGATTCGAAAAATGCTTGGAGGGATTGTATTATGGTAATTATCAGAATGCTGGTTGTTTGGTTATAATTTAATAAATTTAAATGAGGAAGAACATAGAAGAGATTTAATTGAAATATACTGCATAAGTTAGTATATAAGTATATAGCAAGAAGTATATAAGATAGATAGCAGGAGTTTGCTGCACTTGGCGAACCAGTTCAGTTTGAGGACACACTAAAAGGATGAAATAGAACAAATACAAGAAGGATTTTTTTTTTTTGTTTCTGTTAGGCTAGAATATATATATATATATTGACCTTCAGCAATGTTTTTACAGAAGGTGGCTATAAGTAACTTTAAAATTTGAAAACTCGCCGGAAGATATGTTATTTGAAAACTTACGTGCAATGATTGTCAGCAATGAAGGTCTAGTTGGCCGGGTAGATAGCGCTCCTAGTCCAAACCAGTAATATGTGGATTCGAAACGCACTGCGAATATGGATGTTTTTTTTTTTTTTTTAAATATCTTTATGCAGTAGACGAATTTCATTTCCCAATGGGTGGTAGACTACCATCCTGCTTATTGCAGGCATGAGGCAGTTTTAAAAAAAGTTCCATATTTGATATCTAGGGGAGGTTTCGTGGATTATTTATTTAGCTCACTCACAGTATTAAAGTACGATAGGTTTACAGCCTTTTGTGGATGGAGCTCGCCATAAAATAAAGACATCTAATTCAACACAATTGAAACTGTTGATATTGTTGTGTTCGTTAACAGATGTACATATAAAAGTAAATAAAATAATAATCATATAAAATAAAAATGCTTGAGAAAGAGAAAATAAGTTAGTGTGAATATTCAGGTGTTCCTTTTTTGATTTGTTTGCTCATTTGTTTTTTACTAGAACCGAATTAATTACTTTCACTGTGACTGTAGGATAGGTTTCATTTCCGGATGGTCTAGTTTTTCCCTGACAAACATATTTGTTTATTCAGCGCATGATGATACAGCGGCCGTGAGTCCCATATGAGACAGTACGGCACCATCTTATAACTCCCCCTTTATTTTTATCCGGACTTGGGACCGGCATACAGCTGACGAAGCAGCCCTATGGCTATCCCCTTACCTTCGTATCTTCTTCCTCTTGTGCTTTATCCCATCTATTTGGGGTCGGCCTTTTTACGTGATGCGACCTTACCCGCGCGATCCCAACGACTTGTCGTAGAGCCTGACGTTGCAGGGAGGGAGGGAAGGTATTTTTGTCTGTAGAAGTGCATGTTTGCCCGATCTGAGGGACGAAAAACCCGGAAGAAAAAAAAACCTCCACCTCCGTGAGACTGGCTAACTCACCTTTAGTCGAAAGAGACCAAATTAAGGTTCCTCACGCCTTGGACGAAAATCGAACCCAGGTCTTTCCGAACAAGGGACTTCGTCTATACCGACTGAGCTACGAAGGCTCTCCGGACAAACATAAATCCATCTGGAAAACGGTTTTTGTCCTTGGCGTTTGGAACTACAGCCATATCAACTAAATCTATGAGATTTGTTTCCGGAGTTAAAAAAAAAACTCTGTCATCTACATATAACACCTGCTACCTCGCTTTAAGTCAGTGGTCACCAAAGAGGTCGATATGACATTGTTAGGAGTCGATTCGGGCTCAGAGGTCGATAGAAAAATATAAGACATCATTGTATGGGTAATATTTAATTCGGTTAACTTGGATTACCTCCATGACAAAAGACATGGAGGTAATGACAACGCAATTAAGAGTGAATCGTGGGATCAGGACCTCCATCTTACAGGTCCACGAATAGGACCTGTAAGATGAAGTAAGGTCATGAAAATAGTTACTGAGGCCAATCAAGTAGGCCAAAATTACGTATTTACCAATAAACGGATGTTGGTGGTTCCTGTCGACCGGCGCAGTGGGAGCGAGATTGCAACACGTGCGTGGTTCTTATTTACTGATACTTACAAGTATTCGATCCCAGTCTCATTTTTGCGCATCGACATACAAGTGAGCGTTAATGTTCTATAATTCATCAACATACATATTACAATTCAATCGTTATTCATTCACGAACTAAACTTCTCTATGTTGAAGAGTTGAGCAGCGCTGATATTAATACCAGTAGTTTATTAATATCACTAGTAATACCAGTGATATTACTAGTGATAGTAATAGTAGTAGTAATAGTAATATAATAATATTTACTATATTATACATACAATAAACACTGTAACTATAAAATAAACAATCTAAAAACTCACATAAGCGTCTTTTTTTTGCTTGTCCTATTAGAATTACGTAATAGTAAAATATAGGGGGGTCGATAACAAGTCAAGAAACTCTTGAAGGGGTCGACGGGCAAATAACTTTGGCGAACCCTGCTTTAAGTTGAAAAGCAACGCATCCCGATATGAATAGTTATAATATATGTCCGGACAATACGTAGCAATATGTACTCAAAGGGTATGACGCTTTTGTAATTTGCAAGTTCATGCCAATTCATTATCATCCCTTGAGGGACAGTTGTCTTCTAGTGAAAGACTAATAATGATAAATTATTTTCAACTATAATCTGTAAAGCTGGGAAAATTCTATATTTAATTCAGATCACAAATATCACAGTTTGCGTTAAATCCTAATCTGCTGTGATTATTAAAAAAAGACTCACAGACTGAGGTTATTGTAGAGCAAGGGCGCAAAAGTTACTGAATTTCATCTCAGTAACTTCAAAAACAATCTAAAATATTAACATATGAGTGTTCCAAAATGAAAGAAAATTCTGCTTAAGTTCCTAATTAAGGCAAGTTAATATTTTAAATAACACGTGGTGTTGCATTGATTAGCTTAGAGAACGCAATTAACCGTCAGTGCATTGACTGTGTGTGTGTGTGTGTGTGTGTGTGTGTGTGTGTGTGTGTGTGTGTGTGTGTGTGTGTGTGTGTGTGTGTGTGTGTGTGTGTGTGTGAAAATAGAAATCTTTTTCATTCGAACCATTAGAAAAAAACTGAAAATTGACTGGAATGACCGCAAACAATCACAAAAATGCGTTCATTTCATAAGGCATTCTTGTATAGTGATAAAAATTTATTACAACAAAACAACAGCTGACCCTACCCTACACCTCTGTGAGATTGTACCAGTGACAAAAATAGGCAGAAAAAAATTGTCTCTGGTACAAATATCAAAAATTTGCACCAGAGCTGAAGTTACGGCTGTAACTTCAGCTATTGTTTTTCATAAAACGCTCTCAAGCTAGAGAAAATTTATTATTATCATTTTATATCCTTCTGTAAATCCGTCAGTAAAGAAAATGAAATTCCAGCGGAATTTTTTTAATTGAATCCAACATACAATAAATTTCAGGTCTCCAGTAAGTCAGCAGGATAGTATCTTATACCTGGGAGATGAAATTCATCTCTCACCTAAAAAATGGCGACTTCCCTTACTAAAATTACTAAGAAATGTACGATGTGTGTATTTCTAATGAGTCGAAATAATTATGAATTGAAAATATGCTTGCTATATTTTAAAACTATCAAAAACCTAGAAAACGTTCAAGTATCGAAAGAAACTGCGTATCTTTCGGTACCTTAAGCACGCGCGCAAACACAGACGCACACCATCCGGAATTATGCTTCACACTACTTTTGCACCAGAGAACGAAATTAATAATACTTATTATTATTTCTATATTCAGCTTACATAGTTCACAATCAAATAGCGACATAATCAAATTTTTAAGTATTAGATGTGTCGAATTTTGAGCTTCATCCGAAGGCCTAGGAATCGATAAATGTCGTCGCACACGATAGGATATCCTTCACAGTACTGTTTTCTTAGTTGAGATGGAATTATGTCTGGGAGGCTGAGCTTTTCTAGATGTTTCATAAATGCTCTTTGTATTGCCCAAACGTTCCTGTGACAATTGAAACTGTGTCCTCCTTTGTAACAAATTCGATAATTTCAATTTCCTGATTTCTATACTAGGTCAATTTGTCTTGCCCTTTTTCTGCTACTCTATTATCCCCTGGTATTGCAACGTCTCAGTAAACCAAGCATGTTGTTCAACTATAGTGATATCATATATATTGTGTTCCAGAGGTCGATCTGTTTGGATGTTAAAGTCCCATAGTGTATTTGTATTTTCGTTTTCAATATTTTTTTTTAACTGTGTGTTTAAAAAAAACGTTATTGAAGTTTGGAAGCCATATTTCCCACATAAGCTCCCGTGAACAGCTTTTGTAACAAGAGCATGTCTTTGTTTATAGTTTCTATCAGTAAATTTACTGCTAGCACTAATTAGATGGTCCACTGTCTCTTCTTTAATAACGTACAGTCGGTATTTACTATCACTACGATTAGTTTCAATCTTTACCTTGATTGTAATGTTTCGTTTGTAGTGTCTGTTCTTGAGCAACAAGTATCAGACCTGTCTCTTTCTTGATGATGCTTTGCTGATGCCATTGTGAATTTAAGCGACTGTCAACTTTTCCTTCATGTTCTTCAAATATTGACTGTGGAGTGCTTTATTTTTCTAACCTTCTGGTCTTTTTGCCATTTCTTTCTCCTTATACTGCTCTTTTGATTCTACTGTTCTAGTTTTTCCTTTGTGAGCTTCAAGTATCATATTTTATTTGCTTATTTTGATGTAATCACTCAACGCTCACTTTTCTTCTCCTGTTGTTGGTTAAAAATCTACGTCCTCCATGTATAATCGAACTACATGACTGCGTGGATGCGACATATGATTTATTGCAATTAATTTTCGTGTTTTATGATAAGGTGCATCCAAACCGAATGGTGTCCGGTCAATTATCCCTGAGTGTATCGATTACAGTGATAGCACATGTACTGATTGCTGTTACAGTGCTGCCTCCATTCATTTTGGACTTTAGAATTTTTCTGACTCTCAGATATTCATAACCTGTTTTCTTTTTGACTTGAATGCAAAATATCGTCTGCCTTAAGAATTCCTAAATATTTTTAGGATTCATTCTGAACCAAGTTTTTAATTTTCGTTTCATCTGCAAATTGATTTCTTTACTTTTTGTCGTTTTGCCTCAAACTATAGATAGTGTTGTGCATTTATAAATCACAAATTCCATATAGATGTCTTCACTGAGGATTCATACTGTATTATCAGTGACAAAATTTCTCTGGATGATTTTCTGTATAGTTTAAGATATCCAGGTATAACAGATGTGATATTTTTCAAACTTGCTTTGATATTCCATATTCCTCTAACACTAATTCTTTAGAATTAGTGTTAGAGGAATCAGTGCTAGGATAAACAGCGGATGTGATAATCAATTACCATGAAAAATTCCTCTCTTAATACTCAGTCAATCATTCAATCTTTCTTAGGTGCTTTGCAATTTTCTACAATCACACTTTTCAGTACTTTGCCTAACATTTCCGCGATTTTGTTGGTTAACTTTTTGCACAATCTGTATTCTAGAAATCTACGTCAATGCTAGGATTCAGCGACAATATGTCTTTGCAATTTTTCAGATTTAAACTCATTGAAAATTTGTTTCTTATAATAAATCTTGGTTCGTCCATCAATAGTACCAGGGAATTTCTGTTTCCAAATTTCATACATTCGCTTTTTTTATCCTTTTTGATGTTAAATTCGATTCATAATAAGCTTTCGTCTTCTTTACAGGTAGTCAACTTTTTCCGTTTTTATTTTCACATTTCTTATACTTGCCCTGGTTGCCCAGCAAAAGTCTAAAACCCTTTAGTCCATTTACTGCCTGATACCCAAGAACTATAATACCAAACACAGAACTTATTGACAATGCGATGGCCGATCTAGTATGGGCCATCGCATTGTCAATAGGCCATTTCTTTCTTCTATGCACCATTTAAAATAAACTGAGGCATTTGGACAGATTCGGATCTGCTATAAAATATCGAATTTCCGAATCTGTGTACTAAGTTTACTAACAAAAAAAAAAAAGTAAGTTGCTTTATGACTACAATAAAGAAGAATTACAGAGGATTTTTTTATTAGTGTTTGCAATTTAAAAACTTGAGTAGTAGTGTAGGCGATATGAACAAGATCAAGATCAAGATAAGATAAGGAATCGTGACGCCCTTGTGCTAAGATGATTGACGTCATTGTGAGGGAGGCGTGGCGTGATACTTCTAAAACTAACTACTGTATTAGGATTATAGTAATCTGCTAACTTTTCCATCACTAACAATAAGATTTTTTTTCTTTGCAGGTGAAACTCAAGAACCATCGCAAAAGCGGCAGATGCTTGCTTTAATAGCAGTACTATTTATACTTGTGTATTTTGAAATTTCTATATTAATATGGGAAGCAGTATCAATATCAGCCAATCGCACATGTCTCATCAGAGAAATGTTACGATAAGAAAAACACCACAGACAGTGGTGATGTCAGAAAATTCCTATTTCTGTATGTTATATTCAGAAAGATAACATTGTAAATAATATCTGTGAAATAAAATGTGTAAACTTAAATGAACAAATGGTGTCGTTGATGTGTTCTGCAAATTTAAGTAAGATCTTTTTTGTTTTTGTTTTTTTCAAAATCACAGTGAATTCACATACAATTTATTTATTTACTGCCAGCTATAGACAAGCGAAAATACAAAGTGACGTCAATGGCGGATGTCTGTCACCCTGGGAAATTCCAAGATATCTTATCTCTAATCATCACCACAAAACCATACGCAAACAAAAATACACTAGTGATGTCACTGACACATATGTGCCCCAGGGAAATTCCAAACATTCCAATCTCATGACGTCACGCCACGCCTCCCTCACAATGAAGTCAATCATGTTAGCACAAGGACGTCACGATTCCTTATCTTATCTTGATCTTGATTTCTTGATTCTTACATATTTCTTGATCTTGTTCATATCGCGTACACTACTAGTAACTTGTACCAACTAGTTTCGCTGTCACACAAGTGCGAGCGAATATTGCTTACAAAGATTCTATCGCCATTCCATACATTGGCAGGGGAACTTTCAAGCAGATTCACACTGTCTGGGACCTTCTTGGGAACATTTCTTCTAAGGACAGCGTCCCTTTTACAAACATACAGGAGTCTATAAGGATGTTATGTATAAGTGGCTTGGCCCACATAGGGCAGACAAGCCGTGGTTTTAATGTGAGAAGGAAGGAACATGTTGCAGACGTGGAGCTCAAAAGGAAAGATCTGGTCTTGCCCACCATACTTCAACTACCGGCCATATGGAAGACTGCGATATTTCCACTATGCCGTATTCCATAATAGTTATCGATTCACATTGATCTCTTAACAGAAACGAACGAAATGTATTGAATGATGTCTGGAAATCTCTTATTAGATCTTTTAAGAACATATTTCAGTTTTTCAAACTACTATCTTCAGTCTTTATCGCGTGAGTGCTGACACATGTCATGCAACTGCATTCTTATTAGGAAGAATTTATTTATATTTTTTTCAGCGTTTTGAACAACTCTGTAGTTATCTATTTTTATGAACTTTATATGTACTTCTTACAAACCCTTAAGAAGCCACCACCAGTTAGTTGGTCCAAGTTTTTAATTTGCAATGACTAATAAAATATCTTGTATAATCCTAAACAAAACCTACATTTGACTCAGTTAATATGGGACGTCATTTCTGTACAATGAATATTCTTGCAACTTTTCTGTATTAGAAAAAAAAAAAAAAAAAAACAGTATCGAGGCATTTTGCAAAGGCATAATATGATCACTGAAACGATGTCTGTTTCAGCAATGTTTGTGTGTGTTTGTTTAGAAGTATATTTTTACTTTCTTTCTTTGTGCACGTAATACTATCAAGTTATCCTATATGGAATAAATTTTCCTAGAACTGCAGTTTCTTGCTTCCTAAGAAACTTTTATTCCTTCTTATATTCAAAGAGTAACATAAAAAACTGCTTCTTGTATAAAAGCAACTTAACACAATCAAATTTTCCTTGCCTCCTAAATGATGGAACACTGAAGAAACATGTCTTGTCTTCATCTAGAACACTTCAATACCTTGGTTCACTCTATATGAAAATAGCAGCAAACTCCATTGAATACAATACTAAAATCCTTATTAAGTTTTGTGACTTCAGAACAACTTTGCTTTCTATAAGAAAGGTTCTAAAGAAATAACTAAATCATATCAACAATTTCAATAACTTTTAAGACTGAAAATCCTAAATAAAACAAACTTTAGCAAGTTTATTTCTCTATATAAACTGTAGAGCAATAAACTTTCTTTCAGCTTTAAATGAATAAATCCTATATAGATTAATAACTGCAAAAATTTTGATAACTATATAGATTAATAACTTATCTCTTCATAAAATGATATCCTCTCTCAGCCATCTTTTTCTAATTTCTGTTCCATCGTCATATACTGAAGTTTATGAAGATATACTCATAAACGCATTTTATTTGTATAATCTTGTGAACAAGATTATACAAATAAAACGGCAGCAATAATGAAACTTTGTGCTGTAGATAAGCCGTAATTAGCGAAGTTCCATTAATTATATTTCTTTTTGCCTTTGGAACTATAACTTTTGCTAAATTTTATAACAGAAGACATAAACTCCATAATTTTTCTCCTCTGTATTGCTTTCCTTCTTTCCGAACGGCAGAACGCTTAGCAACGTCCCATAACGTCCATTTTCACTTCTGCGCCTGCTCAGAAATACAATTGACAATTTCCGCTCCAGTCCACCATTTGTCGCCATTACCACTTTCAGTGGTGTGCTTGAAGTGACGATAACGTTCTTTTCACAGTATAAGGAAAGTTACTTAATTATAATTTCAGAATGAAACAGCCAGAATTTATAAAAATTTTTCGTTTCATAAGGTTTATTTACGGAGGTGAGCTCATCTAATCACTTCAATAATACAGCGGCAACCTACTATTCTATTCTATTCTCTTATCAGTAACAACATATTTTGTAAGCAACATTTGTCTAGAAACAAACAACATCGACATTACCAAACTATTTTGACAGCTCATATAAAATTACAATTAAGCTCTAATTTGCTAATTTAACTAAACTAATGCATAAATTTATCTCGCATCTAAGCAAGACTTCAGTAGCCAAAAATAGAAATAACATTTTGAAAAGTCTCCCTTCCGACATTTAAAAAAAAAAAAAAGAAAGAAAGAAACATACGTTTAACACTTTATAAAATAATACCTTATTACTTACTTCTTAACTTTAAATTACATTTTTTTATTATTTGTGGAGTATCTGAATTTGAGTATATATACCGGTACACACACACACACACACACACACACATCTTTGTTTGGCCTCTGCTGACTAACCTGATCCTTTTAAGATAATTAAATCAGCACATCTCACATTAAAAAACTAAAACCAAACAAAATAAAATTTATCTAATTCATCCTTAATTTAACATACCAGAATATTCAACTAATAAACTAACCTGGCTTAGATAATTCCAGTGGACGATGATTGAAAATTATAGAAACTGGAATGCCCATAATCAGACAATGCAGAGAACTATTTAATAACTGATGCACATGATATCATGCTCATTACTAGCATTTGAACAACAGACGCACCTTGTGAACAAGATTATACAAATAAAACGGCAGTAATAATGCAACTTTGTGCTGTAGATAAGCGTAATTAGCAAAGTTCCATTAATTATATTTCTTTTTGCCTTTGGAACTAAATATACCATAGCGCATGATTGTATAATTTTTGCTAACACAAAAGAATTTCAATAAAAAATTATTTTATGTTTCATTAAATAAGGATATCTATTCTCTATCTTACCCAACTCGATTACATTAAGTATTAAATTTTCTTTTATTTAGAACAATAACGAAAATAAAAAGACTGTCTTTTATGACCATAGGTAAAGACGTGAAAGATAAAAATAAATAACTAAATAAATAAATATATATATATATATATATATATATATATATATATATATTTATTTATTTATTTATTTATATATATTTATTTATTTATATTAGGCTTTTTACAAGCCTAATTTATATTAGGCTTGTAATTAAATGTTGATCCTGGGGAGCAGATTATACCCAAAGGATCAGATGTTTATTAAGATTATTAGAAACGTTTTTGGAACTCAATAAGAAATAAGCAAATATAAAACCATCAACCTAAAAATTGATATAAATAAATAGAAATCTATGGGGTGTAAATTCCTCAAGGGCTCACTTTAATGGATATGAGAATGACATACCCGAGATATCTGATGCTGGACCATGCCTTACTTCATGTAATATACATCTGTTATATTATTTATAGATTGGCCCTTGCACTGCTTTCTTTCTTTTTGTTCCTTTTCCCCTATGTTATCCGGGTATTCGAGGGCTAGGGTGAACTTTCCTATTTTACTATTTCTTTTCGTCTTATGCAGTATGAGTCTGCCTTCTATCCCAGGTATTTGCCTCACCTAGTAGGCTAAAGTCGAACCCCACCTCAAAAAAAACTTATATTTATTTATTTATTTATTTATATATCTTGCCTAGGGAGTCACCACTTCTAGTTTCCTGAGACTAAAATTAAAAATATAACAAACGTAATTGAAAAACAAAAAAAAAAAAGTAAAGTAAAAGAGATGGTATGGTAGATACTAATAATTTAAGTAGTGACAAATAAAGTATGCGAAAATATATGAAAATATGTTGGAAGAAGCGAGAAAGAAATGTGAAAGAGTAAAAATTGTATAATTGCTACCCAGATATGACAGTACTGAGTTAAGAAGGGCGATATTAACAAATGATTTCACATGCAGGCTTTGTAGAAGAAATGGACACGAGTTTTTAGATGTGTGGAGTGAGTTTGATGGCAGAAAAGACTTGTATAAGAGGGATGGTCTGCACTTGAATTCATTTGGCATCAGGAGTCTTCATCTAGATCATCAAAGGAGGAATGAGAAAAATGTGTGTGAAAGTTCAGCTATAGTATGCGAACGTGATAAAAGTATGAATGTCTTGGAACATGGCTATGTATGTGGCGAAGGGCTGGAAAAATATGCTTTGGGTTCGGATCTTTTAAGTATGCCTGGGGGGGGAAGAGAAAATTCTAGAAAAGACCAAATAAATTGCATATCTAATTATAAGAATAAGCTAGGTGGTAATTTATTATGTCTATAAACAAATGTCAGGAGCATCAGAAGCAAAGGGGTTGAGTTCGTTGCTGTATTGAATACGATGTGTTCTAAGATTGTTGGCATTAGTGAAACCTGCTACCAGAATCAGATATGGTAAGCGGGATCGAGTTTAATGGGTATACTATTTTTAGGAATGGCAGAAGAGATAGGAGAGGAGGAGGAGTGCTACTAATGATATCAGATGACTTAAGTCCAGTTAGGGTAGAAACACAAGAAAACAATTATGGTAACAATGTCCCATGTAGCGGTGAGTTTGAGTCTATCTGGTGTGAAGTGAAGTGAAGGCTAACAGAATGAATATATGTTGGGTGTTGCTACAGACCTGGCGGCTCAGTTGCAGGTGACGAAGAAATGCATTGTCACTTTAGCCTTATGGGTACCAAACTAGTGATCATTATGGGTGACTTTAATTTTCCAAACATTGACTGGGTAGAAGAGAAATCTCATGAAAAGAAAAAAGAGATATTGAATTGTTGCGAGACAACTTTCTCAAACAGCATGGAAAAGAAGGAACTCGAGTTCAAAGAGTGTTGGATTTGCTCATAGCGTCAAAAGGGGGGGGGGGGCTCTGTTAAGAATATGACTATTTTACCACCAATGACCATGCTGTGCTTTCTCGGGAAGTATCTAATTTATATTGATGTTAACGAGTATTGTGCGGAAAGCTAAATCGGGTAGCCATACAAGCTAAAGGCAGTCCAAAAGAATTTTATCCTTAGGCTGCAAGCAAAAGAAAGAATTAATGTGGAAGAATAATTTTATTTAATGCAGGTGGTACTTGAGTGTCGGAAGTAATGAGATTGTTCAGTTACTGAGTGCTCACTTTGCTAAGATATATCAACCAGGTGTATGTAACATAGTGCACAGGGCTACTGCTATATTGGATGTAGAGTTAGAGGTTCATGAAAATGAGATGAAGAATTGCATAACCTGGATAAAAATTTGTCTATCGGGACAGATGGAATACCAGCCCATTGCTCAAGGAATGTTCAGACGAATTGGCTAGGCTTTTCACATATTTGTATAACTTGAGTCTCAGCTCAGATATGATATCACAGTAATGGAAGGAATGTATGACAAGGGTGGTGCAAAAACTGATGTGTCTAACTACCGACCAATCAGTATGTCTGGTGTGGTAGTGAAGATTTTAGAGAAGTTGGTAAGAACTCGCATACAGAAATGGGTAGACAAACATGCTACACTCTGCAAGGAGCGGCATGTGTTTACTAAAGGAAGGTCATGTTTTAGCAATTTGTTCATATTTTATAACAACGTTACGACCGAGTTGTATAAAGGGAATGGATACACTATGATAATGTTGGATTTTTCTAAGGCATTTGATAGGATACCACACGAAGGGCTGTTGCATGAACTGGAGAATATGGGATTGGAATATTAACTCTTAACTTCGATCAGGGGATGGTTGACAGACAACAAAAAGTGGGTGTGAATGAATCTGCCAGATTTAAGGCGACCATTGGTGTAGCTCAGGGTTCAGTCCTTGGGCCATTATTGTTCAATCTATACATTAATGCCATCAAGCAGGGTCTATCACCAGATTTGCAATTGTTTGCCGACGATGCAAAGATAAGTAGGGCAATCAGAGATGCTACTGATATTCAGTACTCACAAAATGATTTGAAAGGCTAGAAATTTGGGTAAACGAAAATGGCTATCAGTTGAATGTTAGTAAGTGTAAAGTTATGCACTTTGCCGTGATTCGAGTTCCAGCGGCATATTATATTAGCGGGATTATGCTACAAGAAACTGAGGAGGAAAGGGATCTTGGTCTATTCGTGGATAGGAATTTGAAGTTCAAATATCACATAACAAAAGTTGCAAATACAATTCAGAGGATAATTGCGACATTGAAGCGAACCTTGGCATGAAAGGATAAGGAAGTCATTTTGCCTCATTATAAGGCCTTCATAAGATCACATCTGGATTATTGTGAGCAGATTTGGTCTCCCGGATTTCAAGGGGATAAAGAAGCTGTGTAAAGAATAGTTCGCAAGATTATATACGGATTACGGGATTTAGATTATGAGGAGAGATTGCGCGTATGTTGATTACAGATTCTGGTTAACAGGAGAAAGAGGGGGGGGGTGATATGATAGATCAGGGGCAGCTCGTGCATAGGCACTGTGGAACTGCAGCACCGTCCCCCAATTTTTCTCGATATATAAATACATTTATTAAATTATTTATATTTGCTTGTAATATTTAATTTATTCATGAACAATCCTATACAGTTATCTTATTTTGTAAAAAAATAATAAAAATCCATCTTGTAGCACTTAGGAGGGCGAAGGACTCTAGCGGCACTGTGTTTTCCACAGTTCCATATTGCTATGCGCACAAGCATATACACGTCACTAGTAGAGTGGCCACTTTGAACCAGATCAAGATCAAGATATGATAAGGAATCGTGATGTCATTGGTTGATAAGCTGATTGACGTCATTGTGTATGATGTCATGAGATTGGAATGTTTGGAATTACCCTGGGAGAATATGTGTGATTGATTTCAGGTCTTGTGTTTTTTGGTTTGCGTTTGGAATTGTGGGTGATGTTTAGAGATAAGGACTCATGTTGTGATTGGTGGGACACTCTGAACCAAATAGTGGTAGGGTAAATGGGGGAAGCGACATCCGTGTCCTGGATATGTCTTGTTATCAGATTAGATAAGTGACGCAATTTGTTAGTTGTAAATAAGTGACGTTATTGTTTTTAATGTAAAAGGAAGATATATTAGTGGATAAGGATTCGTGCCTTGATTGTGGGACACTTTAAACCAAATAGGGGTAGGGTGAATGGGGTAAACGACGTCACTGTCGTGGATGTGGGTTGTGAGATGTAGATAAGTAAATGGTTTACGTATAGCATTGTGGGTGATGGATAGTAATAAGACAGAGTTTGGAATGTTTGGAATTTCGCTGCCCCCCCCTCATCTTTCAGGGACATCACGTGCTGTGTTTGATTCGCGTATGGCCTTCTGGATGATAGTTAGAGATAAGGAATCGTGACATTATGAGTTTGGAAATTTCTGGGGAATTATATGTGTCAGTGACATAATGTGGTGTTTTGGTTTGCCTATGGAATTGTGGGTGATGCTTAGAGATAAGATATCTGGAAATTTCCCAGGGTGACACACATACGTCATTGTCGTCAACTTTTGTCAATGGTCGTCTATAGGTGGCGGCACGACTTTTCCAATGTGTGCGATATTTCTTTCCTGTTAAAGACTATGGGAATTCTTATTTTAGAGTCGAGATTGCGGCAGCATTTAGACCTTTTCTCAATAATTAATTAAATGCTGGTGTCCCCCTGAAGCACACACACACACACACACACACACACACACACACACACACACACACACACACACACACACACACACACACACACACACACACACACACACACACACACACACACACACACACACACACACTTACTTTCTTGCCAATAGATGAGAATGGAAATTTTTAGTTTAGAGTCAGGAGAGATAGTGACAGCATTTAGACATTTTCTGAACAATTAATTATATGCTGGTGTCCCCTCAATCACACACACGTTTAAACATTAAAACTCGCTAATGTATCCCATACTGATACTCTCTAATGTATGTGCGCTATGATTATTCATATGAAAAACTATTCAGTATTAGTATTAGAATTGCGCTTACCAAAACATACGAGCAGTGGTCTTTGAAATTACAAATATCACTTGTTATGTTTAAGTTAGACAAAAAAGTTTAACCTACATTCTTTCCAGAATGGGACATCTTGGAACTAGCGAGGTTTTTGGAATGCCAATAGATATTCCAAAATAGTTGAATTATAACCATATATCCACAACACACAAAAAAACACAAGGGTTGAAAGAACGAAAGTTCTTTAAATCAATTGAAAAGCCAGTTGAATTTTGTTCCCTTAGATTTTCAGTCAGTTTGTTACTCTTTGTTAGTTTCCTTCGCACTGGGATCATGCTATGTTTTTTTCCCATGATAGTGGGCGTAAACTCAACATGTCTTTTTCATGAGTAATATCCGCCAGCGACCAGTAACTTCACATCTCTCAATGCGGAATTTTAGATATGGCTCTATTTTTTTTTCTCAACTTGATTGGTTATTTTTGTCTATTTTACTTTTAAAATTCAGTTTAACTACATATTCTAACAAAATAACTGAGCAAAATTAATAAATAAATAACTTGTATGTGAATTTATTTTCCCTCACTGTAGATTTTTCATTAGTCTTATCTTAAAGATATGTCTCATATCCGGTCACAAATTTGTTGTACCTAGGTGAGAATTTGTGTTAGGGTTGGAACTCTTCGTTAGCGTTTTCTTATATTTCAAATGAATATTAGCTCTGTAGTGTACTTTGTTAATTTTTATGTTAACTTTTATTTGACTGAAATATTATTTACCACATTGTATTTCTGAATCTAACATACTGAAATTAAATAAAGTGAAATTTCTTAAATGAAGAAGAAATTTCTTAATCGTTTTTTCGGAGTATCCATTTTGTTTAAAGATAAGAGAGAGGTGACTTATTTCTTTTTGGAGTTCATTTGGTTCATTCAAAAGAGAGCATGCTCTGTGTCCTAAGGTAGATATTGTTCCAAGCGTCTGTGGTGGAAATGATGAGAATGACTATGTAGATATCTATTGGTATGAGTAGGTTTCCTGTATATAGAGATTTTTAATCTTTCAGAGCATCGTGTAATTATTACATCCAGGAATGGTAAGGAGTTATTTTGTTCTAGATCAGCAGTAAATTTTATATTAGGATGTTGGTTGTTAAGATGATGAAGAAAATCTATGAGAGATGTGCGTCCGTGACTCCATATAATGAAAATATCATCAGCATAATGTTTCCGAAGTTTTGGTTTAAATGAGAAGGAAGATATAGCTTTCGTTTCAAAATCTTCTAGGAAAATGTTAGCTAGAACTGGGGACAATGGGTTGCCCATTTCCCCAGTTCTAGTTATATATATATATATATATTATTGATATTATTGATCATAATATATATATATATATATATATATATATATATATATATATATATATATATATATATATATATATATATATATATATATATATATATATATATATATATATATATATATATATATATATATATATGTATATATATATGTGTGTGTGTGTGTGTGTAATTATGGACTTGTACTTGGTTGTTGTGATACATTTTTAAAAAATATAGATTTAATGACTTAAAAACCGAGGTAACTTATAAAGTTTTTTATGAGAATAATACAACTAGTTTCGGCTTATAACAGCCTTCATTAAGTATTCATTAAAGGAAGAGAATAGTAATAAACATTAAAGCATCTAAAAAAAACTGAAAATTACAGGGAAAAATTGCAACACATAATTGAAACAAAAAACGTTGTATTTTTTAAGTTGTTCTAATTGGCGCGCTATTGTTTATTGCATGTGTGTGTGTGCAGGCTCTCATGAACGCCAATATTGAATAACTGCAGTATGGCTATCTGGGATGTTATAACTCAAATTGCTGTTTAAGTGTTCAGGAGTATTCATCACAACCTAAAATATCCAGGTGTATATAAATTATGGTGTGATTGTAATATCCCTTATTTTGGACAATCCAACAAATCTATTGAACAACGTATCGAGGAGCATAAGAGAGACATCTCCTATAAAAGATCACGTGCAACTGCATTGTCAAGTCATGTTCTTTTCTCAAACAATCCTAATGATAATCTCCAAAGTCACTCCGTTTTCCTGGATAAATCAGAAAATATTTTTTGCTGTGGTGATGAGTTTGAAAGAAGAATCGTGGAATCCAGGGAAATCATCCTGAGTCCTGAGTTAACAGGTATCCCTATTAACTCTGTTAATGTTTTGGATTTTTCTCTTCCTTTGGTGAGCAATATTTATTATTTGCATGTTGATTCTATTATCCATTCTATTACCCCGCAAGTTGGTTGTACAGCAGAGGAAAAAGATGAGTTCTGGAACGTGTTAGATGAAGAAATGAGGGAATTGGAAGAAAATGAGATGGTGATTGTCGGAGGAGACTTGAACGGGCACATAGGAAGACAGAATAGAGACTGTGAAAGGGTGCATGGTGGCCACGGAGTGGGAATGATGAACCAGGAAGGAGAGAGGGTTGTGGACTTTGCAGTAGCGTTTGATCTCGCAATTGTGAACTCCTTTTTCTTCAAGAGGGAAGAACATTTGATAACATTTAGAAGTGGTAACAACAGCTCACAAATTGACTACATTTTGACTAGAAGAAAACATCTTAAGGTTGTGACAAATTGTAAGGTAATTCCAACAGATCAAGTAGCACAACAACACCGACTGCTGTGCGCAGACTTTAAATTAAGATCGAAGATAAGAACTTCTGGTTGCCATGGGATGAAGACAATTAAGTGGTTTCGCTTAAAAGAAGAGAGTGTGAGGAATCGTTTTAGGGAGAGAGTGTTAGAGAGGATTTCGGATGGACTGGAAAGTGTACAAGATTGGTGGAAACATAATTCAAAAGTAATCCTGAGCTGTGCAATCGAGGTGCTTGGTGAGACATCTGGAAAGATTAGAGAGCAGAAGGAGGGTTGGTGGTGGAATAATGATGTACAAGTGGCAGTGACAGCTAAGAGGAAGGCAAAGCAGAAGTGGGATGAGTCAAGAGTGGAAGAGGACAGAGAGGTGTACAAAGAGAGAAAGCAAGAAGCCAAGAGAGTTGTGGCACAGGCGAAGGCCATGGCATATCAAGATCTGTATGATCAATTAGAAACAAAGGAAGGACAGAGAAAAATTTACCAACTAGCGAAATGTAGAAATAAAGCAGCTAAGGACATCTTACATGTGAGGCAGATCAAAGATGCTGAAGGAAGAGTATTATGGAGGGATGTGGACATAAGAAACAGATGGAAAATATACTTCGAGGGACTTCTGAATGAGGAAAATGCAAGGACTCACAGAGGAGATGGGCAGCCTTCTGAGGGGATGGTGCAGAACATCAGTAGAATGGAAGTGACGGAGGCCATGAAGAGGATGAGGAATGGAAAAGCGGTGGGCCCTGACAGAATTCCAGTGGAGGCATGGAAGGCACTGGGGGAAGAGGGAATTGACCTGCTGTGGGACCTGTTCATGAAAGTTTGCCAACAGGAAAATATACCCGAGGAATGGAGGGAGAGTACTCTTGTTCCCATCTACAAGGGTAAAGGGGATGCACAAGACTGTAAAAATTACAGAGGAATAAAGTTGATGTCCCACACAATGAAGATCCTAGAAAGGGTTCTTGATGGTAGATTGAGGGAGGAGGTGGAGATTGCAAAGGAACAATTTGGCTTCATGCCTGGTAGATCAACAACAGATGCTATCTTTGGGTTACGACAGATGATGGAAAAATATCGAGAGAAACAAAGGGAGCTACATCTGGTATTTATTGATCTGGAGAAAGCATATGATAGAGTGCCAAGGCAAGAAGTCTGGAGGTGTCTGAGGGAGAAGAAGGTGCCGGAGAAATATGTCAGGTTGTTGCAGGAAATGTACAGAAATGTGAAGACAAGTGTTCGGACCTGTTTGGGACAGACAGAAAGTTTTCAAGTAACAGTTGGCTTGCATCAAGGGTAACAGAGGAGGTGAGAGAAGATGCACCTTGGACAATGTTGTATGCAGATGACATCTTGCTGTGTGTAGATTCAAGAGAAGAAGCGGAAACTAAAGTGGAAAGATGGAGAAAAGTACTGGAAGAGAGAGGTATGAGACTGAGCAGAAGTAAGACAGAATATATGTGTTGTGCAGTGGGCGGTGGCCAGGAGACAGACCTGGAGCTGGAAGGAAATGTCATCAGGAAGGTGAGAGACTTTAGATACTTAGGTTCGACAGTGGAAGAAGATGGAGGAGGTGAGAAGGAAGTGGGATGCAGGATACAAGCAGGTTGGAGGAACTGGAGGGAGATGGCTGGAGTGTTATGTGATAAGAAGGTGCCGATCAATCCGAAAGGCAAAATTTATAGGACAGTAGGGAGGCCAGCTATGACATATGCTATAGAAACTGTGGCCCTGAGGAAAAATAACATCAGCAGGATGGAAGTAGCAGAGATGAGAATGCTTAGGTGGATGTGTGGTGTGACCAGAAAGGATCATCTGAGAAATGACTATGTCAGGGGAACAGTGAAAGTTACAAACTTAGGAGCGAAAATACAGGAGGCAAGGTTGAGATGGTTTGGTCATGTGATGAGGAGGGAGGACGAATATGTGGGAAGAAGGGTCATTCAGATGGATATGCAAGGAAGGCGGAAGCGTGGGCGGCCAAAGAAGAGATAGAGGGAGCTGGTAGAAGAGGACTTGAAGATGAAGAACTTGGATGTGGTGACAGCCCAAGACAGGGAGGTGTGGAGGAGACTCTTAACAAACAGTGATCCCACTTAAGTGGGAGAAGCTGCAGAAGAAGAAGAAGAAGATTCTATTATCCATTCTCTTAGTTTGTCCAGAGATAGTGAACCAATTTCCCAGTTCAGCTGATGGTTATATTTTATTAACCAAGAATTCTGTTTTTTAACTCTTTAAGGTAATTCTTTCCAACTACAAGGTGACTTTGTCAATGCATATCTTACAATAATTCCATCAGAAATACAAATTTCTTTAGAAAATAAATTTGAAGTCTTATTGAAAAGAAATTTTACATCAATTATAGCAATGATAACCGAAAATTCGTATTTTTCACCCACTGTAGATTCGCATATTCGTTTTCCTTCATTCTTCTTCTTACATTATTTCATTTGGCACCACAAATAAATAGTTATTTATTATTATTTCACTGATTATTGGCTCTGATAATAGATTTATGTTGACTTTCTGTTACAAAATTCTAAACAATTAGAACTTTTCACAAAGAAACTTTCAAAGAATTTTGTGGCTCACCCATTATTTTTACATTACTGAACACAAAACACCACAACACAATACAGCAGCTGCAGTGGATGAACGATTACCTAAATCCAGTCACTCAACTCCATGTTTTTTTCTTATAGTACTGTTTACCCTTACCCTTCCCTACCCTGACTGTTCCTTCAAAAATGAAACTTTTGCACAGATGACTCACAAGGCATGTTTTCGCATGCTAGTGGATATACTGTTAATGTGTTTTCATCTTACTTTGTGTGGGAAAGCCAAAATTTTTATTTGTGTTATCTGCAGAGTACAAACCTTTTTTCTATACCAAACTTTTTTAAGAGTTTAAGTCACATTTTTGGTTAAATTATTTGCTGTTTCTCTGTAAAATCACCAAATTCTAACAGGTCAGCTTTTACAGTATGTGAACGAAATGTTTACAGATAACTCAAGCAATGTCAAATAGGCAGCATTAGACAATTTTCTAAAATAATTAATTACAGGATATCGGTTTTCCTCACTTGTTTTTCCTTCACATTCCTGGCATTAATTTCAGAGTAGTGATTTTTTTACAATAATTAAACAGAATTGCATTAAGGTATAAAGTTCTGGACTTAAATATCAAATTCTAAACTGAATAACTGAGTAAAAATTTCACTGTGGAAAACACAACAATGACACACATCTTTGTTCATTTAAGTTTTACAAATGCATATTTTATTTTGCTGAAATATTATTATTTACAAAGAAAAAAATTTTTTCGAAACTCGTAATTACCTAAAAATATTTCACAATATTTAGTTTACACTCTTAACATTTTCCAAAGATTTCAATAAAGAAAACGTTTTACTCACTGTTTCTTGATTATATTACATCAAAATAGTTGGTCATGCAAAAGAGTTTTTAGATGAGATACCACAGTAAGTACAGCTCCATACATTTGATATTGCATCAGTCTGGAAATGACACCATGCCTCGTTAAGCTTTCTGTGTATTCTTTTGTCACTAGATATATACAAACTGTTTTTGTAAAATGTTTGTAAATATCCCAAATCATATTGAATAAAATCTTGGAGGTCCAATTTTACCATTGATGAATTTAGATGATTAGCGATAATTTTCCCCATGATACGAATTGCTGTTAATTTAGTTTCCAAAAATAGTAAATGATTATCAATGTCATACATTTTTGGTGAAAATCTCTCAGCTTCTTCACAACTAATAGAATACTTTACAAACTTTACATCCACCAGCTCCTGTATCATTGAGCATTAATTCCCCATCTTGGCATTTCAGAATATAAGTCACCAAGGTCCATTTCATAGTCAACTCTTCTTTGCAGATTGCTGAGGATATCAGACCACTTCCTGTGTAACTTTTCCCAACTGGCCCTGGATAAATATATAACAATATATGTGTCTTTTAAAATTATAATCGGTTTCCATCCTTCTAGACGTATGTGAAGAGTTTTGTCTTGTGCTATTTTCCTGAAGAAAGAAAATTTCAGGCTTTTGTGGTTCACTCATTATTTTACTTTACTGGACACAAAACACAACACAATACAATAGCTGCGCTGGATGAACGAATTGCGGTAACTGAAAAGACACTCAGCTTGTTTGTTTTTCCTTATAGTACTGTTTACGTGACCCTTACCCTGATCGTTCCTTCAAAAATCAACCTTTCACACAGATGACTCACAGACATGTTTTTGCATGCTGGTGGATTTACTTTACTGGTGAAAGGGTAGTCGAGAGGTTAATAGTGGTCTTCCCTGCAATCTCCCCCACCCCTCTCCTCCAGAAGATGTCTGCTAATCCAAGGGAGATGAGTGAGCTTGCCGCTTGCGGATTTCTTTTAGTGATGTCACCTCGAACTGATAGTGATAAATTCAGAGAAAAAAAACGTTTTTTTTTTTAAAGTTGACAACACATACTATTCCATTAGGGGAACAAAAAAGTGGGGAAACTGATATCCTGTAATTAATTATTTTAGAAAATGCTACCTATTAACATTGATTGAGTTATCTGTAAACATTTCGTTCACATACTCGAAAACCCTGGACTGATAATCTATGATGTTGATGTCATAAGAACACAGAAGGACCATGCAAAACATCAAAAGGGAGGATATGAGTCATGAAAAGACAACACTCACCTAAATATATCACATAGTCCATTGGAACTTGGTAACATGGAAATTAAACTAATTACAAAGTATACTACAGAGCTAATATTCATTTGAAATAATAAGAAATAACTAATTATTTGTTGTGCTGGCAATAGAAGTTTCTAAAAAGAAAACGCCAACAAAAAGTTCAAAACCTTGTTTGTCTCATTTCTGTTACTTAAACTTACTAATGCTAAAGAAAAAAAAGAAATAAAATAAATTTCAGTTACAGAAGTAGGTTAAGAGCACAAGGAATCGAAGGTAAAATTAATAGTCAGAGAAGGACAATCAGTTATTTTTTTTTGCTCAGTTGTCTGATTAGAATTATATGTATTGGTTTTAAAAAATAAAAATATATGCATTAATTTTACTACAGTAACATGATCAGAATGAATAAAGTTTCACAAAAGTGTATGTCACATTGGGGAAAATCATGAAAGAAAAAAAAGCAGTAAAACTGATATTCCAGTAGTTAATTATTTTAGAAAATGTAAACATGATAGAAAGAAAAAATATTTGTGTGTGTATATGTTGTAGTGTTTTGTGTATCCCGTAAAGTAAAAAAAAAAATTGTCTTTTTTCACTTTATTTAATTTCAGTATGTTAGATTCAGAAATACAATATGGTAAATAATATTTCAGTCAAATAAAAGTTAACATAGAAATTAGCAAAGTATACTACAGAGCTAATATTCATTTGAAATATAAGAAAATGCTAATGAAGAGTTGCAACACAAACACATGAATTCTCGCCTAGGTAGAACAAAATTTTGACCGGATATGAGACATATCTTCAAGATAAGACTAATGAAAAATCTAGTGTGGGAAAATAAATTCACATACAATTTATTTATTTATTAATTTTGCTTAGTTATTCTGTTAGGATATGTAGTTAAACTGAATTTTAAAAGTAAAATAGAGAAAAACAACCAATCAATTTGAAAAAAAAAAGAGCCATATCTAAAACTCCACATCGAGAGATGTGAAGTTACCGGTCGCTGACAGATATTACTCATGAAAAAGACACCTTCAGTTTACGTTCACAACCATGGGGAAAAAACATAGCATGATCCTAGTGTGAAGGAAACTAACGAAGAGTAAGAAACGGACAGAAAATCTAAGGGAACAAAAGTCAACTGGCTTTTCAGGTGATTTACAGAACTTTCGTTCTTTCAACCCTTGTGTTTTGTGTGTGTGTGTCGTGCTGTGGATATATGGTTATAATTCAACTACTTTGGAATATCTATTGGCATTCAGAAAACCTCACTAGTTCGAAGATGCGCCATTTTGGAAAGAATGTAAGTTAATCATTTTTGTTTAATTTAAACATAAAAAATTTGTAATTTTAAAAACCACTGCTCGTATGTTTTGGTCAGCAGAATTCTAATTCTAATACTGAATAGTTTTTCATAAGAATAATCATAGGGTACATTAGAGAGTATCACTATGGGAATACATTAGCCAGTTTTCATGTTTAAATGTGTGTGATTGAGGGGGACACCAGCATATAATTAATTATTCAGAAAATGTCTAAATGCTGCCACCATCTCTCTTGACTCTAAACTAGTGGTCGCCAACGGGATCAATATTGACCCCCTGGGGTCGATATGACATTGTTAGGGGTCGATTTGGGCTCAGGGGTCGACAGAAAAATATAAGACATAATTGTATGGGTAATATTTAATTCGGTTCACTTGGATTACCTCCATGACAAAAGACATGGAGGTAATGACAACGCAATTAAGAGTGAATCGTGGGAACAGTACCTCCATCTTACAGGTCCATGAATAGGACCTGTAAGATGGAGTAAGGTCATGAAAATAGTTACTGAGGCCAATCAAGTAGGCCAAAATTACGTATTTACCAATAAACGGATGTTGGTGGTTCCTGCCGGCCGGTGCAGTGGGAGCGAGATTGCAACATGTGCGTGGTTCTTATTTACTGATACTTACAAGTATTCGATCCCAGTCTCATTTTTGCGCATCGACATACAAGTGAGCGTTAATGTTCTAAAATTCATCAACATACATATTATAATTCAATCGTTATTCATTCACGAACTAAACTTCTCTTTGTTCAAGAGTTGAGTAGCACTGGTAGTAATACCAGTGATATTAATACCAGTAATTTATTAATATCACTAGTAATACCAGTGATATTACTAGTGATAGTAATAGTAGTAGTAATAGTAATATAATAATATTTACTATATTATACATACAATAAACACTGTAACTATAAAATAAACAATCTAAAAACTCACATAAGTGTCTTTTTTTGCTTGTCTTATTATAATTACATAATAGTAAAATATAAGGGGTCGATAAAAAGTCAAGAAACGCTTGAATGGGTCGATGGGCAAATGACTTTGGCGACCTCTGCTCTAAACTAAAAAAATTTCCATTCTCATCTATTGACAGAAACGTAAGTGTGTGTGTGTGTGTGTGTGTGTGTGTGTGTGTGTGTGTGTGTGTGTGTGTGTGTGTGTGTGTGTGTGTGTGTGTGTGTGTGTGTGTGTGTGTGTGTGTGTGTGTGTGTGTCAGGGAACACCAGCATATAATAAACTATTCAGAAAAGTTCTAAATGCTGCCGCCATCTCGACTCGAAACTACGAATTCCCATACTCATTAACAGGAAGGAAATATCACACACTTATTGGAAAAGCCGTGCCGCCACCTATAGACGACCATTGACAAAACTTGACGACAATGACATATGAGTGTCACCCTGGGAAATTCCTAGATATCTTATCTCTAAACATCACCCACAATTCCATAGGCAAACCAAAACACCACATGATGTCACTGACACATATGTTCCCCTGAAATTTCCAAACTCATAACGTCACAATTCCTTATCTCTAACCATCATCCAGAACCATGCGCGAACCAAACAGAGCACGTGATGTCCCTGAAAGATGGGAATCCCCCAGCGAAATTCCAAACATTCCAAACTCCATCTTATCACTATCCATCACCCACAATGCCTTAAGTAAACTATTTACTTATCAACATCTCACAACACACATCCACGACAGTGACGTCGTTTTGCCCATTCACCCCACCTATTTGGTAAAAAATGTCCCACAATCAAGGCAAGAATCCTTATCCACTAATATATCTTCCTTTTCCATTAAAAACAATAACGTCACTTATTTACAACTAACAAATTATGTCACTTATCTACATCTGATAACAACACACATCCAGGACACAGATGTCCATTTACCCTACTCCTATTTGGTTCAGAATGTCACACCAATCACGACACGAGTCCTTATCTCTAAACATCACCCACAATTTCATATGCAAACTAAAACACAAGACCCGAAATCAATGACACATATGCCCCCCAGGGTAATTTCAAACATTCCAATCTCATGACGTCACACACACAATGACGTCAATCAGCTTATCAACCAATGACGTCACAATTCTTTATCTTATCTTGATCTTAATCTGGTTCAAAGTGGCCACATTACTACTCGTGTCATAGTGAGATGCGAGCTATTAGCATAATGTGGCACTGTCAGTCGCGCAGTTCCACTGTTGTTCATATGCAGTCTGTGCTAGTAGTAGAGTTTTCCTAGAGTTTATTGTGTTTACTCCATCTCTTTAAATATTTGGACATTACAATTAAAGACATAACATTTTTTATAGTAATTTTAAAGTAATTTTGAATTATACTAAACTGTATAATTTTATCGATAATTAACAATATTTTTTCATGAAACAAAACAAGAAGAATATATTTTATTTTGAAGTAATTTTGAATTATATGAAACTGTATAATTTTGTCGATAATAAAAAATAATTTTTTATGTTTAATTTTTTTTTAATTTTTACCATAATTTTGATATTTTATCCAAACACGTATACACTGTACTTACAGTGTATATGTATATTTCGAAAGTTGCAGTCACCCCACGATTTCAAGCCACGAGTCGCCATTGTGATAGAGGTCTATAAACTTTAAAATGGGTGTTATAGGATACCATTTGATGAAAATTTTCGTTATTTGGAAGGTGGAAAAAGAGAACACGAGGGCATCCATGGAAGTTAAGTTTGTTCAGTGTCAAGAAAGGAGTAAGAGCTAGGTTTTTCTCCCAGAGAGCAGAGAGCGAGTAGAATAGTTTATCTTTTGGGGTAGTGAGTGCATCTAGTGTGAATAAATTTTAAGGAAGATATAATATCTGGTTTGGGTGATTTATAGCCTCCCTCAATGAGTTCTTGACTCCCTGGAGGTTTCAGATAATAATAATAATAATAATAATATATATATAAAATAATAATAATAATAATTATTATTATTATTATTATTATTATTATTATTATTATTATTATTATTATTATTATTATTATTATTATTATTATTATTATTATTATTATTATTATTATTATTATTATTCACACAGGTGAAAACAACACGCTACCGTGGACTTCACTTCGATGCAGATCAAAGTTGGAATAGCCATACAAACTACCTACATACCAAGCTTAGGATAATAGCAAGCAAACTATACAGATTAAAAGACATTGCCCCAACCCACATAAAAACACTAATCTATAAAGCATTATGTGCAAACATTTTAAGATATGCAATCACATCATACGCATTCTGTGCAGACTACAGACTTAACAGGCTACAATGGTTGCAAGATAAAATGATAAAACTGATATTCTGGGAACAACCCACTCTTATGCAGGAAGCATGGACAAAACACAAAATATTTAAGGTGAAACACTTACGCCACTACACAGTCATGTTAAAACACTACTACAGCTCAACATATAGAGTAACCAGAATAACATATCAAATAACAAGACCACAGTCAACAAACTACATAACATATAAGTACAACAATCACCACGGCAAAGCCACCCGAAACTTCTACGTACCTGACATGATAAACAAACTGCCGTTCGACAACAGAAACCTAGGAACATACAGAGAGCTGAAACAGGTACTATATAAATATTATAGCGAGAATGAAAATTAGAGCAATTCCTGTTTCTCTCTCCCCCACCACACACACACACACACAAAAAAAAACTATCACTACAAGAACACAAAGAAACAAACACACCATGTCTAAATCCAACCCTATTTGCACAAAAAAAAAAAAAAAGTTAAACTGTAATAGCAGTCGAAGTCTTTCAAGCACGTACCAACAAACTGTAAAATCAACACCTGGCTTGTGACCACTATAGGAACACAACCATGAAACCACCACCCTCTGTCATCTATTATCTTCCTCAGATAAGCTCTGCTAAGCTTCGAGGAAGAAAATTACTAACTTGCAAGTATCTGTTATACACACTTGTAATGCGTTATAAATATTATATACATATAATTACTACAGCAACTATGTATGCAATTCAACTGAGACAAAAAAAAAATTCTGTATAATCCTTATTGTAAATACTATAAATATTATTATTGTATGTAACTTATACTGAGACATAATAAAATGTAAAAAAAAAAAAAACTATTGGCAACTCCAAAAAAAAAAAAAAATTATTATTATTATTATTGAATTGTGTGTGTATGTTGCATTACTGCATTGTATCGTGAATTGTGTGCACATTGGTGCCAATCCATATTTAGCTAGTTTGAAAAAATGTATATTCATATTTATAAAATGTACTCTGCATTTTGTACATCGAATTTTCGTACTGTACAGAAAAGATAATATGTTTTTCATTGTGTGTGTGCAGATACTCTGTGTGATAGTAAACCTTATCATTTTCATTGTAAAAATAAATAAGTCGTTTATAAAAAAAAAAAAAAAAAAAAAAATTCTGTATAATCCTTATTGTAAATATTGTAAATATTATTATTGTATGTAATTTATACTGAGACAAATAAAATGTTTTTTAAAAAAAATATTATTATTATTATTATTATTATTATTATTATTAAACCATAAAACACAGCTTCATGAAAGACGCAAAACCTATCCAACAACTAGCAAATGACTTTAACCAATACTTTGCAGACTCCATCCAAGAACTTCACAGAAATATTCCCCCAATCACAAAATGAGACCCTCCACTTGGACCGCGATCAAAACAGACATTATGGTTCCCAACCGTAAAAGAAGCAGAACTTCTCTCAGCAATACATCAAATCAAACCAAAAAAAGGCCCAGGAATAGATGGTATCAGACCTAAAGATATAAAGTAACATGCAACTAGTTTAAATCCAATCCTACTAAAACTAATAAATAAAATACTTAAAACAGGACAGATACCAAGTATGCTAAAGACCGCCATAATTACGCCCATATACAAACAAGGAAAAGAAATTTAATCAGCAATTACAGACCCATAGCAACATTACCAATTATCAATCAAATTATGGAGCGGATCATACTGAAGAAACTCACACCATACACTGAGATCTTTAATATTATCCCCAAAACACAATATGGTTTTCAGAAAAATAAGGGAACAACATCTCTCTTGGAAGACTTTACAGACGTAATTAATACCGCCTTAGACAAAAACAAAATATCCATGATAGTCTTTATAGATCTAACCAAAGCATTCGATACACTTACACATCAAACCTTGTTAGAAAAGCTGAGGCATGTTGGAATAGACGGGCCTCTTCACAGGTGGTTTACAAACTACCTCCAAAATAGAAAGCATATCACACGTATCGGATCAAACCGAAGCAGAGAGCTACCAGTAACCTGTGGAGTGCCACAGGGAGTTGTACTCTCCCCAACTCTATTCAACATTTACACTCACGATATTAATCTGTTACCACTCAAAGATAAGATATTCCAGTACGCAGACGATACAGCAATAATATCCATCCATAATAACGGAAGCATAGCCCAAACAAATATGCAACATGATATAAATCTGATCATAGACTGGCTCACGAAAAACTCCATACACCTAAACTCAGAAAAGACAAAATTAATGATATTCAGAAATCCACTAACTCGACCAGTTGATAACAAATATATAACCATCCAACATCCACTTTCCAACATACAAAACACACAGAACAGCAAAACCACTACAATCACTCAGGTTGAAACAATACGATACCTCGGAGTTTACTTCGATGCAGATATGAACTGGAATAGCCACATAAACCACCTACACAACAAACTCCAAACAATAAGTGGCAAACTCTACAGGTTAAAAGACATAGTTCTCATACGCCTAAAAACACTAGTATACAAAGCACTATGCCAAAATATACTAAGATACGCTATAACAACGTATGCTTTCTGCGCACCCTACAAATTAAATAGATTAATGTCGCTACGATACAAAATGACAAAACTGATCTTTTGGGAACAAAGAGAAAATCACGACCTTATAAACATTGCAATGTCAGAACAAAAAATACTGACAGCAAAACATTTATGTCACTATGCAGCTTTGCTAAAACATTATTTCGATGCCAACTACAGGACAGTCAGAAATACTTACTGTATAACAAGACCTCAGACTACTAATTATATCACATATAAATACAATAAGCACAACGGAAAGGCCACGCAAAACTTCTACATCCCACATGATAAACAAATTACCTTTTGAATACAGAAACCTTACAAATTACAATAGCCTGAAAAGAGCTCTAAGGACATACTATGAACAAGAAACAAGCACCCAAAATACCATACAAATTTAATGAAACGCAATATATTCGCTCAGGCTTCCAGTTCAGCGATGCATCAATGCATTCCAAGTTATTGTGCCTACGTGCGTGTGTATGTATGTGTGGGTGCGCGCGCGCGCGCGCGCGAATTTCTCAATCACAGATTTCGCAGCTTCCCAACACAGCAAAAAAAAAAGCAATTCATAATAACCAACTGGTGTCATCCTCAGATAAGCTTACATATAAGCTTCGAGGATGAAAGCAAAGAAATTAGTTCTCGTCCAAGAAGTATCATATGCAACCAAATGCATGTAATGTACGTATCACATGAAAACCAATGTATGTAACGTATGTATTATATGTAAACCAATGTACGTAATGTAAGTAACATGTAAACAAATGTAAGTAATGTATCATATGCAATCAAATGTATGTAATGTATATAATAACTGTAACAAATGTATGCAATGTAATAAAAAAAAATTAATTCCAAAAAATTATTATTATTAGTAGTAGTAGTATATTTGTATGTATAATCATTCTTTCTCAAACCTAAAATAAATAAATAAATAAAATAAAAATAAAATAAAATAAATAAAAAATTATACAAAAAATTCTGTATAATCTTCATTGTTAATATTAGAAGAACATGTGTTGTAAATACATAAAGGCAAAAAAGTATTATTAAAAATTTTAATTGAAATCCATTGTAGGAATTGCAGCACTTAGTGCTGAACTCTGTAAAATTATAAGCTGCAATGTCACACAAGATGTTTATTGTGTGTATAAATATTTTAGCAACCAATAAAAAATATATTATTATTATAAAAAAAAAAATATATATATATATATATATATAAAGTTTTTGGTTTTTGTTTCAGTTCTGGTTTCGGTTTTAGTTCACTATTTTGGTTGAGTGCTGCATGTTTTAACTGTCTTTATGATATTTATTAATAGTATTTCGTGTTTTTAAATAGTGTAAATAAGTTGGCATTCGTAGTGGTTTATTTATTTTGTGTAGCTATAAAGTGGATACATTTCCAAAAATTTGTACTTTTTCTCAGCACACATATTTATGACTTAAAGACAAATTGTCAATGAGAGTGTGATGTTCGTTTGTGATGCAATTTTAAAGAGATAGAGTTTCGAGGAGACAGGTACCTTTTCACTTGGCAGAAAAGGAAAATGTAGGCGAAAAAGGAAAACTACACTAATTAGTGTAGTTTTCCTTTCTCGTAGTTAGTATAGTTTTATTTTCCTGCAGCGAAAAAAGGAAAACTACTAGTTAGGAATAGCAAAATGAGTCCAACTGTTATGTTAGAAACATTAACCTTACTAGCTGCCAAGTCTCTATTTAAGTCAACAGTAGACAATTAATGTTTCTGACATTACAGTCCGTCGAAGATTGTTGGAAGCAGGAGGATTGCCCACAGTCCAAAAAAAGAAACAACTGTTGACGAAGGCTATGCATAAAAAGGGGATCCAGTGGGCGAAAGTGTACAAAGATTGAACTGTTGAGAAGTGGAAGAAGGTGATATTCTCAGATGGGAGCCATTTCTTTATCCAAGGAGAGCGAGTACCCTATGTTTGCAAATTAGCGGCTGAGAAGACTTCTCCTGCCCACCTTCAACAAGCTTCTAAACACTCAGCTAAAAAGATGTTCTGGGGTTGTTTTATACATGACGGTCCAGGATCACTTGTGCTTATATGATGAAAAGTGACCAATACATAAAAATAGAAAAACAAGTGGTCCCACAGTTCGAGAAAGACAAAGAACTCATCTTCCAACAGGATCTCGCTCCATGCCACACTTGAAAAAATAGTGAAAGAGTTCCTCAAAAATCACAACATCCAATTGCTTTAGTGGCCAGATAACTCTCCTGTTATTAACCCAATAGAACATTTGTGGGCTATAGTGACAAAGATACTTGGAAAATCCATTATTAAAGTATGGTTTCGAGATAAGAAATAAGAAAATGTGTTCTACGTTGGTATAGTCCATGCCTAAGCGATTAATGAACTTATTCCTCTGTTCCTAAATAGAGAAGCACATATAAATTATTAGGTAAAGTTGGAGTTTAATTTTTGTACTTATTTTCTTGAGAAATTTAAATTTTTCTTTAAAATGTGAGTGTTTGGATTAATTTTTTCGCTACTGTATTTATGCACATACATATAAACAGTCAAATAGACACGTGGTTCGCTGTGGTTATTTGAAAGAAAATTTTTTTACTGTATTTATGCACATACATATAAACAGTCAAATAGACACGTGGTTCGCTGTGGTTATTTGAAAGAAAACCACAGAACTACAGCCATCTAATATCTTCCTCAAATAAGATTAGCAGAGGCTTTGAGGAAGACATCACCAGAACAATAATTTGTGTAAACAATAATATACTCGTACATGGGTGCCCGCAGAAAAGTTTCTGCGGACAAAGGTTGGAGATAAATAATTACATCAATAAATTTTTATTTAATTATTTAATTTTTTTTTCAGAAGTAGATCCCGGGGGGGGGGTAAAGTGTCTCGTTTGCTCCTGCTGCAGACGCCCATGTATTCGTATATCAGTAAAAACAACACTTCCAATAATACATTTTGATATTGATAAAAACAAACTATTTCAAGCACATTCTAACAAACGCATTCTGTCATACTTCATCTTAAATTGGTCAAGTGGTTGCGCACTCTACCTCATTCGGCAAAACATTCCACTCAACCATGCAAAAGAAGTTATGCCTTACTCTCTTAAGCACCACAACTTTATACAATTGTCGCTATCTTGTCTTTTGTTTCTATACTCTTCAACTGTTTGAAATATATCTTGGGTATCTATCTATCTGATAAACTCTTCTTAACAATTAATGTCTCACTCATGTCACTCCTCCTCCGCCTATTTACCAGAGTCTGCAAATTCCGCTCAACCTGTCTTCATAGTCAGTATTCCACAAACCAGATACCGCTTTTATTATCTGCCTCTGAACTTTTTCTAGAACTTGCTTCTCATCTAGAAATGCAGGTGATCAAATCGGTACCGAGTAGTTTAGATGTAGTCCAATCAAAACCTTGTACAGTGAAATGACCACATCTTCATCTTTACTTGTCAATGTTCTTCTTAGTATATTGGCATTTCTTTATGTTGTTTTTATCACTTTTGCAATAGGTCCTTCGAACTTCAGTTCGCTCTATCCACTAATATCCCAAGATCCTGTGCTTTCTCCACTTCCTGTAATTCAATCCTGATACACAGCATTACACTTCCGAGTTCTAAAGGACAAAACCTTTAATTCACTTGTGTTGAATTGATACTTGTCTGCCTGCATAGCCAATATATTCAAATCGTTCTGAAACACCAATGCGACTGCATACCAATACGTCTGCATCATCCATAATCCCTAATTTTTCCTAACTTTGAGTCATCTGCAACGTTGAATAATCGCTTGCAAACCACCTGCAATATCATCAACAAACAAATTAAACAAATTAGACCTCTCCATTGCTTCTGCCTTAGTATCACCACTCTGGGTCTGCCTCCCACTGACGAGACCTCAATAAAGGTCGAAACCGGTCTGGGTAGTGGCCCCCTTCCCTTCATGCACAGCAGTATACATGTCCGCAAGGAGATGTTCTTTGCATTATGGGAGATACTGAGACAAGGAGTGATGAGAGCTGGATCCACCTCAGTCCTGAAGATATTTTCATGCTCAAACTTTGTTTACTTACACTTGGATAAAGGATTAAACTAAATTTATTATAAAAAAATAATAAAATAAAAATTAAACAGCAGTGGTCCTAGGACAGAACCCTGTGGGACTCCATGGAACTCTCCTCCTCAGAGAATAATCTTTTGATATCTACGAGTATCAGATAACCAATTTCTTATCCAATCCTATTTACCATAATGAGTGATGGCTCTAGGGTACTGGCGCCCCGATGCAATTTTAAGTTGAGTGCCCACATCTAATAAACGCTAATATTAAAATGTGTTTTTGGTATATTTTTTCTACTCACTTCAGCGCCCCTTGAAGACGGCAGGCGATGCATTGCATCGGGCAACGCATCTGGCAATTTATTATGTGGTAGTCGATAAAATGTCTCTGCAAAATCCAGAAAAATCGCCGTATAGGAATTATCCCTATGCAGAACTGTATCACCTTATTATAAAATGTAAGGAGATTAGTTAAGCAAGACCTCCCTTTAACAAACTCATATTGACCCTACAGAATCTTTTCCTTATCTACCCAATCCTGTAATCTATTCCTAACCTATCTCTCCAAAGCTTTAACAATCGCTCCAGAAATACAAACATTTCTGGAGCCATTGTCACTGGTGCAAACATTCCATTGCATAAAGGTGGAATCAACATCTCTTTTGATTCCATCTTTATGCAATGGAACAATCATGTCCCTTTCCACTCGCCGGGGATTTTTCTAGACTCAAGAATTTCATTAAACAACCAAGTCAATGGAAGTTTCTTAGCGCATTCTTTCACAACATGATGGGATTTCAATATAGGATTTCACAATGGTGAAATCCCATACAGTACAGCAGCCTCAAATACATCAAGATAACTTAAACAATTATAGACTTCCGCCTCATTCATTTCGAGAAATTGAGTTAAAGTATTGATTACTTAACTTCTTGCTTACTTAGAATAGTATCATTACCATCAGTATGAAAAACGTTGCAAAATTATCACTGAACAATTCCACTATAACTTCTTCCTTGGTACTCTTATGCCATCTCGTTTCAGCAGTTATCCTCCCATAATTTATTTTTCTCTTGCTAGCTGCATAATGAAAAAACTCCCAAGAATTTTTTCTAGCTTTTTTTACTAAAATAAAGAGCCAAAAGGCTTCACTTCTGCGATGCAAAATGATATAAATTAAGTGGATATTAAATCCAACATCATTTCAAAGCCGAATAGAGAAACTATAAAAGTTTCGTGCGGAAATTGACCCGAGAGCTCGCAGGAATGCACTCGCCGCCATACTACGAGTTGCCCTAGCCAAACCTTATAGGAAGCACGAACACTCAAAGTGCCCGTATATTCACCTCTTCTTGGTACATTTTGATAAGGTTTCACTAGTCTGACAGCTGTTTCAAATTCATAAGTTTTCGTCAGAGACATTGTTTAAGTAAAAGCCTCTCTAAAAATTAGGCGATCCCCGGACACTCCCTACCAGTGACCGAAGGATCGTCCAACTCAGTGTTGGTTCCACTCAGTGACAGGCCGACCACTGAGCAGAACAGCTCATATTCCAGGAAAAAGCATCCACCGACAAGGCCCCACACGGGCCATGCCGGAAAACACTTTCCCAAATTGACTCAAAGACTCAAATTGCTCTCTCAAGGCAACCCCCCCCCTCACCGGGAGCAAAATTCCGGAAGAAATCTTAAGAGAGCAAAAACTCTCAGTACTAAGGAACTCGAAGCGTCGGAGAGGTGTATTTTCCGTAAGCGAACTCTCTGTCGGTGCGTAAAGTATTTACTGAAATAAAGGAGCCAAAGGCTTCACTTCGGCGATGCAAAATTATATAAATTAAGTGGATATTAAATCCAACATCATTTCAATGCCGAATATTGGTGATGTTGTTGGATATAATATCCGCCATTTATATAATTTTGCATCTCTGAAGTGAATCCTTTGGCTCTTTATTTTAGTAAATACTTTACGCACCGACAGAGAGTTTGCTTACGGAAAATACACCTCTCCGACGCTTCGAGTTCCTTATTACTGAGAGTTTTTGCTCTCTGACGAAAACCAATGAGTTTAAAACAGCAGTCAGACTAGTGAAACCCTATCAAAATGGACCAATAGGAGGCGACTATACGAGCACTTTGAGTGTTCGTGCTTCCTATATCGTTTCTGTTTTCGGCTTTGAAATGATGTTGGATTTAATATCCACTTAATTAATATAATTTTTTCTAGCTTGTTTCGCTAGTATCCGCTCATAATGTAATTTCTTCCTTCTTGTTTTACTTGCCACTCTTCTCGACTGCACTTTATAGATTTCATATAACTGTTTACTTCTTCCAAGTTAATATATTTTTTCCATACTCTTCTCTTCTTCTGCAATTCCTCCTTAATTTCACTATTCATCCTTTTAACTATTATGTTAACCATTTTCATTTAGGCACACAGTCTGCCATTGGCATCATCAAATACTTTTTAACTCTTGCCGATGCAATACTAATCTCTTTTCCTTTGAGTTCCTTTTCCGACAGAACTATTTCAAGCTATTTTTTGAGACTTCGACAATCTCTTGCCATATAGTTCGACATGTATCCTCTTATTCTAGATACCTCTGTGTACATTCGCATCTCCCAGGTCAGATCTATATAATCACTGTCACCAACTAGTGGTAATGTTCTATCTTGTCTATAATTACATTATCCGACGTTATTACTAAATCTGATATATTTTGTCCACTAGTTATCTCCATCACCAACTGCATGAGACAGTGATCCCTTAAGAACTCAAGAAATTCTTTTTCCTTACTCCCATAACCTATTTCCTCTTTCCAAGTTATATTTCGAAAATTAAAATCTCCCATTATTATAACTATTTTTTCACGAGCTAAACTAATTTAGCTAAACATTTCTTTCTCATTTCGTTCATTATTTCCAGATCTGTAACAGATCCCAACTAAATCTCTCTCTCTCTCTCTCTCTCTCTCTCTCTCTCTCTCTTCAATAATGTTTATTTCCCACCGAACACTTTCAAAATCACTCTTGCTATTAGCCTCTAGTTCCTCAAACTTAAATGGACAAAACTCATTTGCCATCATCAGTAATACACCTTCTCCTTTTTTTTTATTATTTCTATCGTCTTTAAAAATACTACACCCATTAACTTTAATTCTAATCTAGATATCATTATCAGTTAACCATATTTTCGGTATACCTAGTATCTGAGACTGGACTGTGAGAACCAAGGCTATAAACTCATCTGTGTTATTCCTTATACTTCTGATGTATAAGAAGAGGAAGGTATTTTAAGACTTTTCCCATGATTTTTTACTTTTTCTCATAAATTTTCTCTCCTTCCTATCAACATTATTTCTAACAGCCATCCTCCTCCCATCCTAATAACTTCCGTGTCTCTGATGTGATACTGCACATTTTTATTAAACAGTAATTTTTGAAAACGCTTATACCCATGCTGATTTAATGAAGCCCATCTTTGGCATATAATTCTTTTCTCCCATGCATCCATATAATCAATCGCTCTCTTCCTATGCTTTCTAGCTACCATTTCATCCATTATTAATGCCTTTCTTCTCAATTCTCCACTATCGTATCTAGGCAGAACACTCACTATCCAAGCACTCACATTCTCACCCCGCTGTAGGTCTAGTCCCCAATCTAAGGTACCGCCTGCAAACATTCTTGAAAGATATCTTTGATATTCAGGATTGCGGAATAGTGATTATGAAGACAAATTGAGAATTTGTAGACTGCAGACGCTAGCAAAGAGTAGAAAGAGGGGGTGATGTGATTGCGACTTACAAACTTCTGAAAGGGTCACACAAGATTTCAGTTGATGGGATTTTTCATTTTATGCAGAGTGGGGAAAGGACAAGAGGACAGAAATCATTGGAAGCTGAGAATGAATGCCGCTAAGAAGGGGATGAGATCTACATTTTTCTCTCATAGAGTGGTTTACTGATTGGAATAGATTGCCATTGGATGTTGTGAGTGCAAGAAGTGTGAATGAATTCAAGAATAAGTACGATAGCTAGTGCGTGTAGTATGTAGCCTCCCCCGATCTGTAGCTTCTCTGATCCTTGAAGGTCTCTCTCTCTCTCTCTTATAATAATAATTCTTTCTTAATCCACCTCTTCTATCTTTTTACGGTGTCGAGGTTTTTTTTATTCTTACAACCGCAACCGTCTCGAGGATAAGGTGGTTGGCCTATGCCTCCCGGTGTGTCCTATGTCTGTAGATGCGTGTGTTCATGAGACCGGTTTGCCTGTTCTAGGAGACGAAAAACCCGAGTTTCCGGGTGAAACCCCCACCTCCGTATGAGAACGGCTAACTCACCTTTCGTGGAAAGAGACCAGATAAAAGCTTCTCAGGTTACTGACGGGAATCGAACTCAGGTCTACCCGACTAAAGGACTTCGTCTATAACGACTCAGCTACGGAGTAATAATAATAATAATTTTTTCCCCTTAAATTTTCCCTCTACATAACCAATAAAAACAAGACATAATGGTAGTTAGTATTCATTACATCGCTAAATAATCTGTTGTACAGCTTGAATATGGTCCATTGCAAGGTCTAGTGTTGCACAAGGCCTATGAGCTAAGACTTTTGTAAACACTTGTAAACCACCGATAGTAGACTAATGGGTCGATAGTTCTTCGAGTTTTCTACTTCGCCTTTTCTACTTTACTTCACCACTTCTACTCCATGCTCTTGGTATATCATTTTTCTTCAGACATAGGGTAAAAAGTTGTGCCAAGATTCTGTAGATCACCTTCTCCCCAGCTGCTTTTAGAAATGCAGCTATGATTCCATTTTGCATGACTTACCTGCTCCTATCACTTCTTTTCCGGTTGCCATATTCATATTGAGATTACGTAATATTCCAAATACCTCCAGTTCGTCCCAAAATAATGTTATTAGTAAATTTAATACGCCTCCTCCTCGTGTTCTCCATATAATTAATTAGTTAATTGGTTGTTTTAGATCATACTAAAGGATGGGCTGGTCTCCCGTGTGATTGAGACTTGCTGAATGACCTGCAGTTAAAAAAATCCACATGTTGGAAGTAGTAGTTATCATAAAAAATTCAGAAATTCACTTCATGTACTATTATTTTCACTGCAGACTCTGGTTGTATCATCATTCAAACATTTAATAAATTAAAATGTACAGCAACAAATTTCTGTTCATTTAAATGAAAGCACAATTTCTGATTAGTCAGTGTTCGAAAATTTAAAGAGACAAGTGTCCAACTTTTCCGCGTATTACCACGTTTGTTTGTGAACTCTTGGTCTGCATTATTTTATTGATTTCTGAGAAATTTAAGAGGCCTTAATATGGAGCTATTTGCTGGAAGCGTGCAGTTACACATGAGCATTTATTGCTGCTATACAAAATAAAAATTAGTTAATTGTTTATTATTATTATTATTATTTGTAACGTCTGTTAATCTGAGAAGGAAGTCTATGACTTTCTTAACTCCGCCAATGTTCTCTTAAGTTTGTATTATTATTATTATTATTATTATTATTATTATTATTATTATTATTATTATTATTATTATTATTATTATTATTATAACAGTGTCTCCATGGAGTCAAAAGGCTCACCGCGGGAGACCCCACATTAACACACTAACCACAATACCTATCATACTTTATTACATCCCATGTCGTTTCTTAGCCGAATAAGAAACTCAAAGAGTTTCATGCCGAATATAGTAGAAACTATATAAAGTTCGGCGATTCCAAGCGTAAGCAAATACCTGGATACAGCAGCAACTGACCCTTAAGGTAGTGCAAGCTGAGGGCAATACTCATAGAAGGGTTGTAAGTTCTGTTCGCTACAAATTTGGTATTAACTAGGTCTACCTACTCACTGATGAGACCTCAATAAAGCTTGAAACCGGTCTGGGTAGTGACCTTCTCTCATAATGTTGAACAATAATACAGCTCCTAGGAGCTAAGTTCACATTATGGGTAAATATCAAGAATAGTGATCGGAGCATGCTCCATTTGACATGAGTTGCCTCAGTTTGCACTACCTTAAGGGTCAGTTGCTGCTGTATCCAGGTGCTTGCTTACGCTTGGAATCGCCGAACTTTATATAGTTTCTACTATATTCGGCACGAAACTCTTTGAGTTTCTTATTCGGCTAAGAAACGACATGGAATGTAATATCCCTTAACTTAAACAAGTCATGCGTCGCCGAATGGAAGCCTTTGGCTCTTCATATATCTAATAACCTATCATACTTTTCCTTAAATTCATTCACAGACGACGTCTGTGACAGGCTTTTATTTGTTTTATTTTTTTAAACAGACTCCAGAGCGTCGGGAGTATATAACTCTAAAACATAACTATTCTCATTATTTGGCATTATTTTACTTTTTTTATTTTTTTATTATGTCCGGCTTTTATTTTTTATTTTTTAAACAGACTCCAGAGCGTCGGGAGCATATAACTGTAAAACATAACTGGAATCCTGATTATTTGGCAACTGTACTAAAAGGGATATAATTACAAAAACATTCTTTAGTGTATAGTATTTCATTGACGAATAGCTTTATTTATATTTGTTTCCGCTTCCGTTAATGGACTTTTCTGGATTTAGAGGATAACAAAGGCTCGCGCGCGCGCTTGTGCTTGTGTGTATTAGGATGTTGTTTTGCTACAATAATTTTAAGTCGAACTGTGCATAAGCTTTACTTTGCACTTGTACATCTAGTAACAACACAAAAAGATCTTCACTTTTTGGGATCCACCGATGTCTCATCAAGCTATTAAAAAAAAACAAAAAAACTTTACGTTAGAGGAGTAACGTAAAAAGTCCTTGTGCTTCTTTTAGCTCTCCCTCAAATAGGTAACGTGAGTCACTCACCAGCTTCTTTGGCCTCACGAGACGCGTCTACTGTCAGAAGCAAAGCTGTATGAAGACCCGCAACAGTGCACAATAATTATCACTATTACAACTGAATATACGAAATCATTGTTAAATATTGTCTGGTGTTTGGTGATCTACAGTTAATCATATTTTTTTTATCACTGAAAGGAAGCATGAAAAGTGAATAATCGAATATTGCAGCTACTAATTATGAATAACCGAGAACAATGTCACTGTCGTTTTGTTCTATGAGTTGTTAAGTTAATGTTGATAAAACAGGTGACCAAATAACTAAATTACAACGATTGGAATTTTTTTTTTTTTTTTTACTTTTTTACTTTTATTTTTTACTGGCCTAATAAAGTTAAATCATTTTAAGGAAACACCCAGAATACTGGGTGGGTCTAGATGCTTTTACAGGGGGTATAGCCCAATTTTCAAGGGTTACAGGGATATTACAGGAGTAATACCCCTGTAACCTTTTAACATTAAAATAATACCCCTGTAACATTAACCTGTAATGCTTTTACATGGGTATAGCCCCATTTTATTTGTGCCACATGTGGCACAAATAAAATGTGATTTGTGCATATGCTTTTTAGATTTCAGAACAGGACCAGAAAATTTGTAAGAGAGAAGTTACATGGCTATATACTCGATCTATATGCTATATTATGTTTGATCGCTATGTTATACTGTTCGTACAAAGCATTCTGTCTTTTTTTCACGAAAAAAGACAGAATGCTTTGTACGAAAATTACTATACAAAATTAAAATTTATTCTGAGGCAAGCTCGATCCGTACTAGATTATATATGAATAACGAATTAATGGTTTTAGAGCTATATGGAATTGTGACATGACATGTTGAAATGCAATATTTAAACAAACATAAAACTCTAGCATATTCCGACAGTGGCGTTACTTACAACTTTGTGTTAAGTGGAAATTGGAAATAATAGATGATGGCTTTGATTAATATGTAGTTTAATATGTAATTATGAGTACATTGCTGACTTTTTTTCTGCTGATGAATAAAACAGCAAGAAATTTCAGCATGAACGTTATAGACTAAACTGAACAAGGCAAAAATATCGAAAATTTTTACAAAAAAAGTTTTAGGTTAAGAAGCTATTGATATAAATGCTCCGCTCCTAATCTAAAAAGCTTCTTAAGCATTTCTTTCATTTTAGAGCACCGTAAAATGATAATTCCTGAGAGAGAGAGAGAGAGAGAGAGGGGGGGGGGGAAAGAAGAATAAATGAAAACAAAAAGCTACTGAGCTATAATTTTCAACTATTATTATTTTTCCTTTCCACGAGCACAGATAATTAATTGAATTTTATACACAGAAAGGTTAAACAAAAGGATGGTCCTGCTTCAGATAAACCTCACCGGTTTTTATTGTCTGATTGTGAAACTACATATTCACCTTGAGATATAGACTAACGTTCGTATGATAAAAGTATTGTCGAGTCCTAAGTATATGATTTTATTTTTTTTGCAAATATTATTTCCGCAATTCATTATCAGCGGTAGATAACTCCACGACTCAATCGGCTGAAGTTATCCAATTTTATACTGACATAAATTTATTTTTGTTATATATATATACAGTATATGTATATATATAACGTCAAGTGTTCAGAGCCCTCTAGCGAGTAATGTATTGGACGAAACACACCAATATTCGGTAGACGTACATAGTGGAACATGGGGAAATCGATTTAACAACAACAAAAAAAAAAAAAAAAAAATAGTAAAAGTCGCCAACAGGGGAAATTATGGCGCTGCCAAATTAATTTTAGTAGGTGTGACTAATGAATGACTAAATGGCAAATGAGAGACAGCACACATCAATTTCATAACATTTATTGTTAATTACAAATGAGGTTCAATATGACCACCATTCTGATGTTCCAGGAACTGCATACGGTGCACGACATTTTCCACAGTGGCTCGTAACATATCGGAATTGATTTGTCTCACGTGTAACGTTATTCGATCTTTCAAAGTTGGAATATCGGGTACATGTCCTTGATACACAATGCTTTTAAGAAATCCCCACAGCCAAAAGTCACAAGGATTGAGATCAGGAGATCTCGGTGGCCATGGCGTGGGAAATGCACAACTAATGATTCTTCTGTCAGAGAAATCTTGTCGCAAAACACGCTGTACCTGAACTCCGATGTGGGGGTGGTGCACCATCCTGCATGAAGATGGTCGAATCGAGACGTCCTCTTTGTTGCAGTTGTGGAACCACAAAGTTCTGTAGCATATTGGCATACCTGTTAGCATTGACGGAGCAGGTCACTGGTCCATTTTTGCGATTTTCCTCGTAAAAGTATGGACCGATGATAAAAGATGCCGTAAATCCGCACCACACTGTGACTTTGGGGGAGTGGATAGGCATCTGCAGACACACGTGCGGATTAGTTGCAGCCCAAATGCGACAGCTGCGTGTGTTAATATCGCAGTTCAAATAAAAGTGCGCTTCATCACTCCATAAAATCTGCCACGGCCATGCATCATCCACTTCCATGCGCGCTAAGAATCTCAAAGATAAGTCGATTCGTATGGTCGCATCACCAGGGCGTAATTCTTGAACGTAACTGATTTTATAGGGGTAAAACTTCAACATCTGATGCAGGATTTTCCACACTATTGTGTATGCGATATCTGTTTGCCAGGATATTGCTCGTGCACTGCACATTCGTCATCTCCTTCCACAATAGCAGTTGCAATTTGTTCAACTTGTTGGTGATTGATTGGTTTGCGTCCCCTGCCTACCTGCACTGCTAGAGTTCCAGTAGTTTCAAATCGCAGAATCAGTTTTCGTAAGTTTGTTACGCTAATCGGTCCTCTTCGTAAATTTTTCATACGCCGAAAATCACGAAGACAAGCACTGGCATTATTGTTCCGCTGATAATAGAGTTTGACTAACAAAGTACGCTCACGTAAGGTAAGAGGCATCGAAAAGCAGTTCGTCTACGAATGATAAGAAATCTCACAGGCTTTCCTTGTATTGCAGTCGCTCATAAGAAACGCGATAATGCAAATTAATGCATTTTACTGTAAACAGCGCCAAAATTTCCCCTGTTGGCGACTATTTTTTTCCTTTAAATTGAATCCCCATGTTCCACTGTGTACGTCTACCGAATATTGGTGTGGTTCGTCCAATACATTACTCGCTGGAGGGCTCTGAACACTTGACGTTATTTTATAATCACCCGGTATATAATATGAAAAGAAAAAAAAAATCGTAAATCATATAAGAAATTTCCGGCTGGTAAGTCAGTTTGTTTCATTAGAGAATACATAGAAAATGTATGAAATCCATGTTTGAAAGGGAAAGAATATAGAAGATGAATATCGTAAAAGTAGCAAAATATTTTGAAGGTTACTGAAACTATAAATGGATAAAGCAGTAGACAAAATCAAGACACGAAGGGTAATATAAAAACTGAAGGCAAAAATATTCTGGATGTCTAAAGTAACTACTTTGAAAGATTGCTAAATGAGTTCTGAAACAGTACGAGTTCTACGGTCATGTTTTTGAGCAACGGAATTAAAATCCTACTTGTCTGTGCCAAAGATCGACTGATTCGGGAACCGGCAGAAGAAAGAACTCCCACTAATTCAGACATAATATATACCTGTTAGGGTTAGGACCACAGATGGAAGCACTTGTCTGCAGTATTCTCTCTCTCTCTCTCTCTCTCTCTCTCTCTCTCTTGAAAGCCTTTAATCCTTCATAGCCTAGCTTGCTACGCAATGGCCGAAGAGTGGAGACTGGCTGCCCACGACTCTTCAAAAACGTTAGTTAGGGCTAAAGGACCTTCGTCTTTTACCTCTGGGAACAAAAGGCGTTAGAGGATTGATAAATGAACAATAAGCGACAGAACAGTCATAGAAAATATTCAAGAGTTATTCCTGTATGTGTCAGATACAGGAATAACTCATGTATATGTCAGTACTGAAGGTAGAAAAAAAAACATGTCAGACATCCGAAATATGGATAATAAGTTGAAAAAAGTTGATCCATTTTCGATTGAAAATGCTTAAATATGACACTATAAATATCTTCTGTAGTAGCAGCAGACTTAGTGACAATATTCAATACAAGATAAGTGGAATAAATCTCTCAGTATACAAATTTATAAAAAAATAAATAAAGTTGAATGTGGGGAATTTTCTTATTCAGTTCCACGAAAGATTTATGCAAGCATTCTCGAGAACAGTTGAAGAGATAACTGGATAAAAACAAGTATGATTCAGGCCAAATAAGTGTTGCCCAAACCAGTTTGACCTTACGAAAAATAGTCGAGAATCATAGAATTATAATAAGGGTTACGATTTAAGTGGTGTTGAGTTCGAAACAACACATGATAAACTGCCAAGGGGGAAAAACTCTTCAAAACACTAAATCGACATAGTATTCGTGGAACGTTACAAACAGTGAATACATAAACCTTAACTTAAAAATCGGCATTAAGAAATGAATGACATAAAAACTGTTTGATATTAAATAAAGGATAAGACAGGATTATACTTTGTCGCCATTGTTTTTAGAATGTGTACAGAACACATTATTTAAGGAAAATGGGTAATTAAATCTGAGTTAGAGCTCTTCAAGAGTCTTTATACAAACTAAATAATTGCTATATCTGTATAAAATTAATAATAAAAGGACTAAAACTATGAAAATCGGCAGAAAAACAGAAAATAAAAATGATTCTTAGTGGCAATAGTAAGCCCATAAAAGGCTCCATATTTAAGTTATTTAGGCAAATTTTTAGCGAAGTTTGCAAATGAAATATGGAAATAGATGGGTCTAGAAAGACAGCTGAATGAATTTATATGAAAGAAGAGGGAAATAAATCAAAACAATAACTCTAGTATCACAGTATATAGGACGGTTTTCAAACCAATTCTAACTTAGCTCTGAGAAACAAAAACAATTGTTCAAAGAATGGACCATATAAATATGAGAGTTCTGAGGAAAATTAGAGAAGTGAACAGGTGGAATCAGTCATAACCATATTACAAGTGAGGACACGTACCAGAAAAAAAAATCTGACATTGCATTCAAAAATGTGTGAGCAGAACTAATCTAAAGTCGTATGGTCACGTGAAACGGGAGATAAAAGATTAGCAAAGTAGCATTTGAAGCAAAAATAACGAACAATATTAATGTAGTAATATCGCTACATTAATATCAACATCTGCCTTCATCTATATCCAGTATATAATTATCTTCCAGTTTTTTATATACAACTAGGCAAATTCATATACGGTATATCATTGTTGATCACATTTTCTAGTATATACTCGAAAGGAGTATAAGTATTATGATAGTTATGCACATGTTGCTATTTCATGAAAGTAGTCATGAAAAACTAACCTTTAGTTTGTCTAAATGTTAGTATTTTATCAATACTTCCGATCAATAACTCTCCTCCAAACTGATCTCCAAACCGCATTTTAATGTCTCTGATTTGATCACTCTTATATTTGCATCTTCTGAAGCACTGCTTTAACCAACGAACGAAATATAATTTGGTAATATAAGAGTGAGAAAATCAGAGACATTAAAATAAGAGATCGGTTTGGTATTGATGAAATACTAACATTTAGACTAACTGAAGGTTAGTTCTTCATGACTACTTTCATGAAATAGTAACATGTGCATGACTTCATAACACTTATATCTTTTCGAGTATATACTAGAAAATGTGATGACAACGATGATATATATGCATTTGCCTAGTACGTATACTGGATATAGATTATTATTATTATTACGTGACACCTAGAGGGAGTCCATGGGCTCATCGAGGGAGGGTACTTTACAACTCTCTGTCTCCACCAATTGCAACTACACCAACACCATATACCGCCCACCATCACCATCACTGGTATTTTCACAGACAACCACAAACATTCATGCCCACGACGGAATTCGAACCGGCAGCCTTTTGGCTGGAGAGCGGACACGCTAACCACTCGGCCAACCAAGCAGACAGAAATATATACAAATATCTTCTTCTTCTTCTTCTTAATCCTCCCCTCTTCTACCTATTACGGTGTCGAGGTATGTATTCTTGTAACCGCAGTCGTACTCGAAGATAAGGTGGTTAGCCCTATGCCTCCCCATGTGTCGTATGTTTGTAGATGCGTGTGTTCACGGGACCGGTTTGCATGTTGTGAGGGACGAAAACCCGAGTTTCCGGAAGAAAAAACCCTCTACCTCCGTATGAGACCAGCTAACTCACCTTTAGTCGAAAGAGACCAGATAAAGGTTCCTCAGGTCATAGACGAGAATCGAACCCAAGTCTTTCCGACCAAAGGGTTTCGTCTATACCGACTGAGACGGAGGCTCTAGATGAAGGCAAATGTTGATATTAATGTAGTAATATTGCAAATGTAAAATCAGCAAGTGTTTTACGATGATGCTGTTTAATGATTAAAAAGTGGTGGGTAGGTGGATCGATGTGTGCAAGTTATGCCTTAGACTTTTACATGCATGTCTTTAAAATTCTTATTATGGCCTAAACCAGGCATAGGCAACATTTGCTAGTTCGGGGGCCAAATTATCATTCTATCTCCGAGTCAAGGGCCGGACCAAATTATTAAATAAAATAAATTAATATTAAATGAATTAAAACAAGTTGCTACTTCATATTTCATTTATTTATAATATAATGCTTTGGTATAAAGCTCTACATAAATTTCATTATATAGTGAACGATATAACAATTTAATGTGAAGATTGGCCTTGTACTTCAACTACGAAACTATCGATATTGACGTTAATATTACTTAAGGATAATCGCATAGAATTTTCGAGGTTTTCGTCCGTTATTCTTGTCCGAATTTTTGATTTATTCTATTTCATTCTCGAAAAAAACTGTTCACACATATATGTGCTGCGGAAAAGACAAATGATTTTTCTTGAAAAGGCGCGTAAATTTGTATATTTTTCTTCCACCAAATTAAATTTATAAAAATCCGTCAAAGTAATGTTGTTAAATTGTGATTTTAGCACTAAATCCGCCTGAAGCTCAATAAGTTCCATCTGTAAGTTTTCTAGCACATTATTTACATCAGCATCCATCGACCAGCAAATATAGCGAATGTGGAGTCCTTGTTTTTGAAGTCGGCAAACCTTGTATCAAATTGCTCTATTAGTGCCTTCAGTTCATCTTCATAACAATTATAAGGGATATTTTTATGAGTTGCTAGAGTAGGAAAATTATAACAATTTTTAGCTCTTATCTAACTTTCCAACAATCTTAGTTTATTACAAAAAGCTTTGACATGTCCATGCAGTTCATGAACCAATTGTCCTTGTTTTTTTGCAATTTAAGATTCAGTTCGTTTAGGTATCCGGTGATATCTACAAAAAGGAATGCTAAATCACACACCCACTCATCATCTTTTACTTGGTTAATTGGGTTTCCTTTTATGTCCATAAAATCTGCAATGTCTTGTCTCAGATCATAAAATCGTTTTAACATTTTACCTTTACTCAACCACCTCACTTCACAACAATAAGATATCTTCATAATCCGAAAATAGATCTGCCAAATACTCCTTAAATTGGCGGTGATTAAGTGCACGTGACTTAATAAAGTTAATACTGGCTACTACAACTTCCATAACATTTGTGAATTTAATCGATTTTGCACACAGATTTTGTTGGTGAATAATGCAGTGAAAATTTGTTAAATTTTCCGGATAGATCTGTTGTTCTATGGATCTTTCATGAACTATTCCAATAAATCCCTTCTGTGCACTAATCATTGCAGGGGCTCCATCAGTGCATATGCCAGATAGTGAACTCCATTTAAGCCCAAATCTCTCTAAGACTGTGTTGACTGTTTCAAATATATCTTCACCGGTAGTTGTTCCTTTTAACGGCCGAAGCGCCAATAATTCTTCTGTGATGTTGAAATCAGCATCAACTCCTCGAATAAATATTGCTAGTTGTGCTGTATCGGAGGCATCGGTGCTGTCATCCAAAGCAATTGAAAATGCTTCCAATCTAGCAATCTTCTCTTTTAAACTTTTTTTTTGATATCATCAGCCATAATTTCTATCCGTCGGACAACAGTACGTCTCGACAAACGAATATTCTCGAAGTCTTTTTTCTTTTCAGGACATATTATACTTGCACCATCCAGCAGACATTCTTTCATAAATTCTCCTTCAACAAATGACTTAGAATGCTTAGCGATTTTTTCGCTTACCACAAAGCTGGCTTTAACAATGCTGTGGTGTTGCGTTCTTTGCTTGTTGAACATTTGCTGCTGGGTATTTCATCTTCTTCTGTATTTCATCTTTTTGTAGTTGTCCATCAATTTTTGGGTGATCCGCATGTCTCGAAGTAAAGTGTCTCTTCAAGTTGTATTCTTTGTTGATAGATACGGATTCGTTGCAAAGCAAACATACAGGTAAACCTTTATTCAGAATAAAATAATAATCCTCCGTCCAGTTGTCTTGAAATTGAATTTTCTTTCTTTTTTTTTTTTTTTACAATAACCCCTGACATTGTCCTAAATTTATAAGCGATATTCAGAAATGTCAAACAAAACTGTCTTCTACACCGCAGGCACTGAACAGAACACAACATCAACGCAGGCACCGAACAGAACATAACATCAATGCAGACACTGAACAAAGCACAACACCAACGCAAGTACCGAACTGACACGTTGTAACACGTTCACACACACACACACCGCTAGTCAAAGTGAGAAAGAGACTTTGGTTAGAGAAAACATAGTGTGTTTTGCGCAAGTCATATGACGTCAGCTCAATGTGAATTAGTAGAACACACCATGTTTTCTCCCACCACGAATCAGACAGACAAACTTCGCTGAAATAGATTAGGGCCGGATCCGGCCCGCAGGCCGGGGATTGCCCATATGTGGCCTAAACTATGCAAAAAGTAATGTATCAAGGAAAGATAAGTATCAATATTTTGTGTTTAAAAAAAGGGTCAAAAACATTGCTAAAGAAACGTTAAAATATTATATGTATAATTTACATTTAAAAAAAAAACTGTGTCTGAAACAATAACAATATTCACAAAATAGAGTATAATAATATATTATTGTATTATTTCCAATTCTAGAGTCTAATAGTAATATATTATATATAAAACGACAACTTGTTCCGCAAGTTGCATATAAACCGAAGTGTATGCATATATGAACACGCTAACCTCCATTTCACTTTAAAATTTCGTTTATTTTTTGTTAATTGTATTTCTCCTAATTTCTTTTTTTGTGTGTGTGTGTGGTAATTATCGCTAGCAATAGCAATATGATATTAGGTTTCCGTTCTTGCCATATATAGCACGTCTATCCAATGAATCCACAAAGAGCGTAAGATGTCAACACTGATTTGTGACCATTTCCTCAACGCGTAGATCGATAAACTTCTCATGTTGGGCAATTCTTTATGATAAACATCAGTTGCTCAATAGGATTTAAATCTGGAGAATGAGCTGTCCATGGGAGGGAATGTTTTTTGCAGTGGCTGCTTCTGCCATCACATTTTACGGATGCGAATATTCACTAGACAAATAAGCGTATTTTTAAATGCCAAAATTAAAACACAGAAATAATCGCATTGAATGAACACATCATATTATTATCAACGAGAAATAAACTGTCTCTAAAACAATAAGAATGTTCTCGAAACAGAGTATAATAATGTATTATTTCCTAATTCTTAGACTCTATAACATATAAATTAAACCCGATCAATTGTTCTGCAATCTTCAGAAACAAATGTTGATATGTATTAAACGGAATAAACGAAAAAATTAAATAAGGATATTGAACCTCCGTCATCATTTTATAGTCACATGAAAAATAAAGTTTAATTAAAATTTAATCACATGGACTTGATGTAGTTACATACTGTATTTATGTGTGTCCATATGTAACTGCAACTATGATTTCTATTCATAAAGGTATCTTATCTCCCGCAAAATAATTGTTTAAAAAAAAAAAAAAACCTTTAGACACACACAATTTACCTTTCTGCATGACCACAATTGGCATTATCAATCTAGTTGAACCCAACCATATTAAGTAACTTAAAATTTAAAAAAAAAAAATGGAAAAGACTGCTAATTGAAAAATTGCAAGATAAGTCTGAAAAAAAAGAAAGAAAGAAATAAAGTGAGAAAAAATGAATTGCATATTCTTCTTCTTGGGTGCATCATCCGAAGATTAGTTGGTGCCAGTATGTGATTTCCTTTTTCTTTCTTCATAACTTTTAGCTTCAGTTATTATTGTTAAGTTGTTTATATAGGAGATTATTGGTCTGCCTCTTGGCTTTTTCCCCTTTATCGTCCCCCACTATTATTTCCGTAAGCAGTCCTCCATACCTCCGATGGTGACCAATTAGGCTCTCTCTCTCTCTTCTCTCTTATTGATGTGGTTCAGTAGCAACCGTTTCTTGAACCATGTTTAGGATCTCTTCATTAGTCTTTCTTTCCATCCAACTAATTCTCATCATCCTTCTCTAGTACCCAAATTTTTAGTGTCTTGTTTTGTTAAAATCAAAGCCTCATAACCATGTAATGCTGTGCTCCATGCGTACGTTTTCACCGGTTATTTATTATTATTATTATTTTATTTTATTTATTTATTATTATTATTATTTTTTATTTATTTATTTTTTTTTTTTTTCGAGTTGAACGCTGAGTCCTCTATTAGTAAAATGTTTCTTGTACTGTAGAATGCCTTTTTGGCCAACTTTATTTTTGTTTTCATATGTGATTGGCTTCTTCCATCTTCTGTAATGGGACTCCCAAGTTACCCGTTAAATGGATTGTTATTTATTTCCAAGTTTATTTTTATGGGATTCCCTTTTACTTGTGATTAATAGTTTAGTTTTATTGTAATTCATTTTCAGCTTGTACTGTGTGAAAATTTCTTCCTTCTTCCATCAAATTATAAATTACATGATGGCGAATTTCAGCTTCATCATTTTGTATGGTAGGCAAATTTCTATTGCTTATATCGATAGAGACAGTCAGTTCATAAATGATATGCCATTATTCTGAGATTGTATCTACCTATTTTCTCTATCTGATGTTTGAATTATGTTCTAGATAAGCGTAACATTTTTATCTGCTTATATGTATTTTATATAATTAAATAATTATATAAAATACCAAATTCCACCAAATGCAATTCCTAGTTCAACTATAATACTCCATTACAGTATAAGCGGTAATGTACATCTTAATGAGATCAGTCTATAAAATTATTATTCGGCAGTTAACTCGCAAACTATCGTTCGTCATCTATGATCAGTGAACCCTCAAATAATCGCCACGTGCTTGCCATTAGTAAAGGTTGAACGCTCTCCCTTCTTATTGTCATTCCAATACCCCACACCACCACCTATCTGTATATGTATTAGTACAGTTCACGTTTAAGTCCATCACGTAATTCCAACAATCCATTTGGAATTAAGATATCTCAAAATTGTATGTAGATAATAAAAAAGGGGGGGAAAAAGGTGAATTAGCTCTCAGAAAAATCCCTCAAAATAAAAGAAAAGAAAACCAGTAATATGGTAGTATCGCACAAACGTTTTTAAAGTATTTCCAGTTCTAATTAGAATGTGAAATTTAATTCACAATATTAAATTTCGAATTAAATTTATAAACTTAAATTTTAAATTTAAGATTAACTTAAAGGATTAACTGCATAAAATTTGAGTTCAGAAAATTTTGAAATTCTGGAAAAGGTAATGAACAAATTTGCACAAATGAAAGGAATTTCTGGACGCTTTTTTGTTCTTCATCAGACAAGCTGTCGGCCAGTTAGAAAGAGGAACTTAGTCTATGCACTATATGTCATTTGCTAATTGTCTGTTTTGAGGGAAAAATCTTAAATTTAAAATTTAAGTTTATAAATTTAATTCGAAATTTAATATTTCGAATGAAATTTATGTTTTCAATTCAAAATTAAATTAATGAATTAAATTAAAAATAAATAAATATTAAATAATTGAATGAGATTGTTCTAGTGATCGCAACCATTGTAAAAGAGGGAAAAAGACTGCTGATAGTGAAATACAATATGCCCTTACTCTACTTCCGGCGTGTTGTGTGTGTGTGTGTATGAGAGAGAGAGAGAGAGAGAGAGAGAGAGAGAGAGAGAGGGAGAGGGAAGGGAGGGATATCAAATTCTGGCAGTTAGCGCGTGCCATAATTAAATTAAGGTGGAGACATGAAAAGCTAGTCCCACGAAAGAAGTAAATGTGAATGGCTTTTTATTTTAATATCTGTAATATGTGTGCATTATATACAATAAGGACCACTCTCCAATCCTCAGTGATTTCCAGGACGCAAAGAACCTTTTTAAGAGCTGTTCAATGAAGATGAGTTAACTGGTCTCATATGGAGACGACAGTTTTCTTTTACTGAAAACTCGGTTTTTTCAACCCTCCATTCAGGAAAACTGGCCAGAACACGCAATTAACAGACACAATACACTAATCCCGTAGCTTTGGATGCTTCGGTCGCAATCCCAAAATAACAACAATCTTCACTCAATATTTCTATAATTTTTATATACATTTATATTAAAATTTTCAATACGGAAGTACATGATGGTTCAACGGCCGATTCACATACGACATTCTTATTTATTTATTTTTTTTTTTGAACGAGATGATTTTGATTTTTATATTTGGATTAAGTAGAAGTGGAAATATGTGATACTTCCACTTAAATATATTCTACTTCACAAAATTAGTACCCTAAAACAGAATGTTTAGGACACTAATTTCATTTCATATTAGTGTTACTGTATAATATGAAATGAATGACACTAATTTCACTTCGTATTATATGAGGTACAAGACCACAAGATAGCAAGTAATTGCAAGTACAATGATGAACCCCCAGCTGTATTTTTCTCATCCCCACCCTTTCGGAATGACACGCATACCTCCATATTAGAAAACTTAATGGCAATAATTTCTGTATCATTCATAGTTATTATTTTATTTCATTATTATTTTTGAAAAGTGTAAGGTGAAAGCTTACTGGAGTTTCCAGGGAATGAAAATATATAATTAGAGTTAAAACTGTTCAATTAAAATAAACTAATTATTAATGCTTATCGAATCAATAGCTCGACATTTTGAAAAGAACAAGTAAATAATTCCAGACAATTTTAATAGAACTAGTAAATAAGTTCATCATCATTCATTTTTCTTCTCATTAATTACTTGAAAAATCCTTGTCAAATGTCAGTCTCTACTGTATATGAATATTTTAACGTTATCATGTGAGAATCACTCGTCGTACGCATATCGTCTGCTTTCGCTGTACCTCTTATCTAAGTTATATAAATAGCAGCTGCTACTTACTGTTGGTAGGCTGTCTTTTTTATTTGCTGCCTCGACTCGTGACTATTCCATAATAGTTCAGCTACCTGCCATTATAACTCCGTGTTTCATATTTAACAAGAACATATTTTGGCGAATTTATTTTTAAGTTAAATTTTCTTTTAACTAGCAGTAGACCTCGGACAGTTCTTCCACTAACAACCATGAGGCGCCACTGTTCACACTAGAAGTGAATGTCTATTTGCGTGAATGGACAAGCACGCGTGTGTGCTATTTTTTTTTCTTTTCTTTTTTATCGGTTGGCATTTATTAGCAGTGTAGATCACGAGCAACAGGAGAGTTGGCAATTCATTTTTATTAAATAACAGTGGAAGACAAATTACAATTATACGTATATTTCATTAAAAATTACCTTTATTAAAGTGCGACCAACAAGTGGAAGTAAGACATCGAATAGTGAGAAATGCTTCTAATGCATTGCAGAACATGTGTACAAATCCACTCTAAGGTCAAACGCATTACAGGCTACCTACTTGCATTACAATATGAAATTTTCATCTATATGTGTAAGGTACGTGACTAGGTACAACTACGCAGTCAAATACTAGCACGAATTTCTATTAGCATAAAAAAAGAAAAAAAGAATAATGGATACACACGGTCTCAAAAGTGACTGAGGTCTCAAATATGTGAGTTCAACAGTACTAAAGGCAATTAAATTAAATTAAAGTGCAAGAAATAAAGTTAAATTAAAATTAAAGGAAAATAAAATTATAACAAAACTATAAATAGCCATAAAGTTATGAATAATGATCAGATATCATTTAATCTTGCTATCTTCAAGAGTAGCAAGATTAAATGAAAATATCTGATCGTTATTGGAGTTCTAGCATTCACAAAATTTCATTTTTCATCCTTTCCTTTCTCTTTTCAGTTTCTATATTTTGTCGATCTGTTTCAGAAACGAACTGCACATTCAATTTTTTTTTTAGAATTTTAAAATAAAAAATAAATTTTTAAAATGTTAACATTTTTATTCAGGGGATAAAATAAGTGCAGCAAACCATAGTTTATTCACTTGACTTCATGCATGTTCTCTCAAGGTCATTGTAGATCAGGTTTTCTAATCAGGTCCACATAAAATACAAAAGAAAACAGAGATAGAGTGGACAACCATCTACATACAAGAATAACTGACATTAACTGCTTGGCTATTATACTAATATTTCTACAGTAAAGAAATTCTGTGACGAATTCTTTCTGATTTCATTAATAAAATTTTATTAATCAAAAGTCACTTATTTGACGATGGCGTAATTGAAAATGTGGAATTAAAAAATTTCTAAAAAATGAATGGACTTGACCATTATATTTTGAACGGCTGTTTACGTGGGAAGGATTGGGAGTTTATCGTGAGCAAATAGAAAGCAATTCATTGTTATTCCCGATAGCTAAATAAAATAAATAAAAAATTATTAATTATTAAGGAGACACGTAACCTAGCAGAAAAGTTCATGATTTCAACAAGTGGCTGTGGGATGTTTTGAAACTTTATTTGCAGCATCGTATAGTGGTCTGCTGTGCGTTTAAACACAAATTCATATATGATGTACATCCTGATATCCTGAAGGCGAGATGAATACTTGCAAGAAGAAGACGTATTTTGCCATCATTCTAAATCTGTATGCCAGTAGTCTGAGGAAACACGGTTCTTCCCAGTCACTTTTGTCTCCATCAGCGCAATGAAGAATCGTTGACATTTTTTAATAGGATGACATTCTTCTATGGGGAATGACTTCAAATTATCCCGAATACTTGTCAGATACTTTCTAAACCAAGCATAGTCGAATTCAAGCTATTATCAATTGAATAGTATGCATATCCAACTACCCCCCCCCACACACACACACGCGTACTCAGAAAGAAGTGAGCGATTAATGACAGCAGGGGTTGTCTACTGCTCTCTCTGCCATCTCTCATATCGCATTCGATTACGATATAGGCTGTTGCTATAGCGAGTTCTTACTACCCAGTAAAGTTCACTGAGTAATACTTCCTGATTTGATGTACAGTTCCGCTTATATGTGTGTATACACTGATTAAAAAAAGGTCAGGTTAGGTATATAAACCGGAGGCCAAGGTTTTATTTCTGCTTAGAATTTTTGTTCCGTTAGAAGACTATAGTAAACAATCCAGACAGTGTTACTCGATCAACAAGACTATTTGATAATAAGCAGACTGTTGCGACAGGCTATCACTATAAAGGAGTATAGGCCTTCGACAAGCTATCACTATAAAGTATAAAGGCCTTCGTGTACCTACACGGCAGTATAAGTACTATTCTTTTGATCAAGTTCCCCCCCCCTTTTTTTTTTCATCGAAAAAAAAATCTTAAGTGAATATTACGTCCCACTTTTCGAATAAATAAATAAATACATATTTAATTATTATTATTTTCTGAAATAATAAGGAATAAAAGGAATCGGCCGAGTTTTTAGTGCATACGACTCATTATAAAGCTATGACTCGTAACTCATTATAAATGCTTGAATAGTATTAAATTTTGTCATGAAATTGTAACTACTTTTGCTAGGGAATCTCAAGTGAGATCTAAACGTATTTTGATTAAACACATTTTTCTTGTCCAACTTGTCAAAAGGTGTACTGATAATAATGTACTAGAGGAAAATTAAAAAAAATAAATAAATAAAAGGATAAGTAATTTGAAGGTAAGAATAATAATACACATATGTGTACATAGAAAACAGTCCTAGAAATGTACATTTGTATGGCTGTTTTCCATACTTTATAAATCGTTAGTTATAAATTATTTTAAAATACATATCTTCATTGTATCTCGTCCAATCAAAACATGAACATCTTTTTTTAAGTCTGATTTTTTTTCGTTATTTTTAAGAACTGATGTGGATATATTGATGATTTATACATAATACAGCATATCTGAGCACTCTCTCGAAGTAGATAAATCTAAATTTTCTTGTATAATGGAAGCATCCATAACTATAGAATAACACATAAGCAACAGTAAAAATAAATGTATTAAGTAAATATTTCGTCTTACATATCGTAAGACATCATCAGTATAAACAGTGGTATCTCTGAACGTGTGGTAAAAATTATGCAAAAACCAGCTACCTTCTCCAAAAGGCAAACTCTCACCACTGATGCTACCTGGCGCATACTAAGTACCATGTTGGTGCAACTTGTCTTACTATATTTGACAAACAGGAAGATTTGAACATCAAGATCACATCCATCTTATCAAGCCTCACAAATCTGGCCTGGCATAACGTGGAATTGCAAACACTAAACACAGGATTCAATGGCAAAACACAAAGAAAGTACTGAAAGCCTACTCACCATAATCGCAATCGTAACGACTGTCTGACTATTTCGAAACTGCGAGAAATTGTTATCCTTAATTGGGTTAAATAAAATGTATCTCTTATATATATATATATATACACGCGACTGTATACCTAGAGCAGTGTTTCGTAACGTGGGGCATACGCCCCAAAGGGGGACAATTTGAATATTTTGGCGGGCAATTAGAAAATATGTTGCATTTGTCACCTCATATACTGATATACTCAACTTCAACTATCAGCGTTGAGGTGGGGGCATCAAAATCTTTGAGGCGTTGAGGTGGGGCATGATCCAAAAAACATTGGGAAACACTGACCTAGAGGGATTCCAATTAACGCATACACTCTACTGTTTTTTTTTTAATTAAATTCCTTACTGTTCGCTGTTTGTACTGATTATGTCTTACAATGCGTAAGACAAAATATTTACTTAAGAAATTTATTTTACTGTGGCATACGTGTTAATCTTTGATTAAGTCTAAATTTATCTTCCCAGGTGCCAGCGCTCATTATGTCTATTATAGTCAATGGCAAAAATAACAGCATAACAGTTCGATTTTCTGATCAGATTTTTGTTTTAAAAACTGATTAGATCAATATGATTTACAGAAGAATATTAGTAGAAAAATGCATGGGCCAAAGAACAAAAGCGCTGTATTTCAAAAGGTGGTCTCTTTAATTACGAAAATGCCTGACATTGTTCAGCTGATGCAGCCATTGAAACAACTTAAGAAAAATGAAATTTGAGATTATCTTCATCACCTATCTCACCCAGCAATTATTACTTTCTGATCATCTTTAAAAAAAATAATAATAATAAAACATTTTTTTCTTTTTCGCAGCCAGGAAAAATTGAATTTTTAAAATATTACACAGAAACTATTTACAAAGTTACAAATTACAAGTTGAGTTTTTCTTATTCAACGTGTTCTCGTTTTTAATTTAAAAAAATGATCCATTCAGCTTCACCACTAGAGCAGCGACCTTTAGAAAACATTGAGCTTGAAAACACTAGTTCACAAAAATTCTTTAGTATTGGAATCATTAATTGAACTCGTTTTATAAGAACTCGTTTTAAAATGAATTTGCATTAAGCATTATTAAAATATTTCTTTTATACTCATTATAGTTGCATTTTTGCAACTATAATGTGTAGCATTTTAAGATAATTATAATTGCTTAAAAATACTGATTAAATTTATTTCGCGTAATAACAAACAAAGATATATTTTTTCATGGATTATAGATAGTTGTTGGAAGTTTTTCCACTTGGTTATAGTATAAATTAAAGATGCCAAGAAATTATATTCTTGGTTTAATCCTTTATTTAAGTGTAAGCAAACAAACAAAGTTTGCGCCTGAACTATTTTCAGAACTGGGCAACTCGTATACAGAGACTAATGACTTCACATCACTTGCCTTACTACCCCATAATGCAAAGCACATATCCTCACAGACATGCATAACGCCATGCATCATGGCGTTAATAAATCCTTTAACAAAGGATTAAGCCAAGAATATAATTTCTTGGCATCTTTAATTTATATATTTTTCAAATTTGTAATAACAATAACATAGCTTTAAGTCAGTCATAACAGTCATAAGATAAGAGTAAAGTAATAATAGAAAAATAATAATAAAAATCTTATTCCCAATAAGAAAAGCGAGGCCACTAAAAATGATATAGTAGAATGATTAAACCCACCACATTAGCGCTATTAGGAGCACCGATTTAATCTATTGTAATGTCATGTATATCAAAGTCCATTGTTATGTCAACATATGCAATATCTTAATGCATAAGTTCGGAGTTTACTACTTCAGTATATCGTTGTTTTGAGAAAGGGGGAAAAAGTTCAGACGATCCGTTTCTTGAGAAAAAGCACGCACCCATTTCTGTACAAAGTGCTTCGGAATCGGAAGTTAAAAGTGAAAATTAATAAAAACTAGAATTTGGTAAGCATAACGAGCTGAGCCGAGTTTGTTTTTGATTTGTGTGTGTGTAAGACAAATTGGTGTTGCTTTAATAACCGTATTATTTCTCTCTCAAACTAATTACCAATGTTAAAGTATGAAAAATAACAACGTTGTTAAATGGCCCAATTTTTGACATAAATGACCAGGTATCTTAGTCTCAGTAAGAAATAAAAAGCCTTATCTGTATTTAAATGTTCTGTTTCATCTACAATGCTCAAATATATTGCTATATTTTTGAATGCGATGTTATAAATATTCATATTATTTGGTAAAGGAAACAAAATACCTGATTATATTTTAAAAAGTAATAAAGAAAAAATTGTTCCTGCATTTGCGATCGTTATAGGGCGAATAAGTACGAAAAATGTTGCACCAGTTAGTTTATAACTTAGAAAACGGTACAGTTTCAACGAACTGCTTGATAATTAAAAGCAACATTCAGTACTTCGTTCAAAAAAAGCCTAATGATTTTTAAGGAGTGATGGTTACGTTAGTTGGGATTGCTGCCGAAACAAACTAAGGCTATAAGGTCAACATCTTAAGTCTCAGTTAATTGTGTATATCACAAAATTTGCTTGGTTTTTCAGAATAAAAAATTCGTATTTTTGGGAGGGAAAATTACATCCCCGTATGAGAATGGGTACTCCATTTTCAGTTGAAGATCCCCGGTAAAGGTTCCTCGCCTTCTAGACGAGACTTAAACCTTACGATATTCCAGGCAGAGGACGAATATTGCAACTTCCTTGTACATTCAAAGAGAGAGAGAGAGGGAGGGGGGTGAGAACTAGCAGAAAATATAAGAGTTCATCCAGAGTTCTCCTTACTATCATATACAGTCTAACTATAACATTGCCAGAGAGTATAAAATTAGAAAAGAAAAGGAAAAAAACACTACTAAAATTGTAGGCAATTTCTTTATTTTCTCTAACGTAGTTCATGCAATATGTTTTAATCATGAAATCTTTGACACACACACACACACACACACACACACACACACACACACACACACACACACACACACACACACACACACACACACACACACACACACACACAGAGAGAGAGAGAGAGAGAAAGAGAGAAAGAGAGAGAGAGAGAGAGAGAAACTTCGGATAATATGAAATATACTTTTGCACATGAACCCACCCCCCAAAAGTTCGGCTTTTTAAAGCCACTTTGGGACAAGAACGGACTGGCCCGATGGACTACAAGAAATTTCCAGCTGGGCATGAGCCGTGTGCGAAAGAACTTAAATCCTGATATGATTTTTTTTTATTATTATTCAAGTGTTATTTTTGCTCATAAAATAAAGTTTTCTGAATTTTCAGATTTTTTTTTTAAAAAAAAAGTAGAATAGAAAAAAAAAAAATTCCTGGAGAAACTTGTTCCATAAATATAGCGAAATCCCAAAGAAACACTTATCGTATAAATATATGTATGTAATAACAATGATTAGATCATTTCATTTTTTTAATGAAAGGCAATTGAAATACCGTAATCTTTAAAAACTTTCATACTAGATTCCAAGAATTTGGAAAATTTTCAAAATGGTCTCTAAGAAACCACCGTTTTGATATGCGAGTTGTTAAAAAATTTAGCAATGATATTACAAAAGAAATATTACAAACAACGGATCAATTTTTCCAGAAATTCTTTCATCTCTTATTTAAGATGTGCGCTGTATGGAAACATTGACACTGGCAATGATAATCACTTCGATGAAACAGTTATTCTGTCTGTCCATCCACTTCTCATCCGTCAAAAACGAATCGAGTTCGCTGATTAGGGGTTTTAGGCAATTTAAAGCAGCTGATTGTAACTCCTGTGATCTGTCAGGGTTTGCCTACTTACAGTATGAAAAAGAAAAACCCGAATTTAAAGATTTTAACTAAATATAAATTGCACGAAGCATACGAGGCACATTTTTAGCTTATAAATATGTATTGACTTTATCTCCAACCCAAGTATCGTGTAAGAGTTCTTTCTCAAAAGGAAATACGTTCTACACAGTCTGAGGAATTCTCAAACATCGTGAACGTTTTGATATCATGCGAAAATCAAAATAGCAAGGGTATTCTTAATCAATTAGCATAAAAAAGCATTTTTGTTTCAACAATAAATAATATCATGTATTAAAATTTAAAAGTAATGTATAAATATGTGTAAACATTTGTTGATTTGGTTGGCAAAGTGGTCAGTGCATTCATTCTCCAACTAACAAGCTACGGGTTCTCATCCCGCTGTAGGCGTGGACGTTTGCGAATCTCTTCCGGTGAGAGATGAAATTCATCGCCCAGTGTGAGGCACCGTCCTGTTTGTTGGAGGCGCGAAGTTCCATGTTGGATAGCAGTTTCCGATCATGAAAAAAATATAAAATTTAATAAAAATATAATTTTTATTAAATTGTTTATTTTTATTAAATTAATATTTATTAATTTAAAACAAACCAGACTAAAAGTATACAATACATTAGCCCTACCAGTCTTAATGCATGGAAGCGAAATCTGGACAATAAAACAAAAAGACAAACAAAGATTAATAACAGCTGAAATGAAGTTTATGAGAAAAACTGCAATGTATGCCCTATTTGATCACAAAAGAAACGAAGAAATTATGAAAGAATTAAACCAAGAATCAGTAGTAGAAAAAATTAAAAAATATAAACATAAATGGATGGAACACGTTCAAAGAATGAAAACAGAAAAATTACCAAAACAAGCCTTAAAGTACAAGCCATTAGGAAAAAGAAAACCAGGACGTCCTCTTAAACGATTCAACGATGACTTCTAAAGCCGGAACAAACCACGCAAGGCCTAAATCTTTGATGCGCATCATGATGATGATGATGATAAAAATATAATAAATATTTTATTATAAAAATAAATAATAAAATATATAATACAAATAATATTAAACAGTACTAGGGTATAGGCATATGATAGACTAATTTGGATTAGAACTGTTGACAGAAGATTGGTAATAATGCAGAGCAGTACTGTCATATTATTCTGGATACCCCCTTGAGGTTGCATATCAGGAAACTGATGATGGCGATGATGGTAAAAAAACATATTTATATTATGATTTATGAGGACGTCTGATTAAAAAACTCACTAGCCTCGGTACTAATGCAATACTTTGGTAGAATGGGATTCTCATAAATATGCATAACATGATAATCGTGTTAATATCATGCGAAAAAGATTTGATAAATGAGCTAATGTCAAAAATATTTTTTTTTTTAAAAAATTATAAAATAAAATAATGGTGGTCGTTCTCGAGTAATTTCGCTGGACTATTTTGTTCGCTAGTTCCGCCGCTGCTTGAAGCCTCCAATAAGCAGATTGGTGGTTTCACATATGGCAATAAAAATCATCTATCACCTAAAGACATTCGCAAACATTCATATCTTTTAGATTAAGCAAGATTGTAGATTATAATCTTTATATTATATTATATCAGATCACCAAATGTCTTTCTATATTACTTTTTTTAGAAATAGCCACACTATTATTGTATAATAAACAAATACATTTGCCATTATGATTGATAAAGCAAGGCGCTCGCATCTGATCTGACAGATGCATGCTAATTGTTAACATGAATATTCTTTTTGTACCCATTTTTTATTTTTATTTTTTATGGTATTTTATATTCATTCATATGTGACAAAAATATGTTGTAAAAGCGAGGTAAATAAAATAATGTTAAAATTTGAAATCTCATTTTTCTTAAAAACAACTAATCAGAATTTCTAAGCCTGAAATGAGAAAAAAAATGCCTGTGTCATGAGCCCTCCGTAATTTTCAAAATTTATATTGAAAATTACTCTTCATATTAAAAAGGTTGCTGATCTCTGCAAGATGTGCTTTACATTTATGGAAAATACTACAGAAAAAGGTCTGGATCTTGCTCCACCTTTACTACGAGTTGCCCATAAGGCACTACTTATCCGTCGAAACTTTTAGTTTCTATATATTCTGCACTAAATTCTTGTAGTTTCTATATTCGGCTATGAAATAATGTTGGATTCAATATTTACTTAATTTGTACCATTATGTATTATATTTGCAGTGGTTTTTCTTTATGTTTTCTTACATTTTAGCATATACTAGTAATAAATGTATCTCTCAGATATACTGCGATCTACGCTGCAAAATTACCGCTACTAGCTCCAAAGCAGTTTACAATAATTTCTCTGAGGGCGCACTAAAAATTCACTGCGGGCGCCATGACGCCCGCGGGCAATGTAAATAGGCAATGATAATCATTGTCTATTTATAGCACGTAGCTTAATTTGTTATATTTAAATTTTCCATTGCTGATTCTATGTCGATGATAATTTGAAATCTCATTTTCAAAGGAACGTCGATGATACACAAACCGTAATTCAGGTTTCTAATAGTATAATCTTATTGAAATACCTTCATGGTAGTTCGTCTTGTTTCATTTAAAAGTATGTCACATCTTTTGATAAAATGTGACACCTTGTGATAGTGCGGACATTCATATCCATCAAACGACATCACGTCAGACTGCAAAACTTTTAGATTTTTTTTAAAATCTTAAGTCTTATTAAAATTGAATTAGAATTAAAATTTAATTCGAATACTTACAAAAAAAAACAAACTTGATTTACCTTAGGATTTTAAAACACGGTGATATGCATATTATTATATGTAATGATTAAAGATACAAAACAAGGTCGAACACCGTGACACATTTTTCATTGCGGGGAGGTGTACGAAGAGGAGGATGAGGTATTTAAAGTTACCTCCTTAGTCCTTAACATTATTTAAGGAATTAAGGAGATAATCCTTAAATAGTGTTACTCCCCAAAAGAGTAATCAGGTCAGACCTTTTGCTGCCTCAAGAGAAGATGACATGTTTAGCAAAAGGCGCCTTCTTCAGAAAGATCAATCATTTACAAGTGATGACGTTCTGAGGCGATCGCCTGTTATCTCACCTATCGTGGCAACCCTGGATAATCTCAGCAGTGTTCTGCATACAAACGACTACTTAATTTCTAGTTTAGAAACTCGGCTGTATCCAATCTTCTTAGTTTTATCGTAAAATGAAGAAGATGTACTCATTTATTTAAGCATAACTGCAGGATTTTGACCTTAACAAGAACACATTTCTTTTTGTAAAATAAAAGAGAGAGAGAGAGAGAGAGAGAGAAAAAAAAACATCATTATATTTAATATTATTATATGTCATCGTAAATTTGATTTCTTGCTCTCAGAGATGACAGAATTACGATATTTTAAATGATCCACCACAGGCTAATTTATAATTCGTAACTGCTAAACTTGACCTCCACTGTTAAATGAATGTATATTTTTCATTTGTTACTATTGAATGAATATGATAAACCATATGTGCTTGAAATACGAAGCAATATTTTAACGATTAGAGCAAGTCGACCCCAAATGTTTTTGGTTGCGGACTTCGCTGCTTCTCGAAACGGTATACATAACGACTTTTTTTCCCCCCCAAGGTCAGTACGTCATTGATATAACAAAGATATCACAAAACATTTCTACATTTTTTTAAATAATTTTCTACTCAGAATAAACTGAAGGAAGATAATTAAAACCTGCGATATGGAAGAATACACTTAGTAATTAAGACTTTCGTTCGAAATCGGGATTTTTTTTATTCATTTTTATTTTTTTATTTTTATTTTTATTTTATTTTTTACATTAATACTTATCATGGAACCCAGAAACCGGTCAGGCAAGAATTTTCCATTTTTAAACACAGGCTTCGAGAGAAAGTCGTTCTCTACCTGACATGTTTAGGGCTATTATTAATAGCAATTTAATTAATATTAAGAGTGTTTCTAGTATTTTAACAATACTCGGGAAATGTCAATTAATAACTTAACATATTATTCTGTGCTAGCATAACAGTATTAATAACTAAGTAGCAACCTCTCCCTAACCCCCCCCCCCCCCAAGATTCCATTGGAATGTGCCGGGCCTTTAGACTAAGTTATGCATTAACTCCTTTATTGAAAAGAAGCGAAAGACATGATAAAATACAATGTGATATCTTATCTGAATATTGTGCCGGATTGGCCACACCTTAGTGCTTATCACGTAACTCATGTTCACTGGTACGAAACCGATTCTGTAAACACAATGCTAGTGCGAGGGTTTAATATTAACAATATCAAAAACACTAACCTTACTCCACTATTAACTTTATTGCTTATTATAGACATGACAGACCATTCAATGATCACATAGCTAGTGGTGAGTGATAAGAAGCTAAACAAAAATATGAGAGTGCTTTTATCATAAATTTAGACAGAATTTACAGCATCAGTTGTTAATGTTTGTATGTAAACGGTAGTAGATTTATTCAAAATAAGTCTGAAATATTCGTTGTAATATGTAAATGTATAAATGAGTTGATTCGTCTCATAGGGCCATAAAAGAATTTTTTCCTTTCGAAAACTGTTTTTTTTCTTTTCTTTTCTTTCCTCGAAACATGAAAACCGGCAAGAGAAACACGCTGATTGACATTAATAACATATATGGGATAGCGTAGGCCAGAGATTAGCAAACTTTATTTATTTTTTATTATTTTATTTTATTTTAATATAGAATATAAAGTAAATGGAAATCTTCTCAAATATAAAGTGTTGCTCCAAAGAGCAAGTTTCTTGCACGCCATACCATGCAGAGGCGTAGCTAGGGGGGGGGGAGGTCCTCCCCGGGCGGCACTTTGAACCTTTTTGAACTTTTGCAGTTAATTCTAAAATACACTCTCGAGAACTCATTTCCAAATATTGTAATACTACTGCGAATTTTCCTCTCACAATTGGGAGAGGAAATAAAATAAATAAAATTGATTAAGAATTATCTACATTACTGTGAAATAGACTTCGTCAATGTCATCGACGATTTTGCTAACAGAAAAGCAAGAAAAATAATATTTTAGAATGTTGAAATTAAAGTTTTACTTCTAAAATAAACATAGTGTTTTAATTTATTTCATTATACGTCGTTTTGACTTTTTGTAGTATTTTTGGTGTGTATTGAGAGGGGCGGCAAACTCAGAGATCGCCCCGTGCAGCAAAAGCTCTAGCTACACCACTGCTGCCATACTAACGTATTTAAAAACATTTCAAATGTATTTTTAATTCTTAAAAATGCATTCAAAGTGTTTGTAAAAACTTATGTTCGCGAACCTATGACTCTATGATTTTGAATTCTACAATACTGTATGATAACAGAACTACCTCAACTAAATGAAGGCTGTTAAAAATGTATAAAATCACTCACTAGCCTTCTCCCACTCGGAGAACGTATAGCATCAAATATAACACTATCTTGTATAACAAGTGTGGAGTGGCCTCCGCCGATGAGCACTGGGACTCCATAGAAGTGCCATCTAATAATAATAAAGTATAATATGTCCACGTCCCTCTTGATGAGGTCTCATCTTATGTGAGGAGAACTTCGTTGAGTCTGAATTAAATAAGTATTATTGAATCGTTTGTGCTTATGCTATTTGGCTATTCAGGCAAAATGGTATCTCTAAATACGCGGATTTGTCTAAAAACGTAAATTAATTTTTATATTCTTCGGGAATGCGATTAATTAGCAATAAATGGTGAGCACCGAAAACTGAGTAGTTCAGTAAGAAAATTATTATACTACAACTGATTAATCATCATCATGCGTATCAAGGATTTAGGCCTTGCGTGGTTTGTTCCGGCTTTAGAAGTCATCGTTGAATCGTTTAAGAGGACGTCCTGGTTTTCTTTTTCCTAATGGCTTGTACTTTAAGGCTTGTTTTGGTAATCTTTCTGTTTTCATTCTTTGAACGTGTTCCATCCATTTATGTTTATATTTTTTATTTTTTTTTCTATTACTGGTTCTTGGTTTAATTCTTTCATAATTTCTTCGTTTCTTTTGTGATCAAATAGGGTATACTTTGCAGTTTTTCTCATAAACTTCATTTCTGCTGTTATTAATCTTCGTTTGTCTTTTTGTTTTATTGTCCAGATTTCGCCATACATTAAGACTGATAGTGCTAATGTATTGTATACTTTTAGTCTGGTTTGTTTTTGAACTAGGTTTGGTTTAAATATAGAGTTAGTTACACCTGTTATTTTTAACTATTTTGCAATTTTTAGGTTTATATCTTTTTCATTTTCATATGTGATCATACATCCTAGGTAGTTAAATGAATTCACCTGTTCTAAGATCTTGTTATCTATTACTATTTTAGTTCTTGCTGGATCTTGTCCTTTAAAGGCATAGTCTTTTATTTTTCTGTTGATATTATCATACCATAACCTTTGGATATCTCATTTAGATCTAAAATAGCTTTCTGTAAGTTATCTTCAGAATTTGTAATTATTATTTGGTCGTCGGCAAAGCTGAGAGTGTTTAAGTTTACTGTAGGGGAAAGTTTAATTCCTTGATGTCAATTTTTATTCCATTTTATTATTATTTCATTTAAGTAGATATTAAAAAAAAGAGTCAATAGATTTCATTTCGGCGATGTAAGACATTATTTAAATTAAGGGGATATTAAATCCCATAGTTTTAAAACCGAATAAGAAACTCAAAGATTGGAAGCAGAGAGTTTCATGCCGAATATAGTAAACTATAAAAGTATTCCAATCTTTGAGTTTCTTATTCGGTTTTAAATCAATGTGGGATTTAATATCCCCTTAATTAAATAATGTTTATATCGCCGAAATCAAGCCTATTGGCTCTTTATATTTAAGTAACTTAATGGTTGCATCTTTTTTGACAACTCGTATAGCAGAGTATATAAGTTCTTTTCGCTATACCCTTTGGTATCTATTTGGTCTAGCTACTCACTGATGAAGCCTCAAAAAAGGCTGCAACCGGTCTGGGTAGTTATTACATTATGGTGGAAGTGACCTTCCACCATAATGTAATAACAGCATACATTTCCTAGGAAATGTGTTTTTACATTATGAAAAATACCAAGAATAGAGATCAGAACTTTATCACCTTTGCTGCGAGTTGCCCGAGATTGTCTAGGACTACATGCATTAGCTCACTAGTATTCGCCGATATTTTTATAGTTTACTATATTCGGCATGAACCTCTCTGATTCCAATCTTTGAGTTTCTTATTCGGTTTTAAAACAATGTGGGATTTAATGTCCCCTTAATTTAAATAATCACAATTGCTTTTTTTCCATTCTATTGGGGGGATACCAATTGAGTAAATTTTATTTAAAAACAATAAGAGTCTTTCTTTGAATCTTGTTCCTACATATTAATACAGTTCTGAACCTAGCTTATCTTCTCCAGGTGATTTTCCGTTTCTTGTTTCTTTCAGGCTGATTTCTAATTCTTCTTTAGTTATTTCCTTTTCATTTTCGTTAATTGTTTGCCAGTTGTCTTTTTTAAAATATTTGTCTGTCCACAGTTCTGTGTAGTAATTTAGAAATTCTTCTAATTTCAATTCAACGTTTAATTTTATGTTTTCTTTGGTATCTACATTTTAGTGTTTCAAAATCTTATATACATTGGGTCGTATTTTATATAAATCATGTTCTAAATAATACTAATATATATATATATATATATATATATATATATATATATATATATATATATATATATATATATATATATATATATATATATATATATATATATATATATATATATCTTAAGAGGACGTCCTGGTTTTCTTTTTTCCTAATGTCTTGTACTTTAAGGCTTGTTTTGGTAATCTTTCTGTTTTCATTCTTTGAACGTGTTCCATCCATTTATGTTTATATTTTTTATTTTTTTTTATTACTGGTTCTTGGTTTAATTCTCTTGTTTTGTATAAAAAATAGTAAAAATCCATCTTGTAGCATTTAGGAGGGCGAAGGACGTTTGCGGCACTGTGTTTACCACAGTGTCATATTGCTACGAGCGCAAGCGTCATAGTGAGATGCGAGCTATTAGTTTAATGCGCCACTGTTCGTCGCACAGTTCACTGTTGTTTATATGCAGTTTGAGCCAGTAGTAGAGTGTTCGTAGGGCTTATCTCTTTAAATATTTGGACATTACAATTAAAGGATTTAATTGTAATGTCCAAATCCATTCCTTTAATTACAATTAAAGGAATGGATTTTATTTTGAAGTAATTTTGAATTATACTAAACTGTATACTGTAATTTTATTGATAATAAACAATATTTTTTCATGAAACAAAACAAGAAGAATGTATACAGTGTATGTATATTTCGAAAGTTACAGCACCCTCACGATTTCAAGCCACGAGCAGCCACTGGTATCAAATAAACTACTGTCTACAACAAACAAGCAGGAACAAACTAACTGAGCTCAACCTACTCAGCTATACGCGCAAGTCGTTAAAAACAATGCTAAAAACAAAGACGAATCTGAAAACAATTCCTTGCTATAAATTAATAGTCAAAGCGATAGCTCAAATAAACAGCGAAGAAACCAAAAATATCATAAAAGAAAAAATAGACTCAAGGAAAATCAAAATCGGAATCACAATAATGAAAAATATTAATAACAGAAGAGTGTTAATTGAATCCAAAGAAAAGACCGACATAGATTTACTACATAACGAAATCGCTAAGGAATTGCAAAGACACGTTAGTAGCAAATCCTAGTAAGAAATATTTTCCAAGGCTAATTATATACGATATTCCCTGCGAAAATCGATACGAACAATGCAATTTGACTCAAAACACACGAAGAACGATGAACTATTCAGTGGCAATACAAAGGTGACACAGAAATTCATCATGACGAATAAAAAAAAAAACGAACAAGAGAAACTTGATTATAGAAGTCGATCCAAAGGTGAGGACCAAATTGCTGAAAATGCTGTGGAGAATTTGCCATTGTGCAGACTACGTAAGTTTTCTGCGGTATTTTAACTGCAGTAAGATCCTCCATCATACACGAGACCAGTGGCGAACCCAGGGGGAGGGAAAGGGCCCTGTTCCCCCAAAAGCAAAAGGAAAAAAACACTAGAAAATTTTCCAAAAATAGTTAAAATTCTTTTTTTTTTTTTTAATTTATGTTGTATCGTGTCTTCTATTTCTACTTATGAATTAGCGGTCACATAAGGGGGAGGGGAATAACCTATAGCTCTCGGAAATCACGGCCGCTGTGAACGCAAGGCGAACGAAGTAGTGCTCGGGCGGCCGTAGCGCTACTTCGTTTGCCCGAGCCGGACCAAAGGAGATCACCGGTATCATGTATTGGCGATCACTGCAGATGCTCAGTCATAGGTCGTATGCAATGCGTAGTGTATATTCTCAAATCGTCTACTCAACTCGCCCTCCCCTCCAAGATTAAATCCTAAGTACAAGTTCAGCGAGTGCACACGAAATTAGTTCGAGATGAACTGCATAAATTGCCAAAATCATAACAAGCATGCGAAAAACGACTGCAAACACATGGCACTAAGCAAAGACTGCCCGACATACAACTACTACAGACAGTTCAAAATTCAAAACATAGGTTATGGAAAGCAATAATAAAGTTAGCAAAAACAGCACTACTTCCCTGGCATGCCTTCAAATAAATCTTCAACGCTCTAGCAAGGCTGTAAATAACTTAACAGAAATCATAAATAGAAAAAATATAGGACCAGCATTAATACGAGAATCTTACAACATCATCAACAACAAAATATGTGGCTTTTCAACTAATTATAAACTATTTTCCAAAGGATCTGAAAGAAAGAGAGCTGCAATACTCGTAGTCAACCCTGAAGTCGAGGCAATATCAATTTCTCAGTACAGCAACGAGGACTCGGAACTTATTGAAATCATGTACAGTGGAATTAAAAATTTTGCTGCAATTATGTATCTAAACCAATGGTTCTTAACCGGTGTTCCCCAGAACACTGGTGTTCCGCGAATTGGTTACAAGTGTTCTGCCGGTGAAAGATGTCACATGACACAGTTCTGAGTGCAATTGGCTACTCTGAATAAAAAAAATGTCGAAGGAATTATTCCATTATAAAAGAACAATTAACAATACTGGAAGAAAAGACTTCAAGTTACTTTCCCTCCTTAAAGACACACAATTTTATGACTAGATATGAAATCCATTTGGCACAGTTTAACACATCGAGTTGTGAATTTTCGTTATGAGAAGAACAATTAGTTACCTTGTCAACGGATCGTACTCTAAAAATGGAATTCTCTGAAATAACTCTTGAGGAATTTTTGATTTTTGTCCAAACCGAATACCCATCTCTCTCCACAACAGCACTGAAAATTTTGTTACAGTTTTCAACATCATATTTGTGTGAGCTCGGTTTCTCAATATTAACCATATAAAAACTAGAAAGTGTGAAATACTTACTAATATAGACAAGGAGATGAGGGTATCTTTATCACATATTCGACCTGATATTGCTGAAAGCCGACAAGCTCAAGTATCCCATTAAAACAAGTTCCGTTTTTATAAAAGGCAAGTCCATGCATATTTTTATTGTTAGTTTTATGACCCAAATGCTCTTGGTGTTCCCCAAATTTTTCTTATGATCAAAAATGTTCCGTGACTTCGAAAAGGTTAAGAACCACTGATCTAAACTATCACACTGACATCAAATACGACTTAGAAAAAATGGGTAACATCGTGGATTTTACCATCAATCACGGTCTAATTCTTGGAATCAATAGTAAATTAGCAATAAATTGCTAATTTATTTATTTATTGCTAATAGCAATAAATTTCCCCATTCAGTTTTATGTTTAACGAGAGCACAAATCATAGAGGTAAAAATATGGAAGAGTTTTTAGCATCAAATTCCCTGCACATACTAAACGACGACTGTAAATATCCCAACATTCAAAAATACCAGAGGAAGCAGCTTCATCGATCTGACAATAGCAAACGACGCTATTTTACCCCAGGTTTCTGAATGGAAATGCGAAGAAGAGAAAAGCTGTTCTGATCATCACATAATAAGTTTCATCATCAGTAACAAAAATTTAAACGGAATACACAAGAGAAACCATCGCATTAACATCAAGTACTTCACCAACAAAATCAAACTAAACATATTTGCAAAAGCATTAAAAAGAGAATTTGCATGCCTAATCTCAGAACATCACTTTAACCGGATCAGCGAGCAACAGCTCAGCTTAATCATCTAGGCCAGTGCTTCCCAAACTTATGGATGTAAAGACCTCTTTTGGAAAAATTAAAATATCTCACAACCCCATTGAAAAAAAAAAAAATCGTAATACAGACATAATATTTATTGCATTTATATTCAATATAAAACATACGCAGCGAATATGGCAAAAATCAAATGCAAATATTACAATTTTAGCATCTTACATACACATTTGACATGGCACATTACCTTATATTTTTATATAGATAGACATATTGTTATTGTACATTTGCAGTACAAATGTTAAATTTGTTTTCATTATTTCATGATCCCTTCAACAAAACTAACGGCCCTCAAGGGGGCCACGACCCACAGTTTTTAGGAAGCGTTGATCTAGGCATCAGCACAAGCTGACACAGACTTTCTTGCTTCTGCGCTTTCATCAGGTCTGAAAAAATCCAGCCACCAAACACTCAGAACAACCAAGTAGCTAAACATCGATGGAAGAAAATCAGTATCTTGGTGGAACGGCGAACTAACAGTCCTAAGAAAACGTGTTAACGGATTCAGATGACTATATCAAAGAACATACAATAATCAAGATTTAAGACCGAGTAGAAGACAGAACCACTATAAAGCCAAATACATCTATCAGTCCAAAATTACAAACTCGAAAACAGAATAATGGAAAATCTGTACTGTTTTTTCAACCGTACCGAATCCTTGGAAGAACTGTATATATAAATCAGCAGCAAGCAAGAATAAGGTAACACCTATATTATCAACTATTAATAAAACAAACGGCTCGTACACTAAATGCTATTATGATAAACAAATTTATTCCTGAGGACGATGAATCAACAGATGAGGAAATCCATAAAACTTACAGACAAAGAATGGAAACAGACACAGGTATTCCTAACGATGATTTATTTACAACTAATGAAATCGAGTCAATATTAAGCCAATGGATCCAAGAAAAACTCCTGGAGAGGCCGAAACAACCAGTGATATACTCCTAAGAGCGTTTGTCGAATTCATAACAACAGTTTACAACGAATGCCTAAAAAGAGGGCGATTTTCTTTATTTTGGAAACGGTCTAAAATTATCATCATCATCATCATACGTATCAAGGATTTAGGCCTAGCATGGCCTGTTCCGGCCTTAGAAGTCATTGTTGAATCGTTTAAGAGGACGTCCTGGTTTTCTTTTTCCTAATGGCTTGTACTTTAAGGCTTGGTTTTGGTAATCTTTCTGTTTTCATTCTTTGACCGTGTTCCATCCATTTATGTTTAGATTTTTTAATTTTTTCTATTACTGGTTCTTGGTTTAATTCTTTCATAATATCTTCGTTTCTTTTGTGATCAAATAGGGTATACTTTGCAGTTTTTCTCATAAACTTCATTTCTGCTGTTGTTAATCTTTGTTTGTCTTTTTGTTTTATTGTCCAGATTTCGCTTCCATACATTAAGACCGGTAAGGCTAATGTATTGTATACTTTTAGCCTGATTTGGTCTAAAATTATACCCATAATTAAACCAGGAAAAGAAACATCCGACGAAATTGGCAAATACAGGCTAATCAGTTCCCGTAAATGTTGCTGGTGAGGTAATAGAAAAACTTTTGATAAACCGAATAATGCACTTTGTCTAATCAAGAGACCTATTAAGCAGAAATCAATATGCATTTAGACCTCAATCAAGCATAGTAGAAGCAATTATGGAGGTTAAGAGGTCACAGAAGACAGTCTACGACAGAAAAAAAAAGAGAGAAAAAAAGAAGTCTACTGATCTCATTCGATGCGCAAGGAGCCTTCGATGCTGCGTGGTGGCCAGCCATAATTAATTAAGAGATTCCAAATATCCATAAAACCTACTCTACCTTATAAAAATTATTTACAGACAGAAGAGCAACCATGACATTAAAAACAAAGCTGTAATGAAAGAAGTCAAACGAGGCTGTCCGCAAGGTTCCTGCAGTGGCCCAGGCTTCTGGAACATCCATTACGATTCCCTATTAAGACTTCCTTTCACAACTGAAACAAAAGCTATAGCTTTCGCAGATGATGCGATATTAATAAATCGAGGACGCGATAGTTAGAAGTAACAGCCAATGAAGAACTCTTTAAAACTGCAGAGTGGGCACGCGAAAAGAAAGTTACCTTCAATAGAACTAAGTCTAAAGTGCTCCACATCTCACGTAAAAAATCAAAACAGCTTGTAACAGATTCTCTAAACGGAGAAGTTCTCGAGGTAGCCAATGAGCTAAAATACCTAGGAGTAACAATAGATGAAAAATTTATCTTCGACCAGCACGTCTGATATGTTGCCGAAAATAGCTTACAAATAGTAAACCTCCTAGCTAAGTAGGCAAGGATAAAGTGGGGATTAGGCTAACGAGCGCTGAAAACAATATATACCGGAGCTATACTATCATTGATATCTTATGCTACACCTGCCTGAAAACATGCACTAAAATCAAAGAAAAACCAACAAACGCTAAACAGAGTTCAACGCCTTATAGCCATGCGTATAATTAAAGGATACAGGACAATATCTTTCGAGGCAGCTTGCGTTATTGCTGGTCTAACACCCATCTGCATGAAAATGCAAGAATTCTTTCTTATATATGACGTCAATTCCGGAAGATATAACGGAAATTCCAACAATGATACAAATTGCTACGAATGTCTGCTTCACCACAGTAAGTGGTCTCACCCAGCAAGAAACATATATTAAGGAGAAAGAAAGCTCAGAAAGTGACGATTTCCATGTATACACTGACGGAATCAAAACTGAAGGAGATGTCGGTTGTTTTTCATTGCATACAACACGCAGTCCATGATACAAGAACGCTGCTCTAGACTGCATCTCCTCTGTTCCAACAACTAAGCGAACAACTTAGTTCATTCTATTATAGTTCATTCATTGACATATCTCCGGGAATTAGAAGTCAACACCTCTCATAAAAAGATCGCAACAATTAATAGTGACAGTAGAAGCACTTTAGACGGCATACAAAACCAGAACAACCATATAGCGTTAATAGAACAGACAAGAAAGCTGGTTTGAAATCTCTAGATTTCAAACCAGCTGCTGTAAACTCTAGAGGGAATGGGCAATCAAGTTCTGCTGGGTGAAGGCGTATTCTGGGGTAGCAACGAGAAAGCGGATCAGCTAGCTAAAGAAGCGATTAGAAACGAATGGCTAGAAATAAGTTACCAAAAGTACTCGAAATCTGCTATGAAAACACTCGCAGAAGAAGGAAGCCTAAACGTGTGAGAATAAGAATGGAAAACATTAGAAAACGAATCAACAACAAAAGAATTCTTTCCTAGTCAGAAGCAGACTCTGTTTGAAAAAACACGCCATTTCTCCAGGTTTAACCACGCTACTAACGGGACACGGAAAATTAAGCCAACTTACACAGATTCCATATCCTGGAATCACCATCATGCATCTGCAGTCCACACAATCAACAGACTGTTGACCACATACTTTAGGACTGTCAGCTATTGGACTCCAACCGGATGCCCCTAATACAACACGTCATCACTTCTGGAGACAAGTGATCAGTGTCAAAACCGAGACTTATCGAAAAGTATTACTCAGAATTAATTAAATTTGCCAATAAGATCAACCACCAGTCTTCGTAAAGTAACATAAATTACTGATATTGTGTGAATTATATAGCGTAAATATATGCATATATAAAAATATAAATATAAATATGAATGCAAAGGTTGGAATATGTACATATAGATGTAAAAATATAAATGTAAATATGAATATTGATACTGAATTATAAATAAAATGCTAATCAGTATTTGGAAGTTACATGTAATATATGCATTGCATGCAATGGAGCATGTAGGAAATAAATTACTTCTTGATAGGGTTACATTAGGAGGGGGAAAAAATGTAGGGGTAATTCTAGAGCAGCTTTTTTTTTTCTTTTTTTTTTTTTTTTTTAATCTGGGTTACTTTATTGAGTATTTCGTTATGTTTACTATCAATTGGAGATCGAAATAATTATTTTGCTGAAGCGACTTGACAGATAACTAGAATGATTTCAGTGAAGAAGAATCTTAGCATAGACTTTTTTATATATTAAAAATTACAAACATTTTCGTAAAAAAAGATCCCTAAAGTTAATACACCTAAAAATATTGCTATGAATGTTAGCTTACAGTTAGCTAACGGTTACTTAACTGTTTATGGTTACGAAAATTGCATTGGTGTGCAGATTGACAAGCACTGAAAATCTGCGGGTCGCAGGCTTTAAGCTTTAAGGTTTTTTTTTTAAGTTTAAGCCTCTGTAGCTCAAGTCGATATCGACGATGCCATATAGTTCGAAAGATCTGTTTCAAATCCCCTCTAGGATGTCAGAACCTTTATAAGGACTCTTACCTAAAGCCAACAATTCCAAGTGAAGCGAGTCAGTCAGTCGCGTATGGCGGTTGAAGAGTTTTTTCCCTCCGGAAACTTCGGATTTTTTTAATTTTTTTTTTTTTTTGTTTACTGTATTTATTTATTCCTCAAGGTAGCAAGCCGCTCAATGAATATACTCAATTGACATAGCACACTAGATGTATATAAGACCAACCGCTGTACAATAGAATTAATCGGGTTTGTATGAAGACAAGTTACATGTCAGACAAGCCACTGAGTTGTGTTGAGGGGAGGATGAAAGAATGTTTAGAAAATAAAATGAAATTAGACTTATTATTGTTATTATTGGGTTGTTATTATTGACTTATTGGGAAAGTTATTATCCTCAACTCTTATAACTCAGAAATTTGCAGTAATCACATTTACAAGCTTTTGCATTCAGCTAGTACTCCATGTTGAAGGGAATTCATTACTCGTGGTCTGCTACGTAGTGGAGAGCATTAAAATGCAAATTTCTTTCTATTTCTTCTCTTCAAGGATTAGGCATTTTGCCTGTTCCGGCTTCACTGGTCTTTCCATCTTGTAGCTGGTCTTCCTCTCTCTCTCTCTCTCTCTCTCTCTTTCCTTTTGGTCTATATATCTATCCACCTATCTATGTAATTAACATTAAAGTTCGATCAGCTGATTCCATAGCAAGTATATTATCATTTTGACTGTGCTGCTATTTAACTTGGTTGAAATACAGCAATATTACGTAATTGAATATCTTTAACAGACTTGCAAGTCAAGTCTTTTCAGGCTCTTGCCCAATGAGTTAATAGAAAATTTGAATTTATTATGAAAGAGAATTATTTAATTTTTTTTTTTTTTCTTCTCGGTGTTGATGAGCAAAATACCAATGATATTACGCGACAAAGTAATCATCATCGATGTAGTTGGGAGTGAGATGATATCACGTCTTTGAGCTAAAACTTTTTGGAAATGAGAAAAATTACTATAGAACTGGGGGATCACACCTTTAAGCATTTATTTCACTATTTTTTTTTAATTGTTGTGGGCTTTGTTTAATTAAGAATTTTATTCGGTTGATGTTCTTTGTGCTGAAATATAACTTAAACACTTAAAATGTTTAGAGATTACTTAATCGCTGATGTAGGCAAGAAATGATTGATGACGAAAGAGGATTAATAATTCGATAAGAAATCTTGCCTAACTTTCATCTTATTGATAACTGTGTAGATAAGTTCAACTTGTGCAATTCATCCCTCGAGTGTTTTACTTAATTTTTTTTTTATGTTGTTTTTTAATTTGGGCGATACAGTATTTCTATACAGCAGTATGTATCGTTATCACAACTATGATAGATGGACTAAACACAAGTACGTTACATCATGAAATGAATTTTTTTTGAAAAAAGTTTTATTTTTCTTCCCTTCCTAAAATAGAAGATAAAAATATAAAACCAAAGAGATTAAACAAATTTATTTATATGTTATAATCTATTTATATGTAGTCATTTTAAAATAAACGGATTATAATATACACTTCAGATATATTGGTGGTGGTTTTCCCCTTTCAGTCGTTTCCGACCGTAGGTGACTTTGCAGGCGTTGCTCACAAAGTATTCCTGGTGAGATTTTTACAGGGTAGTTCACCATTGCTTTCCCCAACCCCACAATTTTATCCGGGCCCGGGACCGCCATATGGCTGGGATATTCATGACTGTAATCCATGTGTATTTTCATGAAGTGGGTTGCTTGTTCTGAGGAACGAAAAACCCGAGTTTCCTGGTGGGAAAAAAACTCTACCTCAGTATGAGCTCGGCTAACTCACCTTTAGTCGAAAAAGGACTTTTCGAAAAAGTCGAAAAGTCCCATCACTGACGGGAATCGAAACCCAGGTCTTTCCGACCAATACTTAATACTTGTTAATACTTATCGATATCAAGATCACGGATCTCTCTCTCTATCTCTCTCTTTTTCTTAATAAATCGTGAAATAAATTTAATTGATTAGTATATATTTAAGGATTTATACGTTCTATGCCATGCGCAGGACATAAGTGAATAGGTTCTATATACTTTGTCAAAAATAACATTTTTTGAAAGAAAATTGTAAAGAGTGGATAAAAGAATAACAAATAATACATTTGTTTCGAGAGAGAGAGAGAGAGAGAGAGAGAGAGAGAGAGAGAGAGAGAGAGAGAGAGTGTCCAGTGTTAGAGTCCCATCTAGGAAGCGAGCGAAAAACGCCACTTTTCACCGAAAATTAATTATCCAGTCTCCTATGAGGGTAGAAGTGTTTTCCTCTCGGAAACTAAGGTTTTTTTCATTCAGCAATTTTGATGATTGTAGCCTGTTTGCCTATTTAGGCAAACGGGTCACATACGCAATTTACGTACATGATATACACTGACTTTATAATCTTTGTTTCAGTTGTAACTCCAAGAAAACCGCCTGATTTTCTTTTGGCATTTCGTACAAAACAACTTCGATTATGCTCACAAAATTGATGATCGATTTGTTTTGTCAACTTTTTAACGCTAACGAGCGATATGCACAATAGCTGTATTGTTAAAATCGTTGCACCATTTTCATCTATAATTAGCGCTTTTTTAAAAAACTAATAAATTTTCATTAGACTAACCGAAATTTTGATTTTTTCATCTTTGTTATTACTTTATAATTTACATATTTTTTAATTTATAAATTCAATTTTTTCACAGATTTTTCAGAGTCGATTATCACCATTAAACATAACAGATGTAACGAGACATCAGTATGATGTCATCAACAGAAATACAATTACTGTCTGTTAGCTCATAACCATGAATCCCATCATCATCATCATCATCACTAAAGGTTACAGCAAACGAGTAAATGATTGCTATCTCTGGCTACTGGGTGAAGTCGAAGACGCTTGACAAATGACAGTCCGTATTTGAAACGCGGCTGCGCATGACTTATGGGTTGGTGCGCAACAGATCTACAGTACTCGACAGCTTGGGGATCTAATGAAGACAACGATAGGTGATTTCCTATTTTGTTGAGGGGATCTGCTCCTCAATATCCAAGCCATTAAAATATAGAATATTTTCTTCTGTGCGGTCAGCCAATGAAGTCTTCTTGGACGCAAGGCGTCTTCTAGTATGGAACCTTCTTTTGACTATATCTCCCACAGGTCTTATCGTATCATAATAAACTTAGTTTAATCCTTTATCCAAGTGTGAGCAAACAAAGTTTGCGCCTGAAAGTATCTTCAGGACTGGGGTAAGGTGGTACAACACCAGGGCGACTACTTGCAAAGGTGGAGCAAGCTACCAACACTCCTATCTCAGTATCTCCCATAATGCAAAACACATCTCCTTGCGGATATGTCTAATGTTATGCAATTAAGGGAAGGGCCACTACCCAGACTAGTTTCGACCTTTATTGAGGTCTCTTCAGTGGGAGCCAGGCCCAAGTGGAGATACTAGCCAGAAGCATTAGTAAGGTCATCTCTACCTATAGGAGTTGCCAATTGGTGTGCCACCTTTTTAATAAATTACTCTGGATTTAGAGGAAGATGTTGAAAGTTTATTTTTCACTTGCATTATGGGAGATACTGAGATAGGAGTGTTGGTATCTTGCTCCACCTTTGCAAGGAGTCGCCCTGGTGTTGTACTACCTTACCACAGTCCTGAAGATTCTTATCGTATCATATTCCCTCAACCATACGGCTGGTGGGGATAACTATATGCTGCCACACTAGGGAGATGATTATGAGCAAGGTGATTTCCCGTTGCCTTCCCTGCCGTAAATATTTATGACGGTAGCTGTGTGTGTTCACCGGACTGGTTTGCCTGTTTTGAGGGATGAAAAACCCAAGTTACCGAGAGAAAAAAAAACCGCAACCGTATGAGACCGGTTAACTCACCTTTAGTCGAAAGAGATAAAGACCAGATTAAGGTTCCTCACGTCATAGACTGGAATCGAACACAGGTGTTTCGACCAAAGGGCTTCGTCTATACCGACTGAGCTACGGAGGCTCATTCCCACAGGTAGCCTTCCATAAAATCCAAAGGCATGTAGGATCATAGGAACGAACACACACTCTTCTCCACTACACCAAGACAGCAATCCATAGAGAAGACATGTTCTATTAAAACATTGACAGCTGAACGGTTACATGGTCTCTATTTGATTTCCAAGTGGAAATGAAAAAGATCCTCTTAGGAGAAAGTCAGCACAAGCATAGATTTCAGGATGATTTCAGGTTTCAGGTGAAAATGTATTTCTGACGTCTTTCTATTCAAATACAGGTTGTTTTGCAATAAGAGTAGAAATGATATAAAAGTCTGAAGAATTCTCGCCTAGATTTTTGCCTACTGATAAGATTACGTTACATTCAAGAAACTCCGAACTAATAGTACAGAAAATTAAATATATTAAGTTATCATCATCATCATCATCATCAAATTCCTGATATGTACCCTTAAAGGGTATACAGGATATGATAGTACTACATGAAGCGTACCTTACCTCATCATTAACTTCCTATCTACCATTTTCCTCCCAATCAATCTGTTACCTGTCAAGACTCGAACATTATCAGAACTTAACCATATTAAGTATAAGATACATTTTAATTATAAAGAAAAAAGCAATTGGAGTAAAACATAAATTGTATGTTGACCATGATAGGTGGCAAAATCTGTAAAATTCGGTATTGGTTCTTTGAATTTAAACGAAACAAAGTATCTGGAAGGCAAAGCAGCTGATCAAAAGAAGATAAAATGAAATCAGAAAGCAATAAAAATAAAAACAATAATTCAGGCGAGTTCTGATTACGATTATTACTTACAGGCTGTCCCAGACCTGGACATGATTGTACTAGTAATGATGACACGCAGTTATTTTTGACTTATTTCTTTTATTTATTTATTTATTGGTAAAGCGGAAACAGTGACTTTAATATAACTGAATTAAATCTTATAAATAAATAAAGGACCCGATTCCACTTAATTTTTCAAAACACCTCACTAGGTTTTGAGATTGTCAACGACAAATCTAAGAAGTCTGTTGTAGAAACTGAAAGAATTTATGTAATCTATGAATCTTTATATCTGCTTATTTAAGTAAAATTCCCAAGCTATCTGGATTGATTTTTATGATTGGAGAGGGGATTTAATAATTATTTTAAGCGTGAAACTGATTAATCAGGAAGGGAAGTACTGTTAGAAAAGTAAGATCTACCCAATGACGTAATTGAAGAGGAGAAAATTCTTGGAATATTAAATGATTTAGAAAAAGATAAGTTTGGAGGAAGGGATGGTATGTATCTTCTAGTGGAAGACGCACTTTTGATCCTCAGTGAATTGCTGGAATTGGAGAAAGTACTCCTGATTAAATGCTTGTATGATTTATTCCAGTTAATAAGAGTAGTTTCGGCGTATAAAGTGAAGAATTATAGACCAATTAGCATTATGTAGGAGGTGATGGAGAAATTAATTCTAATTCACATCTAGGATATCTTTGATAGGGATCATTTGTGGAACAGGACACAGCATATTTTCCTTAAAGAAAGATCTGCTGAAATAAATCTATTACAAGAGAAAATATACTAGAAGGATATAAGTTGCACAGATATGTTAGAAAGAGACACAACAATTCCGATATTTTGGTTGATATGGAATTTTAAATTCAGTAATCATATTGGTAAGATAACTGTTTAACAGATTATACGTTTAAGCAACATTTGTGAAGATAATAACACGTTACTCACGAAGGATTTTAATGGATGTCAACATAATCGGTGTCATTCAAACAAGATTGAAGTAGTGTATCATGATATTAAGAATCAGTTAACTGTGATTTTTTGAATTTATTTAACAGAAGACAGAAAGGATATTTAACACACCTTCTGCTTGATAAGTTAGTTTAGACTTATCAAGCAGAAGACTTATTAGGACTTAGACTTATTAAGGAGTCTGTTATGTTTGCAACCAGAAGAGAGGGAACACAGATAAACAGAAAAAAAAAAGTTTATTTGTTCCTGTTGAATAGAAACTATGTTGAACAGTCTTCAATGAATTATAGAAGCCCCCAAATTTGTATAACTTTAAGAAGGAATCAGTCGTGAGAGATATTTTCATATCCCCCCCCCATCCAAAAAAAGTTCAAAACTTATGCTACATCGATGCCCGTGTGTGAGCAAAAAATATGACGTGCCTGCCAGGGCTAGATTAATTTAAAAAATGCATGTATAATGATTGATTTATGACTGTTGAACATGACAGTACTGTTATTTATTTATGTAAAATAAATATGTTAGATATTTTACATAAATATGTTAGATATATAAAAAAAATTGGAAGAGAAGGAGAAGATAAGCTAAGAGGGTATGAATAAACGTCAGTCAACCTACATATGAGATGGACTATATGCGTATTGGTTTAGCCACATTGAACGAATACGTGGTTCGTCTCTACTGGATTGATTTTTTTTTTTTTTTAATTCCATCACAAAGTTAGCTAGTTTTGGATTGTAATTCTGATTTTCTTCCTGGTGCACAAGTTTTATCCTCACAGACATGATACTTACCTTGAACACATTTAATAGTAGTTACGTATAAACCTGGTTTTAATATGAATTTGAATTTGGAGTCCATGCTATTGCCGCCCTATATATACACGAGCCTCCTTGCTGAAAGGCCAATAAAAAACAAACAAACGAAGCAATAATATACACTGCTGTTTCATATATACTCTGCTTGGAAAGAAGTAAACGGACATCATAGTGTGAGGAACAAACAGCTATGGTACCCACCTTAATAAGATGTAAAACCTCCGTTCACTGCGATGACTGCAGCAGTTCTACCAGGCTTACTTTCCACAAGAGTAAGATAATGATCAATGGGAATTTTAGACCATAGTTCTGTAGGCATGTAATGAGGTCATGGACTGTTGTGGAGTGCTCGTCCCTTGACCTCACCCGACACTTCAGTTCATCCCATAGATGTTCAATAGTGTTGAGATCAGGGCTCAGTCCGATGTGGTGACGTTTATGTCCACAAAACAGCAGTTGCAGCAGCATCCTTATGACATGGCGCATTGTCTTCCTGAAAGGGACAATGGTCAGTTCCGTAGAAACGCCACAAAGCAGGAAGCATTACATTGTCCAGAATGGCCAAACCAGGACCAAACCAGAAAGGAAAAACAGGACCATACCATCACACTGTCATCTTCGAATTTCACAGTTGGGGGTTAAGCACTCTGGTAAGAGACGTTCTCCGAGCATCCACCACACCCACACTCGTCTGTAGCTTGATTCGTCACTCCACACCACCGCTTTCCAAGCTTCCACGTCCCAGTGTACACGCTCTTTGCACCACTGAAGATGACACTGCATGTTGGTTCGGGTAACGTGGTGCAAAGAGCGTGTACAGTGGGACGTGAAATATTGCAGTCCTATCATGAAAACCCACGTCGTGAGCCTCGGTTCTGAATGTTTTATGCAGATTCGTGTTCCAGTCAATGCCAGGAATTTCGCATTCACCGACTCGACCGACGAATGGTGATTTTACATATTACACGCACGCACGCACACACACACACACACACACACACACACACACACACACACACACACACACACACACACACACACACACACACACACACACACACACACACACACGCACACACACACACACACACACACGTTTGGTGAGTTTGAGTTTGGCTGATCGTCCATTTGCAGTTGACTCCCTACGCTTCTGTCTCAGTATGGTATCGCTTATTGTTGACCTGGGATGGCTCAATTTGTCGAACAGATAGGCCTGCAACATGGCGTCCTATCACAACGCCTCTTTCAAACTCCATCAGTTCCCTTCTTGCAGCTATTTCACCCGGACACAGTTGCACCGACATGGGGAGCATCATATTACTCCAATTTGTACCTGCTCCAATTTAAACACGTTACATGGCACAATGCACGTTTCCCATGAGAATGTCCGTTGATTTCCCTCCAAGCAGTGTATGCAATTAATGAATACGCAAATTATCATTATTATTTTCTCAATTATTTATAATAGTAGTGCTTTTCTTTCTTAGCAGTGTGTGTGTGTGTGTGTGTGTGTGTGAGAGAGAGAGAGAGAGAGAGAGTATCTACACATCAGTTAAGCTGATTTAATATATTTGATATTCTGGATCTCGCTATTATACCGTGTTTTTAACATGTACATCACTAACCTAGTGTTATTCAGAGTTTTTGTTAAGAAGAAAATTATCAATATTCCTCTTTGAGTGGCTGGATGGAACACATGCAATTGGTGTAAACATTCCTCTGTCTTAGATACATCGTAGTTGTAATACTAAACAACCACAATGACATAACATTTGTGAAAGTTATCTGTGCAAAGAGTGGACAGACGTATCAACTTACTTTTAACTCCCCATGACTTCTCGGAAACTCTCACCATGGACATAAGAGATTGCATTGCTTACTATGTAAGGTAATACGATTCTGGCTCTTAATATAATTAAATGCGTGCTGTTGGTGAGGATGGCCGATCAAATCATAAACTAGACGCCGTTTCAGAGACGGCTCTGAGCCAACTTTAAAATTAATGGATCCTGTGTTAAGGAAAAGGAACTGCCTTGCCTTAAGATGAATTGAACTACACCCTCTGTCCAAAAAGAAACCAAACTTTTCGAAAAATAGAAGAAACTAGTGGCGCCACCTGTTGTATCTTTTTGTTGTCGAAAGCGGCAACCTTCATTAGTATTGTGTCAACTGTTTATGACATTTGTTTCATTGGAAGCAGAGTTATAGTGCCACGAGTGACAGTGTGTTTTGACGAACGGTCGGAAAATGAGTTTCAAAAAGAGAGCTACGATTGACTTTTGTGTTAAATTTGGTAAAAGTTTTACCAAAACGCATCAAATGCTTCAAAAGAGAATACGGTGATGAATGCTTTTCCCGTACTCAAGTTTACCAGTAGTTTAAACGATTTCAAAGTGGTCGTGAGACGCTTGGGGACGACGAAAAGCCGGTCCGTCAAAAAACTGGACTGAGCGAAGTTAATATCCAAAAAGAGAGTGAGTTCATCAAAGAAAACCATAAATCAACCGTGAGATTAATTGAAGATAAATTGGGGATTCCAAAATCAACTGTGCACAACATTTTGACCGAGAGTTCAGGCCTTCGTAAATTGAATTCGCGATTTGTTCCCCAGAAGTTGACCGACGACCAAAAAATGTATCGAATTGAACACTGCAAGGGCCTCATTAAAACCTCTCGTTAGGACTCAAACTTCCTTGAAACGATCGTTACTGGTGACGAAACGTGATGTTTTGAGTATGATCCCGAAACAAAGCGCCAGAGTGCTGACTGGAGACCACCAGAAGAGGGGCATTCGAAAAAAAGTCGCTTGGAGAAGTCAAAAGAAAAGACAATGCTGATTTGTTTCTACAATTCCAAGGGCATTATCAGCAAAGAATTCGTTCCGCTTGGACAATAGGTCAATGACGAGCTTTATCTCGAAGTTTTGAAGCGATTGATAGCGAGAATTTGTCGCGTACGGCATGAATATCGTGACGACCGACCGTTCGTCAAAACATACTGTCACTCTTGGCACTATAACTCGGCTTCTAATGAAACAATTGTCACTAGTTTCTTATATTTTCGAAAAGTTCGATTTCTTTTTAGACAGAAGGTGCGTATAAGGATTGTGGGTGAGTGTCTAGCGAAATATGATGGAAGGATGAGTTGAGAGTGACAGAAAGCTGTTTTAAAAGAGTAGAATGTTTTCTGCATAATATATTACAGCCGTTCGCCTTCTGCTTCTCTAAAAAGTCAAACATTTATTGATTATGTTGGTTGAATAATAATTACAGAAACGGATGCTTTTTGTCACCATTTTCGTATTTAATAAGGTTTTAGTGGCGTTTCGCAAAAAAAAAAAAAAAAAAAAAAAAAAATCAGCTAACGCCTTTTTATTCCCGTATATACGGGAGTAGGCGAGGCCATTTAGCCCTATCTAACTTTTGGAGACTGAGTGGGCAGTTCAATCTCCACTGGTACCCAATCAGAGACAGATGGCCCAAGGCTATCACTAATTAAGCGGTACGCAGTGAAGAGAGACGGCTCAAATGTGCCGCCATCTCGTGGTCTCTAACCCTAACACAATATATTTTATGTCTGAAATAATGTGGGTTCTACGGTCGATTTTCTTGAGTTTACAGGACGAAAAACCCGAGTTTCCGGGAGGAAAAACCTGCTTGCCCGTGCCAGAGATCGACTAACTCGGGAACCGGTCGAAAAAAGGCTTAGAAAAATTTCCTCTAGTCGCCGACTAGACTCGAAACCAAGACTTCCTTCGTGCGGCCTAGCGCGATGGTGTGCAAACGCCACATCCATTCTTTTCTCTGCCTGTATGCGATTTATTCTTTCGTCCTAGCTTGACGCCATTACAGTTTGATATTTAGGGTATTTACTAAAATGTGTCGGTCCATCTCAATTTTAGTTTCAACGTGATCAATTTAGTGCAAAGCTTGGCAAATCTGATCGGAGCAAAATGAGGGGTGCTTAAGGGTCAAAGCTGTATAACTGAGAGGAGACCTCCACATAGCCTTTAAAGGAATGCGGAGAACCGACCAGGGCTTCTGACCTACTGTCCAATCCTCACCTTCTCGTGGTGCACCCTGTTGGTATCTACTGTGATACTGAACGAACGAGGATGGGCTGGCAATTTGGGATTTAGCCGACCAAATTGTATTCTTATTGGTTTAACCACAATATAAAATGATGGTACAACATAACAGAATTTCATGCAGGCTGGGGTGTCGCCCGGTTAAACAAGGTTCCGGTTCTTTTTGCCTGGGAACCAGGACGAACAGCAAAAAGTCAGCTGCTGGAACAAATCCTAAAACACATCCCAACTCAACATCACCAGAGTTAAGGATCGGTACTTACAACATAAGAAGACTGACTTGCAAAAAAATGGAGCTAGCTGAGGAATTCGATTACTACCAGATCGACATAATAGGGGTGATTGAAACAAAAAAGACCAAAACTGGTGAGATCTTTCTAAGCAATAAATACAAAATGCTATATTCAGGCAATGACAATTAAGGAATGGAAAGATTCAACACTAAATACGAGGCTAATCTTCTTGAATGGCAGGAGATCTCAAGTAGAGTGATGTGTGCAAATATCAGAATGGGGGAACTGGACAATGTGACTTATTTGTGCCTATGGTCCCACATGAAAAAGTACTCTTGTTGGCGATCTAAATAATAGAGTAGGAAATGATTATGAGACATACAAAAATATTTTGGGAAATTTGGAGAAAAGAGCAAAGCTAATAATAATGGCAAATATCTGTTGGATTTCGGCTCAGGGCATGGACTGGTTATTACTAACACCATGTTCTAACATAAAAATGTCCACAAATTCACATGGAGAGAAGAAGCAAGGAACAGGAAAGTCTCAATGACTATTTTATTGTTGATAGGGATGTTTCTCACTGGCGTACGCTAGAGTGTACAGAGAATTGGAAATTGGAATTGATCACCACTTGAGCAGGATAAAGTTGAATTTCATATTGAAAAGAAGAACATGTAAGAAAGTTTTAAAGCGAATAAAAGTTTCGCAGCCTTCAGATGTGACCGTAGACTGAAATACACAAACATTATTCAAGAAAAAATGAAAACGTTTAAGAACAGGAACCAAACCTAGTGCTGAAATACCAAATCAAATGCTGAAGAAAACATTGATTGATTCAGCCAGAGAAGCATATGTTGAGGTTTTCTGCTAGGATAAAAAAATCAGAACTCCATGGTGGACACAGCAAGGTAAAGAGGCAGTGAAGGAAGAGAAGAAAGCATATCAAAAGTTCCTGGTGAATAGGTCAGCTGTGCTCTTAGAGAATACAGAGACAAATGTAAGAAAGCCTAACACTGCGTAAAACTAGCTAAGAAGTCATAGGAAAACTGATAAGAACATAGAAAATAAATATATGTGAAGGTGCCAAAATATTCTAGAGGTTGTTGAAGAAGCTTAGGAATGGAGGAAAGAGTGCTGTAAAAGGAATTAGAGATGACAAAGGTGATATGAAAACAGGAGTAAAAGATGTCCTTGAAGTATGGAGTAATTATTTAGAAAAATTACTAAATAAAACAATCAGTGACAGTACAGTGGTTAAAAAGGCTGACCAAGCATGCAATCAGGAATAATACATATCCGTACTTGAAGTAGAAAAAGCCATCAAAAGCCTGAAATGTGGAACGGCAAACTGGATTAGATGATATTCGATCAGAAATGCACAAGTATGGAGGTATAAAAGTCTTATAGTGGCTGCACTGCATAGTTCAGAATGCGTAGACAGAGAGACGAAACTGAGTGTTCCTGGTACGATTTAACCACCTAACCGGCCATTATGGATCAAATACGCATCCTCATACCTTCGTATCCATCATATATTTCAATGTAATATCAATAGTATTATAATTTTAATTTGCACTTCGCATCCATGATAACCTTGCCGTCTATAGACGTCATCGCCGGTAGCGTGGTTTTAAGCAAGTATACTTGAGAAATGGTTGAGAAGGATTGTGGAAGAGAAGCTTGGTGAAGAACAAGCTGGATTCAGGCCAAATAGAGGCTCAAGATCAGATCTTCACTTTACGACAGATAGTTGCGAATCATGGGAATATAACAAAGATTTCTATTTAAGTTTTGTAGATCTGTAAAAGGCATATGACAAGGTTCCAAGAGAGACATTATTCAAAACGCCACAGTTGTATGGTGTCAGTAGGACATTATATCAAATAGCACTTAATATTTATTTGAGTTGTAAGTTTACAGATAGAATTAAAGGAAGTACAGGAAGGTGGTTTAATGTTAAATCTGCTGTCAGACAAGGATGTACATTATCACCTCTGTTATTCATTATCTATATGGATCACATTATGAAAGAAAGTGGTATTAAACATAGCAAAATTGGAGTTGTTAATGTCAGCTCTTTGCTTTATGTGGATAATGTTATACTTCTAAATAAATCTGCTACAAGTCTGCAAGATTCCCTGACTAAATTGAATAGCTGTTGTAATAGATATGGTATGAAGGTCAGCAATAAAAAGACAAAGACAATGAAAATAGGCAGAAGCATTGAAAATATGAACTGCATTGTGAATGGAGAACCTGTGGAACAAGTAAAACATTTCAGCTACTTAGGTACAATTTTTACTGAAGATATTAAATTAAATATAGAAATAGACAACAGAATCAATAAATCTGGTATGGTAAGAAGTCAACTGAATAAATGTATATGGAATAAGAGAGAAATTAGTCAAAACACTAAATTAGCTGTATACAAGACAGTGTTCAAACCTGTTTTAACTTATTGATCTGAGAACTGTTTAGATGTAAAACACTTGACCAAAGACTAGAGACCGCAGATATGAGACTCCTGAGAAAGATTTGGGGCGTAAACAGATGGCATCAATGGCAACATCATATTAAAACGAGGATATTAGGAAAGGGCTTAAAATTGTTATCATCCAGGAATGTGTTATCAGAGCTAATATCAGGTAGTATGGTCACTTTAACAGAATAGGGGAGGAAAGATTATCAAAACAGGTGTTCTCTATCAAGTTGGCAGGAAAAAGACCCAGAGGAATACCAAGATATAAGTGGATTGATACAGCAAAAAGTGCCTTAGACAATAGAAATATAAGTTCTGATAATGTTGAAGCCTTGACAAGTAACAGATTGATTTGGAAACAAATTGTATATAGGAAGTTAGTAATGATGTTAATTTGTTATGTAGTACTGTCATATTCCGTACACGTTTTGTGTGGTACATGTCAGGAATTTGATGATGATGATGATGATGATGATGATGCTATAAATGACAAGAAATAAATCTCCTCATATAATGCCAAAAACCAGCTTGTGAAAGGTATATAATTGTCTCCCATAATTTCTGTTCACTTTTAAAAGGTTACCACTTTACAATCTCAGTAAATTTACAATAAAGTAGATTTTTTGTGATCCTGTAAAAAAAAAAATGTTCCAGATATGGGGATTATGATTTGACGTAGTATGTGAGATCGTTTAATTTATTGTCGAAATATGATTATTACCTCTAATTATGTTCAGCTTCCATTGATCATCTTCATATTTGTCATCAAAAATCATAATAAAACTCACTTGAAACTTTGTACTACATTTTTTTTTTTTGGAAAGATTCAATACAAAGATGTAACACACACACACACACACACACACACACACACACACACACACACACACACACACACACACACACACACACACACACATACACACACACACACACACACACACACACAATAGATAGTAAAGATAAGCATAGAAAAATACTGAGCTTACGTTTTGCTCCCATTCTTTGTTGATAAAACATTATTCGTCACCTGTTGTCGCGTTTCAAGAATATTAGGATAGGCAAAAACATCTGGACTGAAAAAAAAAAGAAACCTTCTGATTAAAATTAAATCATCTCAATTCACATAGTGATAAATGTGTACAAAATATATTAATTTGAAAAGTGCAGCGCCATTTTATATATATATATATATATATATATATATATGTAGAAAGTATTTTACCTTGGGTGTAATAAATATTAAAGATACCAAGCTATTTTAAACCTAGTTTTACTCCATTTCCCAAGTAAGCAAACAGACAAACAAGTCAAGTTTGCTCCTGCAAGTGTTGTAAGTCTGGCTGACCCTGCAAGTGTTGTAAGTCTGGCTGACCCTGCACGTAGTGCAAGACCAAGGCAACTCATGGTAAAAGTAGTATAAGCTCTGATCACTATTCTTAATATTTACCCTTAATGCACAGCACATCTCCTGGAGGAGATGTATGATGCTATGCATTAAAGACAAGGGGTCACTACCCAGACCGGTTTCGACCTTCATTGAGGTGTATTTAAGTAAATACCTCTCTAAAAATTAGGACGATCCCTAGACCACTCCATAGTGGCCGAAAGACCGTCCAACTCAGCGTTGTTCCACTCAGTGACAGGCTCACCCCCGTCACCGAGAAGAACTTCTCAGCGTTGGCTCTACCCAGTGTCAGGCTCATCCCACCAGAGCCATAATCTCAGCGGTGGCCCTACTCAGAGACAAGCAAAAACCTATCCCCAAGCAGAGCCTCTCAAAGCCAGCGCCTACCAGTTCCGACACCCCTATCGAGATCTCATCAGTGGGAGCCAGGCTAGAAATACCAAGATTTTAGTAATACAGAGCTTATAAGAATTTTACCAGAACAAGTTACCATAAGGTGTTTTAACCTTATTAAATAAAAATCTCAGGAGGTGATATAAATGTAGAAAGCATTTTACCTTGGGTATAATAAATGTTAAAGATACCAAGCTATTTTAAACCAGGTTTTTACTCCATTTCCCAAGTAAGCAAACAGACAAACAAGTCAAGTTTGCGCCTGCAAGTGTTGCAAGTCTAGCTGACACTGCGCATAGTGCAAGACCAAGGCAACTCATGGTAAAAGTAGAATAGGCTCTGATAAATTCTTATAAGCTCTGTATTACTAAAATCTTGGTATTTCTAGCCTGGCTCCCACTGATGAGACCTCAATAAAGGTCGAAACCGGTCTGGGTAGTGGCCCTTGCTTTTAATACAAAGCATCATACATCTCCTCCAGGAGATGTGCAGTGCATTAAGGGTAAATATTAAGTTAGTTATCAGAGCTTATTCTACTTTTACCAGGGTCAGCTAGACTTGCAACACTTACAGGCGCATACTTGACTTGTTTGTCTGTTTGGTTACTTGGGAAATGGAGTAAAATCAGGTTTAAAATAGCTTGGTATCTTTAATATATATATATATATTTAAATGGCCAAGATTTACACCTAGTTCTACATTAATTCCCCAAAACTTAAGGTCTCCAAGTATTTCCTGCAGATTCTTTTCTATCTTCCTCTCCTCTCCTCTTTCTTTTTTTTTTTTCTTTCTTTTATTTAAATCTGATTTCTTTTCGAAGTTCGTAGTACATCTTTTCACGCCACGAAATATTCGTGTTATCCCTCGGGCTTACTCTTAAATGTTTGTGTTTCAGTGAAAGTGATATAACCTTATATATCGTCAAATAGAAAAACCTTTATCTCCCAGTCCATAGTACATGCCAAAAGGCTAGAAACAAACTTCTCGCTAGCCACATACGATTCTATGAATACCTTCTTCTGGTTCTTTATTATTCATACCATAAGAAATTAAGTCTAATTAAAATGCGTGTATACCCTCTCCCTGGAATAGTAATTAGAACTGCGTCTAAGTGAAATCAAAGCATAAATATGTTATTAAAAAAAAACATGAAGAGAAAAACAAGAAACAAAAAGTGATTCATCCTTGAAAGGTTGCCGACCTCTGTTATAATACCATATCAAGTTGCGTTATCGCAAAAGCATTAGGATGTTGCTACGTGCACTCGAAAGGTACAGGAAATACTTAAGATGAATTAAGTTGGTGACGTGTTCTCTTTCTTTAGCAAATTTTCCCAGACCAATTGCAACACACACACACACACACACACACACACACACACACCACGAAAGCATTTAAAACATGAGTTATTGTTAATGTTTTCCCGAAGCCAACTTGTGTCTTTCCATATATGTTTTATTTACATTAACGTTAATAAATCCTGGCTGTTCTGGATCTTCCCTTGTTGTATGTAAGAAATAAATCGATCTTGTCCACCATCTAAATTCTTCTACAGTGATACGAATAAATCAGACGACTTCAAGTGGGTTGAGTTGGATTGTTCTTGAATTATGGCTAAAGCAACTAAATCTGACAGGTCAGGTGTATTTTGTCTGTTGATTGCGTGTAATTTTCTGACCGGTTTGTCTATTTTGAAGGAAGAAGAACTCGACTTTCTGAGAAGAAAAACCTAATCACCCACTCATGAGACGAACTAACTCACCTTCTGATGAAAATCCTTCGTAAAGGTTAGTCGCGTCCTACAGAGAATTCAAACATCAGTCCAAATGATATCGTCGTTACCGACTGAGCTAAGGAGGCTCTGACGACAGGTGTAATATACAGGGTGTTCGGGATAAATTTGACAGTTTCGTAAGGAAAAAGAAAATCTTCTTTGTATCTATTAAATTTAATGAATTGACAAAAAACATTACAGGCAGAGTTAATTACAATACTATCAACAAGATTTACTCAAAATAACCACCATTAGCATCGATCACAGCTTCAAATCTGCTTCGGAACCTCGAACAAGCTGATGCTACAGTCTCCCTGGGAAGGGCCGCAAAAACTGTTTTAATTTTATCCATTAACTGGGCTTTTGTATTACTGGAAGTGCGATTGGTGTCTTTTTCAACTGCGCCCCATACAAAATAATCCATGGGGTTAAGGTCTGGGGAGTTTGGAGGCCAAACATTTGGACTGGTGAAGTCGTAGAAATTTTCAGACAACCATTTTTGACTTTTCCCAGAGGTGTGGCAAGGGGCCGAATCCTGCTGCCATACATACGGCCTACCATTGGCTACCCTTGTTATCCAGGGCTTGACTACAGTTAGCAACTCCACGAACAAAGCCCGAATTCCAATGCCAGGGTTCTTCAACACCTGTTCCTGCAGATTTGCGAGGAATTCTGCTGTACGAACGCAATCAGATCGTCTGCTAGGGATCTTTCTTCTTGCTACATCCTCGTAGTCACCATTGCAAGTCTCTAGTTCATGCCTGATTGTTTTTACTGTATTCAGGGAGCATTGGGCAGCAGTCGTAATATCCTTATTTTGATGGCGGGCACGAATCATCATGATACAAGTTATTCTCTTCCATGATTCAGGTGGGTTCCAGCTATCCATCCTTTCTGACATCTTGTATATGAATGAAGAAGGGTCCAAACTTTTAAATGAAGAGAAGTGTGTGTTAATACATGTAACTTACGGAAAAATATAATTAATTATAAATATGTCAAATTTATCCCGAACACCCTGTATATAGTCAAAACATGGAAAATGTTATTTTGTAAAATTTTACATGAAAACCAATAGTTGTCTACCATACTAATTTTTCATTTCGTCCCAAAAAAAAAAAAAAAAAATTCTGTGAGTTTCTTAGCATTTCGTTGCGCAACTGGAAAATGACTGGAAAAAAAAATCTTGACAAAAATAATACGAGATTTCAAAATATATCTTAAATTTCAATATTCCAACAGTGATTAACAAAATAATAATATAATTTGGGTAGACAACTGGGCGACGGTTAATTGGGCGACCGCCATGTGGGCGACAGAAACTTACAAATTTTTACACGCTTAGCAGGATACGATTTGTTGGATTTTTTTTTGTAAATATTGGTAAATATATATATATAAATATAAATATGGTTAACACTTATGAGTTATAAGTTATGAACTATGTGGTATGAATTATTTCCACATAATTGAAAAAAATAAAAATAAATAAATAATCCAGACCTAACAACCTAATCTGACCTAAGCTTGAATTTTCTACCTGCGTGAATTTGCTTCTGATGTTCTAATTTTCGATAAATTAAAAAATTTTATTTTTTCGAAGAACTGATCGTTCGAAAAACTTACTTTCGAAGAATTCGTTTTCGAAGAATTATATCATATATCAAAATTTTGTAGGATTATTTAAGAAAGAGATGGTTAAAAAGAGTGGTCCGAAAATGATTTAAAAATGAAAAGGTATAATTGCAAAGTATTAAAATAAAGAAAATATATAGTTTTTTAATTCATTTATTAATAGTTCAAAACAAAATTTTAATTTTAAATTTATCAATTCATATTATAGTTATATGCAATACCACGTAAATATTCTATTATATTTTCCCTATTGTAATTTATAACTTTTTTTAAAATTCTTTGGTCAGTTTCATCGTAACGTCTACGTTTGTGCTGATGTTGAAAACCTGTTACTGCTCTTTCATAATCAACATCATATGTTTTTTGAATTTTTTTTTTGTAGTCTATTTATAAAAATCCATAAATTTGGGTAACTTGTGCTGCTGTGAAAGCTCAATTGCAATTTTCGATGAAAGGCTTCCTCAAAAATTATTTGTCCTATCGCTTCCATTTATTGTTCTTTGGTAAACGTTTGAGGGGAAAATCGGTGAAGCCCTGGTTCTATTATTCCTTAGACGACCTATGTATGTGTTCGTAAACCATTCTAAAATTGGTTCAAATTCATTGAATAAATGATTCTCAAGTTCAGAAATAGCGTAAATAATATCTTGTTCTGTGATAATTTTTTTGAATTTAAAGCGAATTGCGCATCGGAATTATATCTGGTTAAAAGTTTGCATGAAGCTAAATGCTTACGAAGATTTTGTACGAGATGAAAAAAGCAACCATTTATGTTAGCTTGAGAAAATACTAAACGTAAAGCTTGATGAATGGCAATTTCATAATCAACATTTATATTTTCGGGATCTAGTAACGGCCACATTTCATGTATCATATAAAATAATTCTGCGTATGTTTCAAGTCTTATTAGTAGTAAACAATATAAAACAGGGAAAGCAGAAATTCCATCCTTTCTAGCCAAATTAACAAAAATCTGAGCAAAAGAGGGGGACAAAGTAAAAATGTGCCATCCACAAATAATTCATTCATTCTTTGGCTCCACATTGCATGACTTTCACGACCAAAAATTAATATTCTCTTTATGATATAAACGAAAATATTTATTAACCAGCTGATTCATTTTTAGCATGGGAAATTTCAATATAACTTCTATACAATTTCGTAATTCTACACAATAAAAATAAACTTAATTATATAAGCAAAAATTTTCAAATTTTATGTTTATACCGTTCTTTCAACTCGTTTCTCAAAAAAATATTATTTAAATTTACCAGGTAGTAGATCAATAGAATAGAATTGCATATTTGATCTATTATTTTGTCGCTCAGATGTCTGGCGCCCACTTTGCCATCGTCCAGTTGACCGTGTCCCTATATTTAGATTTAGTTTTCGCTTCGTTAAAACTCCCGTAATTTCGCTTATATTAACGTTATTTTACTTTAGAGTATCGAAAACAATGTATGATATTTCGGTGCTTTTCTATAATTCTTTAAAAGAGATTTTTTATGCGATATGAGATAGTTAATTTGGCATATTTACGTACACACACACACACACACACACACACACACACACACACACACATATATATATCATCTAACATCTCCACGGTAAGATAACAACTCCCAACCTCATGCCAGTTTATTCATAAAGGATGTAACTATAACATTTGACTGGATGATCTTCGTCATTCTGTCTATAGCCCGGATCTGGCATTTTCAGAATACCGTCTGTCTGGCCCTCTAAAGCCGTTCGTGAAGAGTTCCGATGTCCGAGTAAAAACTTTTACGAGGTGGACTTGTAGCAGCTCACTTCTGGAAACTCGAGTTAAAGTTTTAATCCGGCAAAAGAGAATGATGGAGACTTTGTTGAAAATAATAAAGAAATTCTCGCCAAAGACGGAGGACATCGACGTCAATATGAGTGAAATATATCATTAACTTATGCTAATATACCTCATGCACTTCGTTCGTAGATATGACATTTCAATGTAACATCAATGGTATTGCAATTTTAATATAACTTCGCATTCATGGCAACTTTGACATATATACAAGTGAAGGCCGGTTAATCCATGTAAAACGATTGTTAATGAAATTATATTTTCTAAGAAAAAAAAAATGAGGTTTAACTTTCGTACCTACCTTCGTATATGTATATTTCGTATACTACACAGACACAAAATATGCCTTCATATATTTTGTGTATGTGTGGACGAACAAAAAAAAAGTATTACACATTTTGTAAAACGCACCTAAAATCACTCTCTTTGAGAAATGTTTAACTATATTTATCTCACATACTACTATCTAATACTTTAGTAATCTACACATTATATTGCATTTCAGTTATTGAAAGTCTCCATAGCTCTGTCCGTAACGATGCTCTTTAGTTAAAGCAACAACAACTTGGGTTTGAATTCCTTGCAGGATGCAAAGAAAATTCTAGGGTTTTCTTCTCATAAAATTGAGTTCGTCAGGTTTCTCTTCCTGGAAATTGGGTTTTTCATCAAGAAAAATAGACAGAAGAACACACACACACATAACTGACAGAATGGCAGATCATGAAGATACAATTAACTACACTTATCAAAGTATTAACTAGGTTTCTGAGAAGTTAAGGTTACGAGGTTCGTTTATCATGCTTGTAGATTACGTGTGTTCTTTTGGCCGGTTTGTTGAGGGGGGGGGGATTCTCTTGGAAAGAAACTCTGCTACCTCCGTATGAAAAATCAAATGAATTGGTCTTGACTGGCATTGAATCTAACGCGCGTTAAGAGAATGAGATAGACACATAACTGATTAATGATTTATTATTATTACTGAGTATTTAAAAGAAAATTATGTGGAATCTCCACACACAAAGCGAATGAAAAATTCTTTATTTATATGGACCAAGCCGAACAGCAGAAATTCGAGTTTCAAAACAAGTCTTGGAATGTATGCACGCCTAAATTTATGGCACGTGTACTCCCAGAGCTGGAGACCACTTTCGACACAGACAATAGCAGACGTAGAGGGGGGGGGGGGGAACTACTAGTCAAGTGATCCCTTCAAATAGAGGACTGTAGTTCGAACTGCCCAGGGATGAAATTTTTTGTGCGCGTGTGTGTGTGTGTGTGTGGCCTCTGGTCTGTGAAAAATCCTTCGGCATTCAGCTGAATTCAATTAAAGTAATTATTTTAGTCTCTCTCTCTCTCTCTCTCTCTCTTTGTGTGTGTGTGTGTCAATAACGGCCTCCAAGTTGTTCCGATTTTTATGAAATTTTCTACACACACGGGTTTGCAATCATTTGTATTTGTATACTTTATAATGCTATGGTTTTAACTCTTTTTTTTTTTTTTTTATCTATAATTCAAATTCACGGAACACACGCTTCTAAAATGTGTAGGTCTACGCGTGAGCGTAAGTTGGGATAGGAATTCAAATTATAAATTAGTGATTTTATATTTATAATTTAAATGTATAATTAGTAATAGTCTTAAGCCAGCTATCTGTGATTGGCCACAGGTAGAGGTGAAAGTGTCCACTCAGTTTATTCCCTATAAGGAAATAAAATTTGTCGATTTGATTTTGTTCTACAGAAAGTTAGAGACATTGTTCTTGTTAAGTATTTAGATTCGAATGAATAATTTTTGTTGTGTGTGTGTGTGACAAAATACATTGTATTCTTGTCAGGATAAAGATGAAATATGACAAAATCACTGTGTTGAATGGCATGCATTGAACAATTTATTGCATTGCTCCATAACCAAGTCAGCTACATCAATCAAGTCAAAATATAGTGCGAGCATGCTTAAGGAGGTTGTCTTCACTCAAATTTCGACCCTGTCTGGAGAATAATTGCTGCTGTCGGAAGAGACACGGCAATGAATCTTGACGCTTGGGGAAAAGCCGAAAAATAGCCCTGACAGAGTACAGCACCCAAGCTTCCCCGCCAAAGTGAAGTGGGAAGATTCCCTTATCCTCTCCCTCACTCTTCCTCCCCCCCCCTCTTCTTTCGCACTCCCAGTGCTCTGTGCTGGCTGCGGTACACGTGATAGTTCTGTCTCCTATGATGGAATAGTACTCTGGTAATAGCTTGTACGTAGTGTTAAATTACAAAATCCAAAGAGGAGGTGGATCACAGAGAATATTATAATTTTAAAATACACATAGATTTTAGCATTTTCCAGTCGTTAAAGTTAATGGAAAATTGTTTGTAATTGTGCTATTTTAAAAGTAACGCTTTCTTTTTGTTTACTTTACTACACAGAAATATTGAAATTATTTTCTCATAAAATACTAATTATTGCAGTATACTGTATGTATGCCAGTTTTTATATATATATAGGCATCATTAAGTTTCGTGTTTTATTATTTTAGTCATTTCTACATAAAGTAGGCATTAAAATCAGAGTGCTCCTCCACTGCTTCGTGTGAGTCCAACTTAAATATCAACCCCGAGCCCATTGTTGCGAGACAGTTACGTCATACGTAGTAATGAGCTTGCTGCGTCACGTAGCGAGCTTGTTGTTAGTTAACTGATAGACCCATACTCTAAAAGTTTCCAAAATACATTTTGGAAAATTTTAGAGAAATACTGAATAGGTTTTTATTAGGATTCCAACCAAATAAAATGACAAAAAAAAAAAAAAAAGACAGTCGGTTATTAGAATTAGTAAGTTTATTTATTTACGCACTGAAGTTGCATCAGGATTTTGAAAAATAATTAAATTTTGCATACTGTATTTTTTTTTTAAAATCCAAATGTTTATTATTAAGTTATTAGTAAATAAAAGTAATTTTATTTTTATTTTTTGGTTATTAATTTTCCTTCTGCAGCTGTTTGTTTTTAGTGCGTTTAATCTTTTCACCAAGAAAAAACTTTATTTCTTCATCCACTATCTGAATACAGCATACGAATCTCGTGAACTTTTGTGTTCGATTTCTAAAGTTGTATGACACTTCCTGTTTCATACGATTTAATTTTCTCCTGAGAGCATGCGTATTTCATCATAACCGGAAACTCAAGAATTAAAGTCCAATATTTCAGAAATTCACAATGTATTACACATTTCTCCGTTTCCTTAAAAAATGCGGGGAAGATTTTTAAAAAATAAAATAATTTCATTACAAATTATTTATTTTGATATAATTTTGTTGAAATAGTTTAGCAGATTATTTACATTATGAATAAAATCAATGTTAATTTATAAGACTTTCGCATTGTGTTCATATAATTTAACAATACATAAAATAATCAGACGATGACGTATGTACACGTGATCACATAACGAATAGTTCAACTAAAAATATTTTACCGTCGTTTGGTTTGGAAAGTGCTTGCATTAATATTTCACTGAGGTTAATGATACGTTCTTTCTTTTCTTTCTTTATTTCATTTCTTTTTTTATTTCTGTATTAGATGTAGAGCAACAACCCTGCGTTCACTCTGGTATTTGGTAAATGACACAGCACTCTGTTATCGCTCTTAATGCTCCTTTCTTAGAGCGGATCGATAAGTCCAGTCCATCACGCGATGGGGAGGGAGAAAGTGACGCCCGCTTGCCTAGTTACACAGTAGAATCCGAATCTTTCAAAGATGAGATTTCCCTGCTGCTAGTAGTAGTCGTGGTTTTATTGATCCGCGAGATACTCCTCCCGGGATGAGAAGGATGAACTGCAAAGGTTTCACGTGCACTCTTCCACGATCGGAGTAGTTCTAAATAAGGAAACCGGAGAAATGTCACTGGGGCAAGAGCTATATTTAGCTCCACTCTTTATTTGATCACCCAGCTGCATCACTACGTTAATATCATACTCACGCCATCTAGCGACAGGAAAGGAAAGCATGCAACAATCGATGTTTGTTTATATAAGGTCATCGTGATTTTGCTTCAACTTAAATTGTATTATTAATGAAAATAAGTGGATGAATTATCATGACATTAACCACGGACTGTAAAATCCACATTTCATTTTTAGTTTAATTTCAAGAATCTGAAATAATTTTGAATAGTAAAAGGACTTCTGATTTTTGTTTTTGAGTTCATATTTAGATACTATCACTTTTTTTTTTTCCTGGGGGGGGGAGGCTTTTTTCACTTCCTCTGTTATAGGGTCATATTCTCCTGCTACTTGTTACATAACCAAGTAAATATATAAAGGCAGAAATTTAAGTTTGTTCAGGGTTTTCTAGCAGAGTAAATTAGCTATTTTTATACAAATTTTGTTTCAACTTGAACAATTCAGCAGTTATTTAATCATTTAAAATGATTTTTAATATTTTAAAACGTGTTAAATTACAGTATTTTTAAGGTGAAACTTCAAGATGTCTGTAAAATGCTTTGTCTTCTTTATAATAACATCATTTCTGGATATATTATTTCTCCCTGGTCTTGTTACAGTGTTGCATTTTTTTCCAGTTCCTCTTCACCCCCCCCTCCCACACACACACATCCTAGAATATCACTTAAAAGCAAACTTTTTTTTTTTTTGTAGAAAAACATAAATCAAGTAAGAAAAAAATAATAATATCGCGAATTGAACATGTAGGTCTAATATAACTAATATAATATAATATAATATAATCTCGTTTAGGGATCATTCTCCCCATGGTCACAAAATCTTACTCATGTTTCACTTCATATCACAAATTTAAAATCTGGCGCATCTAAATGCCAAATAAATAACCATCCTACTTTAAAATTCTCAGATAAAACCATCACTTAGATGCGTTGCTTTGTGCAGTTATTTGAAGAACATAAGTACTTCATTAAAAAAAAAGCTTTAATATTTTCAAAATTCGAAATATGGAAATCAGCTGTATTTCTAATTTGAAAAATAAAATAAAATAAAACAATTAATAAAAATTCTAAGAAAATGCTCGTATATGTTTTGAGAGGACATCGTTTTTGATATATTCTCCTCCTAATCATAGTGTCATATATTTTGAAATCCTCTCTCTTGTCAGAAAGTAGCATCATTTTAGGCATGATCCTCCCTTAGGCTGATCATATGCAATATAACATGCTTAGTTGAACAAATTTATAACAACTAGCTAGGTGAAGGTGCATATTATATAAATTGTATACTTCCACATCAATCAAAAGACAAACTACGGGGGAGGGGGGGGAGAAATAACTAAGTTTAGTGAGGAATACTTGAAAATAATTCCCGGTAAAATATTATGCATTATTAATGTACTTCGCGTCTTCACGTATGTGTGTGTATGTTGGGGGGGGGGGTCAGAATATTTAATTCCAAAATCTATAAATGCACCACAAGATAAACTGTATATGGTTTCTGTAATATTTACATAATACTTTGTTGTTTATTAACGAGCGATAAAGCATCTGTCACACTTTATTTTTTTTTTTTTAATGAGGAAATGTAAAATGTTTTCAATCCTCCGTATTTCTTATACCATATTCATTCAATTAGTTTATAGAAATAATATTCCGGTATATAACAGTGACTTATGTAGGGATGAGCGATCGGGACCACCACTGAAGAAGAGATTACTTTGATTTTTTTTTATTGGCTCTACTAAGATAACTTGAAGTGTCTTATATCAAAGTATACCAATAAAAACATACTTTTAGTCGACGCGTACTCCATTTAAAAAATAAAATAATCAAAGTGAAAGTGAAAATTGCGTTGTTCGATATCGGTGGCGATGCAACACTGTCTTAGGGAGGGAAGACTCCCTCCCTAAGACAGTGTTTCCCCCACACTTTCAGTACCCGTGTACCCCTTTTAAAATTTTAGCAATACCGGCGTGCGTTCCCGAACTTAGAAAACAGGCAAATTGGGAGTAGTTATGATAGTATTTCATTCAGACACGAATAATTATAAAGGTCTTTATTTTTTAAACATATGCGTTATAATAAGTTACAAACATGAGAAACATTTTAATTATTAAATTCATTTTAGTTATATGAATCCAATATTGCATATACTTCAGAAGCAACAAGTACGAAATATGAATTTTTAGTAATAAAAAAATAATAAAATAATTTAATCTTCCCACTTCTCTTCTATTTATTGACTACGAAAAGGCGTATAATAACTTGAACAGAAATCTACTCTGGAAAATATTACAAGATGATAAAATACCTTCTCAACTAATTAAAGCAATAAAAAGTCTATACAGAGAAACAAAAATGTGCATCAAATTTGCAGATGGAATATTATCAGAACCAATAACTATAAATAAAGGAGTAAAAGAAGGTTGTGGCTTATCCCCAATCCTATTCAACATTTATATAAACAGAATCCTAAAAGAATGGAAAACAACTCTCCAAGATGGAATTAAACTAACAAATAATAAACAGCTAAATACAATACTTTATGCAGATGATCAAGTACTAATTTCAAACTCAGAAGATAAACTCCAAATTGCAATTAACCCTCTAAATGAAATAGTAAATATACATATATATATATATATATATATATATATATATATATATATATATATATAATGAAAATCTCTGAAACAAAAACAAAAGCTATGGCAATGTGTGGAAACACCATTCAAAATGTCAGAATTGTGCTTAACAAAAAAAAAAATAATAGAACAAGTTACAGAATTCAAATACTTAGAAAATACAATCTCGCAATACAATACTGACCTCTCCTCGGAACCACTAGATTAGATAAAAAGAAAAACACAGAAATAAGAGAACGATTAGATACAAAGAACATCGTACGAGAAATAGAAGAAAATCAACGAAATTGGCTACACCAGTTTAGAAATAGAAAGGATGAATAACAATAGGATTCCCAAACTAGCATACAGAGGCGATTACTAGTCTTGAAATTCACGCTTGCTCTTGTTATCATTCAGGGAGTGAGAGGTGTGATTGAAGTCTGGTTAGCGGATTAATGAATTACTGACCATTTAAAACTATATATTTAGAAATTTATGTACATTTAATCATACAAATACAACATTTATTTTACAAATGATATTTTATCTTTTTTCAATTTAGCTACTTGAATACAAATTCTACCCTACGGTTCTTCTTTATAAACTGGTCAATAACATCGTCATCAAAAGTTGGTTGTAACCTAATTTTCCCAAGCAACATGCACACTTGTAAAGGCTGCTGAAGCTCACTGGCTAGAGCTACGTTGACTGCGTATGGCCTGTGTTTAAGCAACAGAGTGAGACGACGTCAAATGGCTATGGGCGCGCATGAAATCACAGTGCTGCTGCGAGGACCTGGAAGCTCCTACAACCGAGCAAGCCAAGGTAGCTTTGACTAGACGAGCAAGCATCGGCATTCGATACACAACGCAAAGCTCAATTATTGCTGTGCAAGCTTAAGACGTCTTCTGTCTACAAAAATAAAAGCCTGAATGGAATGCTTATAAATGCATGCATTTATTAACAAATAAATATTACTTCTTTCTCAATTAATGAGCTTGCGCATAGCAAGCATGGAGAATTCGCCCCTGTTAGCATACAAATATAAACCTACAGTAAAAAGAGACCGCGGACGTCCAAGAACTAAGATGGAAAGATCAGATTCATCTGCAGAGGGAACAGGACATAAAAAGCGTATACCTGAATTACTCAGACGAAAAAAAAAAAAAAAAAAAGAGAGAGAGAGAGAGAGAGAGAGAGCGTAATTGAGAAAAATTAAATTTAGCAGAGTTCCTACCGCGTGCTTCGAATTATTTGAATTGAAACTTTCGATGCAAACAGTTCGAACCACGCTCGTGGCACTAACAGAGGTCACTCTATAAATTCCAAGAAATTAAAAACTAAATTCTGTTAGCTTTCAGTTATAGAAACATTAATTATTATTATTATTATTAAAACCTGAAACACTACATGACATTAACAGGGAATTACTTCAACATCACCTATCGAAACAGCAGAGACACATATCGTATAACACGACCCACAACAACTCTCTACATCCCTACAGCCTTCAACAACTCATACGGTTCTTTTGTGAGATCGCATCAGATAACCACGCAACTCAACAACCTACCAAGAAATTCAAAACACGTAGATAACTACAGAACATTAAAAAACGAACTCTGGAAAATATACCAACAAAGTTAAGAAACCATTAGCACTAATATACAAATCACAAATCACTAGCATCCAGTGCCTACATCCCATACATAAACAGTAGCAACGACATAAATAGTGAAGGCTAAATCCCACTCTCTTCATAAAAGCTAACCCAAGCTTCGAAGTAGGTAGGATTAACTTGCTTCACTCATTTACAAGTAATCCTTATAAAGAAATGCAGAAATTTGTTTGTATAATCACTCTTTCTCAAACTTTGAAAAAAATAAAAAAATAAAAAAATACAAAAAATTCTGTATAATCTTCATTGTTAATATTAGAAGAACATGTGTTATAAATATATAATATAGAGGCAAAAAAGTATTATTAAAAATTTTAATTGAAATCCAATGTAGAAATTGCAGCACGCGGAATTCCGTAAAATTATAAGTTGCAATGTCACTCAAGATGCTTATTGTATATGTAAATATTTTAGCAATCAATAAATTATTATTATTATTATTATTATTAAATGACATCGCCAAGGAGTACAAGTTAATCAAATTTGTATTTGACGATCGACATCGCCAATCCTTTTCCGAGTTAGTCAATCGTTAGCGCTTGTTAAGTACGATGATAAAGTAAACACGATAATATATACAAATAATATGCTAGTTAGGATTATGAACACAAGATGACGGTAGGGTCCCGGTATTCTCCAGTCACACACTCCTCTAATCGAAAAAAAAAAAAAAAAGAGTGAGACGAGAATGAAAACGAACTGCTGAAATTTCTAAAAAAAATTAGAACTGAAATGAATGCCTTTGAGAAATTAAAAATAAGTTCGGTTTACTTTAAATTAAAAATAGTTCTCTTTAAAATGTTTTATTATATTTTGGCTTAAAACTTATACAGATGTCCGATATAATTTCTCTTGTCCAATATTTCGAAAAAGAGAGTTCCAGTTCGATATGAAGATGGTTTGATGTGAAATCAGAGGTAAGACAAGGATGCACATTATCTCCACTCTTATTCATCATCTTTATGGATCACATTATGAAAGAAAGTGGCATTAGGCCTGACATTAAAATTGAAGATATGAAATTTAGCTCTTTGCCTTATGCAGATGATGAATTCTTAAACACGTCCAATGCAAGTCTCCGGGATTCTCTAAATAAATTCAATAACAACTGTAGCAAGTTTGGCATGAAAATCAGCAATAAAAATACAAATCAGCAATTTAAAAAAAAAAAATGAAAATAGGAACATAGAAAACTTCAGTTGCATTCTCAATCATCTTTTGATTTTTCATTATAACCGTTTTAGTAAAATATTTCAGCTATTTAGACACAGTTTCTAGTGAAGATGGCAATTAAAATCAGGAAAAAGACAACAGAATCAACAAAGCTGGTATGGAAGTCATCTGAATAAAAGCACCAAACTATCAGCATACAAGACAGTGTTCAAACCAGTTTTAACTTATGGATCTGAGAGTTAGGTCAGAAGTAAAACACTTGACCAAAGACTAGAGACCGCAGATATGAGGGTTCTGAGAAAAATTGGGGAGTGAACTGATGGCATCAATGGCAGAATCATATTAAAAATAAAGACTAATATTAGAAAGGAACTTGAATTGCTTGCATTCAAAAATGCGTGAACAGGGCTAATCTAAGATGGTATGGCCACTTAAATAGAAAGAAAGATTAGCAAAACAAGTGCTTGATGTCAAGGTGACAGGAAAGAGACCCAGAGGAAAACCAACGTCTAGGTGGATTGATTCGGTCAGAAGTGCCTTAGAAAAACGAAATGCTAGAAACAGGACAATATTAAAGTGCTCACAAATGATAGACTAATTCGGAGGAAAATTTGGGGATTAATAATAATGTAAATTAATCATATTGTGCTGTCATAGTAAGCTACATATCAATAAATTGATGACGCCGTTCCTAGTAATGCCAAGAATTTAATCAAACTCTCAGGAAAGATTTAATTTGACTACGGAATTACAATGGATATATAATATCCTTTTTTTAATCAAGAAATAATATTTTTATGTGGTTTCGAACCACAAAAAAAAAAAATAAACGGGTTGAATAATTTGGAAACCGTAGCTCTAGACTAGGGTTCCCATTCGTCCCGTTTTTCTCGGGACAGTCCCGCTTTTTATAAAAATGTCCCGAGTTAATTCCAAAAGTTCCACTTTTTTAAGTATCCTTCAGGAAAAAAAATGGATAAACGGATTTTATCCCGTTTTTAGTACCAATTTCTATTACAATGTTGATAATAATAAATTTTATTTATTTATTATTTACAATAATAATCATTAGTATTATAAATAATGTAACTAACTAATAATAACTAATAGTAACTAATGGCGATGTTCTTTTTTCCCATGCTTCTGTTATAACAGTATCTTACTTCATCAATACTTTGCGTGTTATAATTTTTATTGCTTTCTACCCCTATAATGCCGAAACGTAAGTGCAGTACTAATCATAATATTAGAAGAGAATTTCCTTTCATTAAAGGCGTAGATGAAAATGTGGAATGTACTTCATGTAACTGTAAATTTTATATTTCGCATGGTGGTCGGTCAAACGCAGTCAACCACGTGAAAACGAAAAAAAAATAAAGCTGCTGTTCGAAGTAAGGCCTCCAACTGCAGCATAAGGAATTTTTTAATTGTGAAAACCAAGAGTGAAAAGGAAAAAGAGTTATCACTGGCAGCGAAGGAAGCAACCTTCGCGTATCACTCAGTGGTGACCACAGCTTTAGCTCCATGGACTGCACAACAACCATCGTGAAAAAAAATTTTAAACGATAAATTCAGGTGTTCGCAAACAAAGTGCAAGGCAATAATAACCAGTGTTATTGCGCCATTAGCGACAAAGAGATTGAGGAAGGACTAAAAGAAGTTCGTTTTATATCAGTACTAATCGATTCTTCAAACCACTTTGACATGAAATTAGTGCCTCTGGTCATTAGATACTATCATCCAGAAAAAGGTGGGAAGGTGAATGTGTTGGAGTTCGTTAATTTAGATGGTGAAACTTCAGAACTTTTATTTTCTTATGTGTTGGAAGTGTAACAAAAGTTACATCTCCTGAAAAAGGTTGTTGCTATATTAGCAGATAATACAAATACAAACTTTGGTGGAAAGAAGAGAAAGGGAAAGAATAATCTGTACTTCAAAATGCAAGAAAACACTGTGAATAATTTAATTGGAATTGGTTGCCCTGCACATGTGATACATAATGCTGTGCAGACTGCTTCAGATTGCTTACCTATCGATCTTCAGTTAATAATTAACAAGATTCACCAACACTTTCACATATATTGTGTACGAATTGAGGAACTTAAATCATTTTGTGAATTCACAAACACAGAGTATAAAACTGTTTTGGGTAGCAGCAAGACAAGATGGCTCTCTCTTTTGTCTACAATCCAGAGGGTTATTGACACGTTCCCTTCATTGAAGTCATGTTTTCTTTCTATTGACAAATATCCTATCAGTCTCAAAAATTTTTTTGAAAATCCACTTTCAATTACACTCCTGCATTTCCTTGGCAGCCAGTGAAAAACCTTTTATGATACCATTAAATGTATTGAAAAGCAAGATATAATAGTAATTGAAGTAAGGGATGAAACAAATAAAACTGGTGGAAAGGTTAAATTGTAGGAAAGCAGAAGAGTTTCTTACGACTATTGTGAGAAAACAGTTGCAAGAATTAGAAAAAGAAGGACACATAACAGTTGAAAAGTTTTACTGTGAATGGAGAGGACTTATTTGATGAGTTTGTATGTGTGAAAAAATATTGCGAAAGCAAATTTGAAGTGTTGGAGTGAACAGAAGGATCAAAGTGTCAGTGATAAATGGTGTGAAATGTTTGCTCGTTTTACAAAGCAGGGTATAAATTCTGGGAGTATTAAATACCTAGTTAGTTTTTGTTTAGCACTGCCAAGAACTAATGCAGATGTTGAACGTGTTTTTTCGTTAATAAATGCGCTCTGGACAGATGAAAAAAAAAAAAAACAGACTTAAAATTGAGACAGTAAAAGCTTTAATCATTGTAAAGACATATTTTAAGAATTTCTCTTGTGCTGAGTTCTATGATCAAATATCAAAAGAAAAAAAATTCTTGAACAGGGTCCATAAATCTCATAAATATTTTTCTAATTAAATGTTTGTGATTAATAATCCTCTTTTAAAGTGTTTAAAAATATGTTGCATTTTTTAAACACTTTATGTATATGTTATTTAAATTAAAAGTGCAACAATATATATGTTGCACTTTTAATTTAAAGTGCAACATATATAATAGTTTTATTTTTGGTTTTCTTAATTTTTAACGTCCCGTTTTTTCACAAAATGTTTTGGGTTTTTTTAAGTAAAAATTTCAGGATGTCCCAAATTTTAGTGAAACATTATGGAAACCCTAGTCTAGACCAAACTTTTTTTTTTCCCCCTCGAAATCACATCAGCTCTCCGATATGTAGGATAATAACTCCACGCTGGACGATGAAAATCGTTTTATACCTAAAGACTGTCACTAAACATCCACGTCACGCTGGGTCTCGAGATACATATTTTGGTCTACCCAACAAACTAGAAGCATATTAATGAAAATCGAATGAATCTGCTACAGGATGCAATATTTATATTAAAGGAATTAATAGAAAAATAATTCGGTCAAAATATAGCCAGTTAAAGATAAATAAAATATGAAAGAAAGCAAAATAACCAAAGAGGTTAAATAAGGAAACTCATTTATTTAACTTGAGGAGATATGAAGAACGGAATGAGAGATGTAAATGCAAATTAAAAATGAAAAGCTCAACATAATCGTATAAGCTGATGGCATCGTCTTACTAGCTGAAGAATATAATGACGCATACTAAATACGTTTGATAACGCAGAAGATATCAAGAAAGTTCCCAGAAACTCACAAGAAATAAATTACAAACTCTAGAAAATAAGCAAACAAAAAAGATAATCTTCGTGAAGTTAATGTGCTATACGAACTAGTCTAAAGCAAATATTATACCATCATTCTCCTTCCCCCGAAAGGGGATTCCAACTCGGAGCATTTGCGATAAACAAGAAGTGACTTTTGCTAAGTGAGTTACAGGAATAAACTTTCCTGTTTTAAAAAAATAAATATTATTCAGGAACTGAACTAAACAATTATGAGATTGTACACAAAATGAAGTACAAGTGATAACTTGTACTTCATAAAAACCTCATACTTGGGTTTTTAATCCCTAGTTGCGGGATTAAAAACCCAAGTCTCTTCATGAGAAAAAAAAAATGTTCCTGTAGTCGCGATCCCATAATTTATTTTTTCAGGAAGACCTAGCATCATGGCAGTTATTACGAGCTTACTCAGGCCTATACGAATGAATTGATTGTGCTTAATATTTTCAATATTGTTTGCTACACTCTTATCAAGTAATTACAGAAAAGAAGAGAGATTTTTATGAGTTTACCAATATTGATTAAGCATTAGGTCAATTGGATATTAAGTAAGAAACTGTTAAAAACATTGCTCGAAATAAATCTTATTTCATGAAACTATTCGCAGTAAATTATTTCTGTCAAAGAATATATCATTCGTACAACGAACAAAACTGTTTAATTAAACAAGAAAGGCAATTAAATGTTGAAGGAAGGTAATAAAAAAAACAACAACAAACGACATGGTTTTTATCATTCAAATAAAATAAACACGCGTTATTTTATTTGAATAAAATAAAGCGTGTTCATTTGAATTCGAAATTTAATTTGGAAACCAGATGGTAAATTTTAGGAATATCGGTTATCATTTTATTAAAGTTTAAAGAAATATCTGGATTATCGGATTAAGTTTTAAAAATTTATAAACTTTAGAGCTCTCAAGAACCGATTCCTTCATTTAAACAATTACATTCGTCTGTAGTCAGTGCAGTATTAGTACATGCCAACATTTATTGCATCTCTGTGTGCAATAAACAACTTACGTTATTTTTGTTCTAATGAAACCAAAACAATCTAACAGAACACTACATCGTCTGCATACATCTTTGAAACTAGATAATATATAGTTTAAAAAAAAAAAAAAAAAGGAAACTTTTCTGAGCATTGGAATTTAACACAAATGCATTGTTTAAACATACAGTATCACTTTTTATAGTTTTCTGTGCATACTTTGTTTATTGTGCTGTAACACTTTCAATAATATTTATCTATTTCTCGCGAATCACTGAAACTACTTCTACAGTAAATCTAAAAGTGTTTTAAAGTTGGGGTCGCAATACTCGCCTTCTAGAGCCGATGACATACAGTTTACAAATCAGTTACTTCCCCACCTTCCAAAAAAAGGAAAAGCTTTGGCGCCATCCAATCTTGTCATACATAGTTCGTTTCGCAATCAGGTCAGTAAGAAGCAGTCTCGTAAAAGCCAGTAGTCTGGGAGAAAAAAAAAAAAAAAAAAAAAAAAAAAAAGCCTGGACGTATTCGAAGACAATACTGTAATATTCCTGTCTGAGTATCTAAAAATCATTCTATCAGAATCTGTTGTACCGAAAAAGAAAAGCAACCCCCCCACCACCACCACAAAAAAAAAAAAAAAAAAAAAAAACTATCAATTTGTATAGATTGAAAATTCCAAAATATTCGCGAAAAATCACTTAATTTTTAGTTGAACAAAGAAAGTTCGATAGAATTAAAAAGTCCAAAAAGATCTAAAGAGGTTGCCGCTGTGAAAGTAATAGATTTTAACCACATCAAAAACAACACAACATATTAATAAAACGAATGTGGACCCATCAAGCAGGTCTCTTGACACCAGAATACGGCAAACGTCGTGTTTTTCACTCTCAATGCATGGAAGCAATGCACTGCCCAAATAAAAAGGAACGTTCTATCTTGCACACGTAAACATCAGAAGCATTCGAAAACATTACCTTATGTTTTATTTTCAGTACTTCAATGCAGTAATAGCAGTCATTGTTGGATTGAGATCGAACATTCTACGGACCATATTATCTATTATACCTTGCTTTTAGTATATTTGGCGTTTGGGCACTCACCACTCAATCCTAGGAATGCATTCCGCTCATTTACTCCGTGAAAAATAAAATAAAATAAAATAAAACAAAATAAAATAAAATAAATAAATATGCATATAATCAATATTGATGCTATTGATGTATTAATCCTAACTAAAGTAACTGCCTGCTAATAACAAAGCAGCTAGCTTCCATATTTCCGAGTTTCATCTGCAGAAAGAAACACCGTCTCAAAACAAAATGAAGTGGAGGAATACTAATATATACCGAACAAAAATTAATTACAAAATAAATTAATTATACAATTAAGCATTTGTATCGAAATAATTAATGACATTAATCAACTGTGCACCTGATATTCAAAGTTTCTACCTTTATTAAATAGCAGGCTTGCAGTCCAGGCTTAAGTGAATACTAATAGTAATTAGAGTGGTGCTTTGACCTATTTTTAACGTAATAACAATTCTATCAATAAAATTATGCACTGGAGTTTAAATAGTCTGAAATATTGTCACAGATCCTTGAATAAATCATATAAATGGATACAGCAGTAATCGCAAAAGGTAAATTATTGGAACATTATTTCATTGCTCTACCGTAAATTACTGGAAAATCAAGCTCGCGATGTTCTAAACTTTTTTTTAACACCAAAAATATTAGACGAAGTACTTGACCAGGAAATCAGAAAAAAACTGTCTGGAAATCTCAGACATTGTATGCAATAATATTAAATTGACACTGGAGAAAATATATAAGAAAGCAAAAAGAAGCATAAAATACTCACATAAACAAGTCAAAATCCTAGGATAGCACATAACATAATTTTGATATACAAAAAAAACTTTCTTGTTTTTTTGATATACAAAAAACAAGAAAAATACTCTGTGGAAGCGTTTAAAGTGATACCGAAATAAAGTAGCTTGGAAGCTCAGTACAGGAAAACACCGATTCACACTAAAAGAAATGCAAAACCAAACTGCTGGGGATAAACAAATCATCTGCTTAATGAGATGGTCAATCGCTTTTGAAATCATAAAGCACAGTTGCATGAAAGTGACCAATAGCTTGCAAACGATTTTAACCGCTGTTTCGTGGTCTTCATCCTGTAACCATGGAAAATACACATCTCTTCCGTTAACAAAGTGTAATCCTTTTCTATGATCACAAACACATTAACATTGGATTTTTCGAGCGTAATAAAAAATCTCCAAGACTTACATCAGAATTTTTTTTTTTTTTTTTTTTTTTTTTTTTTTGAGAGCAGCTTCTCCACGTCTTGCTTCGATTTTATTATTTTTGCACTCTGGTCAATATTACTTATCTTTTAATAGTTATGCACTCTTGAGTAATCTGAATTTTCTTACATGACTTATTTAAACACCATCTATGTATGCGCTCTAAAGTTAATTTTAAAAGCAAGCAGTTACAAACCATTGTGGAAGTAGAAAATAATAATAATCATAATAATAAAGTTCCAAAAATAGATTACGCATAAAAATAAGATATAATCACGGGTGTAAGTCTTAGATTTTGGTGGATTGTTTAATGTAGGCATTCACTCCCTGTAGTGTTATTAAAAAAAAAATTAAAAAAAAAACTTAACGGGTTTCATATGAGAGAGAGAGAGAGAGAGAGAAAACAGGCCATCCAGTCAGAAGAACACGTGCAGTTAACAAACATTATAATACACACTGGCCCCGTGCGTAGCCTTAGTTGCTTGGTCGTAAATCAAAACAATCAAACAGAATCTTGAAATCGAATATATATATATATATATATATATTATATATATATATATATATATTTTTTTTTTTTATTTTTTATTTATATATAATTTTATATATATATATAAAAGCAGGGATATCGTATTATCAAACTCAGACTATCTAACTCGATTTATTATTATTATTATACGGTATACCCACTCTTTTTACCATATACATAAATAACATTCACAATTTTCCCATACAGAAGCAGATATATCAGTATGCAGACTACGATGCACTGCTAACAGTACACAAAGACATTAACATAGCCTTCTCCAAAGCACAACAAGATCTTAATGAATTAACGAGATATTTTCATAACAATTCAATCATAATAAAATATCAAAACCCAAATGTTAATTATTAATAACCCAAGAGTTCCATATTCAGTACCAATTACACTGTATACTCACATGCATCACTGTATTATCAAGGCTAAGAATTGCATTTGTCCTGAAACTACATCCGTAACACGTTAAATACCTGGGCCTTTCACATCGAATACTTTCAAAAGAAACCTCGCAGTATTGCAGTCACATTGTCCCAAGTAATGGACATGATACCAATCAACATTAACAAAAATATTTACCACAGCATCTGCTAATCAATACTAAGATACGGCAAAACAATCTATGCGAACAAGCAAATGTCCAAATTAGAATTGCTGCAAAAAAGAATCATTTCATTGTTCTTTAGAGAGCCAATATACATGCTTAGAAACTCTTAAATGGCCTCGCATAAAATTTTATGCTCATCAGACCTCAGACAATACGTAATCCTATTAACAAATTCCTCGATAATGATTATCGTAAACATAGTAGTCTCAGTAATGTTCCACACAACTAAAAACACGTAACCAATAATGGAACAAGAAAACAAGAATTATGGAATTTTTATTACCAATCAATCAATCAATCAATTAGCACAATGCATCTGTAGAACATGTAGATTAGCACAATGCAACTGAAAGGCTACTGATCGGTTATCTAGTACACTAAAGGGTAAACACATGAACATATACACCAAAACACCAATAGTGAATAAACAATAATCCCACTGTCTTCATAACAGCTTATTCTAGCTTCGAAGATGGATTTATAAAGCCACACTATAATTCTATCACTACAATTAATTAACATCCAGGTATCTCCATGGAGTCAGAAGGCTCATCCAGGGAAACCCATTATTCATCCACTAGCTATTATTCACATAATACCTATCATACCTCTCATTCACTGACGAAGCGTTCATAATCACCTCTGGCTACCATTCCACCATTCACCACCCTCCAAGCAAAAAATCTAGTCCTAACACTCTTGCTGACCATACCCTTACACGATTTTCAGAGGTGATCTTTTGCTTTCTTCCTTTTTGACATGCACTGAAAAAAAAAAGAAAGAAAAAGAAAAATAGTCAGTGTCACTTCAATAAAACCCGTTTAAATGATTTATATGGTTCTGTCAGGTCTTCTCTTTTCCGCCTATCAACTACTTTTTGAAGCCTACAGACCGCCAGTCTATTCTTCTCATAAGGAACATTCTATAGAATGCTCCCTATGCTCTGCCACAATTCATGTCACTGGCCTCTGGATCCTTTCCGCCACTTCTTCATCTTCATGGAATGCGGGAGTCGAAATCTGTATGCAGTAGTCCAGATGTGGCCTTATTAAAATCTTATATACTGGAACGATAACCCTCTCTATCCCTATTTGATAGTATTCTTCAACGACCATTTGATGTTATTTGATGTGCTGTTTTGGCTAGTTTTGCAATATGTCCTCTAAACTTCAACTCCCTCCACCATCACATCTAAAATACTGGCCTCGTCAATTTCCAGCAGTTCCTGTCCATCAATACAGTATACAACTTCAACTTGGGATATCTTCTTCCCAAAGTACATCGCAATGCACTTGGCCATATTAAACTGGAAGCCACTTATCTTTGCCCCATACTGCTAGTTTATTTAACTCATCCGGCAGGATTTCTATACCACTTTCCCAGTTTTGCATCATCTCAGAATACAAAGCATTATGCTCTATATTCTGAGGGAGAATGCAAGTGGTTTAATTAATTCCATGGCCACATCTCATTCAAGAAAATTTTCTTACGGTACACAGGGTAGGAGGTTAATAAGATACAGAGATTTAAAAAAATAATAAAAAATATACAAAAAGTTTAAAGATTGTTTAAAGTTTTCTGAAAGCTTTCTAAGTTTTTGCACTGTCCAGTTAATTATAATATTTCCTTTACTTTGTCAGTTCTAATGTTAATACGTTTCAGCATCAAAATATGAAAAGTGTCTCAGACAAAGGAAATGGTCGTAACCATTTACTGGATCATCCCGGATGAGAATACGCATTCTATATTTTACTTAATTGCACTTAGCTGAACATATTTTTTGGAGGGGAGGGAGAAGAAACTTTGCAGATGCGTTTTTTGATTTTACTTTTTTTTTATTAAAAAAAATGGGAAAAATATGAATTTAAAAAAAAAAAGGATCGCATTAACCAAATCTCTTTTAAAAACATTTCATGCATTCACCATATGAACAAATACAATCTAACGATGAGTGAAGAAAGCATTGCTACATAAATGCACCAAATTCCTTATGATTTCATTCCGTTCAGGGAAAATAAAACATTCTTGAAAATGGTAAGATAACTTCAGTTAAGAAGATATATTTAAGCGACTACCACATAACAGGGTTCTGACACATTCCGCCATCTAGTGGAATGGAATATTACTAGAATAACACGCTTCGTTGATCAGACATAGAAGTTTACAACACTGGAATAGAGGTTCACAAACTTTTATACCTAATTTCCTTTATCCATAATATTTTATAACTTTATATAGTTTATACATTTTTTATATTTTATAATATATATATATATATATATAAAATATATAAATTTTACAAATATAAAATATTACTGCAAAGAATTTTCTTCTTGTATATCATACTGACGGCTTATTTAATTTTTAAAAGTATATTTGAAGTGCTTTTAGAAACGTATATTGCCGTAGATGCTTTGAGTGTGAATTCTGCTCGTATAGTACTGTATGACAACTAAACTATCTCAACCAAGCAAAGGATTTTAAAAACTGTGGAAGTCCCCAAGTTGGGGAAACTTTATACTAGACCCATATCATCGCACTATAAGCTAGGTTTTAATCCTTTTAACCTTACACCTTTTAACCTTTCAACCAAGTAAGGGAAAAAAAGGATTAAAACTAGCTTATAAAATTGCTTGGTATCGTTAACATAGTATACCCAAGTTAAAAAACTTTCCATATATATATATACATATAGTTTCTGCTTAAGATTCCACATGCTGTTAATTGTTCCACGCATTAATTGTTTCAGCACGCGTCTCTTCTTTCTGTCAATTTTTTTAAAATCAGATTCATGCCTTTAATCCAGTGTTTCTCAACGTGGGGCGTACGCCCCCAAAAGGGGGGGGGGATTTGAATATTTTGAGGGGAAATTAGAAAATGACGTTGCATTCGTGACCTCATCACCGATATACTCAAATAACTTACCATTGTCGGCGATAAATTGTCGATATTGCAACCCTGACTTTCCGAGAAAAAAAGCTGACATCACTAGTACGGCAGTCAACATAAATACAGTACGAAGAAGAACTCTCAGAAAAGCAAAATGATGAGTATGAGTCTCTTAGCAATTTATTTAACATAAAAGGAACAATGCCATGGCTTTCTGACGAGACAGAAAAGAAATACCGAAATTCAACTAGTTTTGCAAAAAAAAAAAAAAAAAAAAAATACTGTTGCCCTTCCCGTCGTCATATTTAGTTGAATGTGACTTTAGTGCTGTAATTGACTTGCTACTGAAAAAAAGAAATCATCTGAATACCACAAACCATGGGGATTTGAGATTAAAAATGACTAAATTAGTACCCCAAATAAAAACTCTTTGCAGCAGACATCAAGCTCAAGGATCGCATTAACTTGGATTTTATTTTCCCGAGTTCAGTTCGATTTATGTTTTATAATATACAAAGTGTAATATAAAATTTATATTCGTTGAAGAAAGTCAAATTAAAAACAGTTTTACGTATGTTCCTTTTTTATTTAAAGTATTTATTTATATTATACTTTTTCAGAACTTGGCTGACTATTATGCTAGAGGGGGGGGGGAGACATCTAAATCTTTGAGGCGTTAAGGTGGGACATGATCAAAAAAACGTTGGAAAACACTGCTTTAATCGAACGTGTCTTTCTGTATCAGGTTATCAGAATTTTTTTCTTTATTTTTTTAAAAATTATCGTATTATTATAAAAATTTCCCTTTTTATTAAAATTATTTTCATTGGTACTGACTTATTTTATTGCTTTCTACCGTGAGATCGGATCCCCCCACCCCTTATATATGTTTTTAAATTGTTTTTCCATTATTCTTCTCTTCAAGTCCTCACATATAATTTTCTTTCGATTTATGATACTCATATCTTTTCTCAAAATGTGCAGCCTTTCCAACTGCTATAAAGGGAGTATAATGCTCCCGATTCTTAGCATTTCTTAACGTAAAGAGATTTTGCAATGATTTTGCTCTTAAAAAATAACAATACAAGTTTTGTCCCCTAGACTAACTGCACTAAGTTTTATGTATTAAAGCAAACCAATTACACTCGTGCAAAACGAGTATCGGGGGTATAAACGGACACATCTGCACGAGAGCGCTTGTGTATAAAACGCATGTCTTGGACGCTAAGGTAGCAGCCCTACCACCAGAATAGGAACTTTGTAGGCTAACAACCCACAAGTCTCCGAAATTTTAAAGACTATTTTCAAGTCGGATAAATGCAGAAATCGGACGGACTCCTCGGTGTCGAATAAAACTTGGAAAATTAGGACACCAAGTGGCCAATGGAATGTTAAAACTCTCCATCGAAAAGGAAAACTAGCACAACTAAGAAAGAAAACTGAAAAAAAAATATATATAATTGAATTATTAGGGGTTAGGGAAGTAAGACGGAATGGTACCGGTGGAATAAATTTATATTCCACCTGGAAGAGATAAGATTTACGGAAGAATAAGATTAACAAAAGTCATATTTCTACAAATATTCTTTGTCAAATTTTTTCCTAATTAAGCTGAAAGGCTAAAGCATTCGAGGATTTTGATAATAGACGGAACTTTGATTATAATAGACGGATTATTTTTAATTCATTTTAAATGGTGTGTTTTTTCACCCACTGATTTTGATAACTATAGCCGATTGATAACATTATCCGCGATCACAATAAGCGGATTCTACTGTATAAGCAATATTAAATTTCCATCTATTAAATGTTTTTCCCTGATGATTTTTCTAATATATAACCGCACAGATCCCATTATTAGGCGATGATCTGAGCCAATATCAGAAAATTTTTAATAGATCACTTGCGAAAACCTAATCTAGACAAAAATTATTTCAGGAGCCAGGGATATTACAATGCTTCAAATGTGCGTGGAAAACATAACTAATTCCAACGGAATATTCTGAATAAAATAAATAAATAAATTTATCTTTGTCTTCTATCTGTTTATTTATTTTTAATTACGTTGCAGTCCTGTTCAAAGAAGCTGAAAACAAATTATATGTGACCACAAAGTAAGAATTTGCTAAATTGATATCAAAGTAATTGAAAATATGTACAGAACAAATAAAAATAAATACAAGTAGCATTCACAGTACGAACATGTGTGACCTTTCAAACTTCCACCTATTTTCAGTCAACAGGGTGTAGCTCAGTGGATGTGGTGTTTAAAAAGGAAATATGATTTATGGAAATAGAAATGTGACTCGTAACTTAAATTCATAATACAGAATTCCATGGATAGTAAAGTTATGTTACATTAAAATAAAAATACTGTTCAGCTCACGTAAAAAGGACTGTAGGAAGAAGCAGACACTGAGCAGATTATGATGTTAAAAATAAGGAAAAATAAATTGTACATAATATATATTATTAAGATCAAGAAATGTAAATCAAAATGCCAATTAGAATAAGCATTCTATGTACAAATGTATATATTGTAAATAGTTGTATATATATATTTATTTTGATTGTAGATAGATGCTTTAGTGTTAATAAAATATACTCAGTGGATGGGGCGTATGCATACCATGGCGCTTGACCGCACGGAGGAAGACTTGTTGGTTTCGAATCTAGTCGGCGACTAGTGGAAATTTTTCTAAGCCTTTTTTCCAACCGGTTCCCGAGATTGTCGATCTCTGGCACAGGCAAGCGGGTTTTTTCTCCCGTAAACTTTAAGAAAATCGACCGTAGAACCCACACTATTTCAGACATTAAATATATTGTGTTAGGGTTAGGGACCACGAAATGGCGGCACTTGTTGAGCCGTCTCTCTTCACTGCGTGCCGCTTAATTAGTGATAGCCTTGAGCCAGCTATCTCTGATTGGCTGCCAGTGGAGATTGAACTGCCCACTTTGTCTCCAAAAGTTAGATAGGGCTAAGAAACGGCCTCGCCTACTCCCTATACGAGAATAAAAGGCGTTAGCTAATTTTTTTATTTTTTAAATAAAATAAAATCTAGGATCTATGTTCATTGTTCTATGCACTCTTTAAATTTGGTTGTGAGCAATGCAGCAAAAATCTCTTTTCACACCACTGACTTTTTAAATATCATCCGCGAACTGCACAACTACTTTCGGCTTCAACGAAAACACTGGAGTTTACTGAAAACATATTTACTATCAAGCATAAATTTGATGCCATCAATTCGATTTTCCAATCGTGATGGTATCAGATTTATGCTTGATATCATGCCACTAAAAACTCAGACGCAGTTATGCAGTGCTCTTTTAGGAAATTGTTGATATTAATAAAAATATAGATTCTAGAATGCAAATCAAAAGATGCTTTCGGAAATATCCACTAATAAATTCATTTAAATGTGGCCATTTTAAGTGAATTAAATGTGATAAGAAAAATAATATCACAACCAAAATTCTGTGTACTATAATGCCCTTGAAAGCATTGAAGGTATTAAGAAATTCTTCCGGTAATCTTTAAGAAAACTATATTATTGACGCTAAACAAACTGAAGTCTCTTGCCACTGACGACAATTTCTCTAACATAGAAGATACTCAAAAAGGAGGGGAAAGATCATCTCGACCGCGAATTCCAGGATCGGCCGGTCTATGACCAAAACTAAATTTCAAAGTCAATCTCTCTCTCTCTCTCTCTCTCTCTCTCTTGCTTATGTCTGATACAACAATATCGTCTTTAAAAGGGACTTTTCTGTGTTCTACATGACATATGTCATTTGAAGAATTACGATGAAAGTGAATTACCACAACTATGTAAAATGTAATTAATAAATTGATGAACAGTACATTTGAAGCTCTCAGGATATATCACAATACAGTTTCATTTAAAACTACTTCAGCTCTACAGTATCACAAGAAAAATACGTAGCGACCATTTGTACAGAAAACGACATATTGGAACAAATACAATAGCTACTGTCATAAAGAATTTCGTTTCCAATTCAGCAACACGTGTAACTATTGAGTGAATTCCTGATCATCATCATCGTGATTAAAAATTCGAATCTTTCGGTATTATAAACATATCTACGGAATGACTTTATGGTTATTAATTGTATTACTGAGAAATGAATAATATATTTTTTAAAACATTACTTGAATGATCGCCTCTCTCTCTCTCTCTCTCTCTCTCTCTCTCTCTCTCTCTCTCTCTCTCTATATATATATATATATATATATTCTCTCCCCCTTTTTTCCCGGAAATAATGTACATTATTATTATTATTATTATTATTATTATTATTATTATTATTATTATTATTATTATTATTATTTTAAGTAATCCTCTCGCTTTACTATAATATAGCAATACTTGTATTAGGCATATGATTTTAAGTTGTAACATAAACAAAGATAAAGAAGACGGTTCGAATTCTAAAGGTAATAAGAGAAAGAACGATACCCTTGATTGTACTCGCACGTGAGCTAGACGACAAATTGGCAGCAGTGAGATGAATGCCAAGGTTAACTGACTCATTACCTTGAGAACTCGAAACAGCAGGCAGACATATCCTTATTTCCAAGTTTTTTTTTTTTTTTTAGTATCGTTTCCAAGAGTTGCACGTCTTCAGTGGCGCACCCAGGGAGGGGAGGGGGGGGCCAAGGGACCCTGATCCCCCCAAAAGAAAAAGGAAAAAAACACTAGAAAATTTTCCAAAAATCTTTTCCTAATTAAAATTCTTTTTTTTTTATATATATATTATTTATGTTGTGTCTTTTATTTCTTTACTACGTATGAATTAGCGGCCACATAAGGTGGGAATACCCTATAGCTCTCGGGAATCACGGCTGCTGTGAACGCAAGACGAACGAAGTAGTGCTCTTGAGGACCGAGCGCTACTTCGTTTGCCCGAGCCGGGCCAGAGGAGCTCACGAGTTTTATGTATTGGCGATCACTGCAGATGCTCAGTCATAGGTCGTATGCAATGCGTAGTGTGTATTCTCAAATCGTCTACTCAACTCTCCCCCCCCCCCCCAAGATTAAGTCATGAGTGCTTCCCCCCAATATTAAATCTTGAGTGCTCGGCCCCCTCCAAGATTAAATCCTGAGTGCGCTATTGCACGTCTTAGATGCATTGCTTCCGTGATTACGGAAGCAATGCATCTATGACACCTAATATGAATGTAGCAAAGTAAGCCTACCTTGTATATTTATGAAATTACTTAAAATGATTTTAAATGCAATATTTTTTTAGTAATTCTCCACCAACAAATCTGGTACCATAAAAACCTGTTAACTGGCATTGCTATGGGTCGCAAATAAGAATCTGAGGAGTTTATGTTTATGTGTATTAATTGCATGTGTTCTTTCGTTTCTTTTCTTTTTTTTTAATTTTTTTTTCGGTTTAGCTAGGTAAGTGGGGATGACAATCTTCGCCTTAAAACCCTAAAAAAAAAAAAAAAGTTCCTTGCGTCCCAGGCTTTTCCAATCGAAGGACAAATGTGGCGCTTCATCGTGGCTGCACTATGGATATGCTCCATAATCTGCACTAAACGCCTTAATCCATCTAGCGGTTTAAGAGAAGAATGATCTCGGTGATAAATTTTGGTGAAATTTGTTCAACTGATATTTTTATAAACAGCGGGGTTATGTAATACTCCCCATTTAATGTACTTGCACTTCTATTGTTATTTCTTTATCTATTAGCATCATAAGTGGCACACTTATGGTTTTTTTATTAGCAACTATGGATAAAATTTTCTGTTCACTTAAAACTGTATATAAAATATATTTAATTCAATATTTACGTAGAAACTCGGCATCCTCTGACTACGCGATTGCTTCGCTCCTCCAGTGTTCAATGTAGGTATGCTGTTGTGTCCCTCTCTGTAGCTACTTGTTTTTAGCTAACAGGAGTAAAACTTGGCAGGGTGGGCTGGCTGCTGTATTATGGCATTTATGGCACTGTCCAAAGCACTTAGTCAGAAATACATATTATTTATTTATTTTATTTTGTTTTAATTATTTTTATTTCTGACAAAATGAAAACATTGTCTAGATTAATAGATTACATAAGCAAAGTCAATACTAGATCCATCATTATTCCAAAGCCGAATGTAGAAACTATGAAAGTTTCGTGAGTTGACCAGAGAGCATGCGGGAATACATTCCTCGGTATTCACGAGTTGTCTTGGTGTGGACTACTAAAAAGACATAGACGCCGCCAAAGCGTCTATACACCACCTTTTATTAGTCCATTTTCATAAGGTTTCACTGACCTGACAGCTGTTTCGAACTGGTTAGTTCTCTTCAAAGATACTATAATAAGTAAAGAACCTCTCTAAAAATTAGGCGATTCCCCAGACTACTCCCAACCCAATGATCATTCTTTCATATATATATATATATATATATATATATATATATATATATATATATATATATATATATATATATGTGTGAAAGAATGATCATTAACTCGGTTAACATACATATTTATATGAAGAATTGAATGACTAGAACCGAGATTTAAGTAAAAAGATTTTAATATAAAAACACTACTAGTTTCTGCCTGTAACAGCCTTCATCAGGTGACATTATAAAAGAAAGAAAAAAGAAAAAACACTGAAGGTTAAAAAAACTATGAAAAACATAGAGAGTCTCTATACATAATTAGCATGAAAACGTTGTAATTGTATTTAAATCTGTTCTTTCGTTTGTTGCATTGTTGGGAGAGTGCGTGCTTGCAGCATCACGTGAACGCCAGTACATGATTATAGCTGAATGACTATCTCGGAGGTTATAGCTCAAGTTATTATTTAGATGAACAGGACTGAAGATGATTTCTCTAGATTCCACGATTTTTCTCTCTAGTTCATCATTGCAACGGAAGATGTTAGTAGATTTTTCCCAGCAGACCTTTTGACTTTGGTTTTCATCATTAGGATTAGCCGAGAAAAGAATATGACTTGATAATGCACTTGCTCGCTGTCTCTTGTAAGTAATGTCTCTCATGTGTTCTTCCATACGCATTTCGACAGATTTGTCTGTCTGCCCAAAATAAGGAATATCACAATCACACAATATTTTATATACACCAAGGTATTTGATTTGATGATGATGACAAGGTTTTGCGTGGCTTATTAAGAAACGGATCTTTGGAAGTGGAGTGAACAAGGTTCTGATATTGTATTTTCTTAGAACCTTTGCTAATTTATGTGAAACTGTACTTATGTAAGGAATAGATATATTGCCTTTGAATCTATTTGTTTCTACTGAGTGATGTCTAGGAGGATTAAGAAGGAATTTTTCAATGATTCTCTGGGAATATTCATTAACTTCGAAAGAAGTTTTCAGATGGTTTATTTCTGTAAGAAGTTCATTTGGGTCATCCAGAAGAGAACGGACTCTATGTCCCAAGGTGGAAATTATTCCAAGCTTATGAGGAGGGAAATGATGGGACTGACTATGTAGATATCTGTTGGTATGTGTGGGCTTTCTATATATCGATATTTGAGTTTACCAGAAGAGCGAGTCAGTTTGACATCAAGAAAAGGCAAGGAATTATCCGTTTCAAGCTCGGCAGTAAACTTAATACTTTGATGCCGGCTATTGAGATGTTCGAGGAAAACTATAAGGGATTCATCCATGGCTCCAAATAATGAAGACATCATCTACATAGCGTTTCCAAACTTTAGGTGTTAAAATAAAGGAAGAGATAGCCTTGGTTTCAAAATCCTCTAAGTAAATATTTGGGAGTACATTACTCCTAACATTACTCAAGGACAAGTTATCCAAAAAAATGTTAGCCTTGCTTACATATTGCCTTGCATCAGGTCCGGTTACTTCAAATTTCAAGATAATATATACAAACAAAATCATGGACTGGCTATGAGTAATCCTTTATCCCCTGTACTCGCAAATATTTACTTAGAGAAATCTGAAAACTTCTTTCGAAGTTAATGGATATTCCAAGAGAATCATTGAAAAATTCCTTCTTAATCCTCCTAGACATCACTCAGAAGAAACAAATAGATTCAAAGGCAATATATCTATTTCTTACATAAGTACAGTTTCACATAAATTAGCAAAAGTTTTAAGAAAATACAATATCAAAACCTTGTTCACTCCACTTCCAAAGATCCATTTCTTAATAAGCCACGCAAAACCTTGTCATCATCAACTCAAATACCCTGGTGTACATAAAACATTGTGCGATTGTGATATTCCTTATTTTGGGCAGACAGACAAATCTGTCGAATTGCATATGGAAGAACACATGAGGGGCATTACTTACAAGAGACAGCGAGCCTACTAACATCTTCCGTTGCAATGATGAACTAGAGAGAAAAATCGTAGAATCTAGAGAAATCATCTTCAATTCTGTTCATCTAAATAATAACTTGAGCTACAACCTCCCAGATAGTCATTCAACTGTAATCAAGTACTGGCGTTCACGTGATGCTGCAAGCACGCACTCTCCCAATAATGCAACAAACGAAAGAACAACTTTAAATAAAACTACAACGTTTTCATGCTAATTATGCATAGAGACTTTCTATGTTGTTCATAGTTTTTTTTAACCTTCAGTGTTTAGTGTTTTTTCTTTTTTCTTTCATTTATAATGTCACCTGATGAAGGTGTTACAAGCAGAAACTAGTCGTGGTTTTATATTAATACCTTTTTACTTAAATCTCGGTTAGAGTCGGTCAATTCTTTATTGAACGACTAGAACCGAGAACTATATATATATATATATATATATATATATATATATATATATATATATATATATATATATATATATATATATATATATATATATATATATATATATATATATATATATATATATATATATATATATATATATATATACATTTTAAAGAATATATTTTAAATGACTTTATACCGAGATAAAAAATTAAATTTTAATGATAATGATACAACATAATACATCATAATACAACATATATGTATAACTTTAACATAAATATGCAAATATATATATATATATATATATATATCTCGGTTTAAAGTCATTTAAAATATATTCTTTAAAAAAAAATATATATATATATATACACACCGTTGTATTGTAATGCAGACCTTATACAATGTGTATAGAAATGTCTTTTGTAAAACATCACGTGTTACCAAAGACATTTCTTTTCCCCTTGTGAGAAACAACTAAAATCACTACGCCATCAAATTCATACTAGTTATTTAAAGATCTAAGCATTTTGTCCTTAAGCCGATGTAACGGTTGGAACTGGAAGAAGTGTGTCAATTTGTTATTTACTTATTTTTTATAAAGATTTTTTCCTTTCTTTCCTTCCTTCCTTCCTTCCTTCTTTTTTTTTTTTTTTTATTTAATCACCGTTTTATTCGCTTTAGCTTCCTACAAGCGTAAGAACCATGACGAGCATTGCTCTCTATTTCGCAATCATACGTGAAATGGTGACAACAAATCCAATGTACTGTGAAAATGAATGTCCCAAAAGGATAGTTCATTTTTTTGATTCCATGATTAAAACTGTTTATTCGAACGAAGCACTTACGGAAATAAATAGTCTCTTTTCCCATATGTAACGTTGAAAAGAAAACATTGAAGAAGTCCCCAAATACGGCCATAGCTATTTAATCAATGATTTGATATATAACCCAAAATTCTGCCGTATGGAATCATGTTGAATACGCGCAAATTGATAGTATTCTTAATGTTAGCAACAGATCCATAAAATAGAGACTGAGGTTTAGGCGTATTTACACTTGCATTTGTAATAATAATCTGTCGGTGGCAAACTCACAAGGATAATGAGTTTACTTAAACCAACACACACACACACACACACACACACACACACACACACACACACACACACACACACACACACACACACACACACACACACACACACACACACACACACACACACACACACACACACACACACACACACACAACATAAATGAAGCCATGCATTTAATTATTTTGATTATGCCCATCGGGTACAGTCAGAGATGTCCGGTTTTTGTTGCTGCTGTTGTTGATTTAATAGAATTAGTCTCCCAGATCTTTAGGAATCTGTTATGCCTTGGAAAAACACGCATGGTCTAAATAAGTATGGTTGTAAAAAAAAAAAAAAAAAAAACCCTATGGAGAATGTAATCTGGCGTTTAAATCGATGGTGTAGTCAAAATAATAGAACATGTGCGTTGAGGCAAAATATAGGAATAAAATGTAATAAAAAAAGACAGAGGTTTAGACGTATTTACACTCACATTTTTATAAATAATAATAATCTGTCTGTGTCAAGAAATATTTAATTTCTAAAATTTTTAATTTTTAATCATCTTAAAAATAGTCCTCTGCAAATGTCAAAAAGTGATCGTTAAAAGCCAGAAACAAAACACACACAAAAAAAAGGATTTAGTTTTAAAAAAAAAAAGTCCCTCACCATTACTGAATAGCAAAAAAAAAAAGAACCGTTTAATATTATAAAAAGCGACGTAAATAAATAAATAATTATTTACCTGGTAATTATTTCACTGAGCACATTTTAGTGATAATATTCATCTAATGTGAACGATCCTCAGATTGCATGCAAGAGTGTTTTCAAATTAAAACACAAACTCCCTACTGTCAAAAACAAAACCTTCATACTTATAGCTTACTCTTTATAGTTAATGATAACATTGGACAACATTTATTTATTTATTTTACTCGTGCTGATTATCAAAATAAAACCAAAAATGTTTTATCGCTTATCATTTTTTTTGAAAAGTTTCATATCATTACATTCTGAATAGTGTATATACGAGAATTAAATTAAATGTGTAAGTTATGATATTTGAATTAAAAATGTTTAAATGTAAGAATTATTAATAATAATATTATGTGATATTATTCATAATATCATGAATCAAAACTGCACTGTCATTGGCCGAAATTATAAAATTTCATTGGTTCATTTTGAGAGGATCCCGTATTACATGTTCAGTAGTCATTTGTTTTCAGTTTCGTTTACTATATCTTTAATCCGTTGTTTTGTTGAAGTAGTTTATTAACTTTTTTAATGGATACACAAACATTTTAAAATATCACCTTTTTAAAAAAAGTTCGGCATGAGTTGCCTTGAAAATCGCACTTCTTAAAAGGCGCGAACCCAGGAGAGCAAGATATATTGGTCTTTCATTAGTGCTTTTGATTAAGGTTTTACTAGCCTAGCAGTGGTTTCGAAATGTTCATTCTCATCAGACACTAGAAAGAAACATTACGAGGAGAAAACCTCTCTTCATTGCCATAGCAATCGCATCCGAAAGTTGTATTTTGCATGTGTGAACTCTCTGTCGTTGCGTCAATCATAATTTCTGAAGAACACCTGGAAGGCTTCAGTTTGGTGACATGAAGCGTTGAATTAAAGATATTAAATCATCATTGGGTAATATCTTCTACTGTCTGCGCCATTGTAAATGTATTGGTTATTTTCTTATTTGTAATATATATGTATATCTTTACCTTTACTCTCTTCTATCTTTATTCATTCCTAATTCTTTATAACTTTACTCTAATGCGCTTTTTCTCTCATCCTTTCTCATTTACTCTACTGCATACTATGATTATCCACCTTCCGGATTTACTAATCGAATGCCTATGAATACTGGAAATTTATTTGTCAGACTGCACCACCAATATATCATTTAATTGGCATAAGACTAAATAAAACTTCCAGTAGATTTCCCTCTCTCTCACAAGCGAAGTTTCTTTTATCGATGTTTACTTTAACAGTCGTGGTTCGTAAGTAACTGAACAGCGTTTTTATTGCCTTAAATTATTTCCCGTTCACAAGTCCGATTTATTTAAGAACAAGTCCGATTCATAGATGAATTAAACAATAGGCAGATTGCTTTCTCTATTCATTTATAAAATCTTTAGCATAAATTAGAACCTTTTTACTTTAACACTAATTAACTTTTTCAACTCACAATCTTATTCACTCTTCGCTTACAAATTCAACTTCTTAAACTTCTAGTTTACTTGCAAAGAGGTTAGTTAACTTTCTGTTAAGTTATCTTTACAATTTTTATATGAACTTCCAATATGCCAATTGATTATCTTAATGACACTTCTTACTGCTATTAACCAAATTCTTAAAAGTCTTTTTATAACACACTATAAAACAAAAGTATGGAACTTACAAAAGCTCTATATCGCACATTCAGTCAAAAGTCTTACACAAAAAGTTCTAAGGTAATTCTTTCATCTCAGATCTTGAGCTTCCTCAGGAATGTCTGCTTCAGTAATATCTCATCGGGAAAATATCGGGCTGTGGACTGCGGTACTCATTCAGCTCTGGCAAAAGGTTGTTCTCCCACGGCAAAAGGAAAAACTTCCGATCGAAGATGCCTCGGGTAATTTACATCACCTTTTCTTCTCTGCTTTGGCTCACCGAAAATGCCTGGATGACTGTCATGTCCAATAGCTCGAACAGCCGCCTCCAAGAAACTGAAACTGCCACCAACTTTTAACCAGGATCCCTCTCTCTGGCGTCTGGAAGCCTTTCCTTCTTCGGCAACGTCTGGAAGACCTCTCTCTGGCCTGGAAGCACTTCTTTGGCAGCGACTGGAACTGGGAAGCCCTTTATGCTTGGCTCAGTCCCTTTTTATTCTGCGATCTTGGAACCTGGCACTAAGGGTAGCAAACTCCAAAGAATTCGGCATGACTCTTTTATCTTCTTTTAAGTTTAACGAGCTCTTTGTTCTCCTCCGTGCAATCTTTTGATCGTATTTTGCCGGGCACGGAAACATGTCTCTAAAAGTAGCGGACCTCTTTGATACTTTGCTTCTCCTTTCGGGACTGCGGAAATTTCTCTAAACCTAGCAGCACTCTTAGATACTATCTTTAAAGGTGTTAGTGCAGTAAGCAACTCTTATATACAAAACTAGTAAAGAACTTTTCCTGCACTCTTACACATAATTATATACAAACAAAGTTCCGATGGCAAAGCATTGCCTTTGTTTTCGACGTTAAAACAGTAAATACATTCACTTCCCACAGGTTTAACTACATTAATATTTTGTAAAATATACATAGAAACAAACAAGGTTATTTACAGTTCTCATGGGACTTGACTTATGTAAAAAATCGATGTAAAGCGCTTTGGTATTTTTAAGCTACATCGAGATTTTACAATTGTAAACAAATAAATCAACCGAAGCATTTTTATTCCCTGAAGGGAGTAGGCAGGCCATTTTAGTCTTTTTAACTTTTAGAGGGGCTGATGGACAATCAGTACCATCGACAGGGTGTAGCATAGAGGCAGCCTGCCTGACAGCGCTGCAGGTGCTTGTTCGGCATATTGCTGAACCTTAATAAGGGCGCTCGTTCAGCCATATTGCGGTAGGCGCCATCGCTACGCTACCAATTCCAGTTAGCGAAGCAAGCGCGGAAAGAAGTTTTTCCAAGCTTTAACTGATTAAAAATTATTTGCGAACAACAATAAACAAAGAAAGATTGGTTGGTCCTCAACTAAAACGATAGAGGCTGACAAAGCTTATCATTTAAATTTAGAAGAACTTAGAAACAGTTTTATTGTGCGATATCTTCGTAAAACAAACATTTCATCTCATCTCATCTCACCTCATCGTCCTTTTCCCCTCTTTTACCTTGCGGTGTCGAGGATTTGTTAATCATCGGACCTCAAACCGTTCACAGGATAAGGTGTTCAGCCCTATCGTTTTGCATTAATGTTTCTGTTGCAATAAAAAAAAAATTGCAATTGGAGATTTTCTTATATTTTTGTCTTGTAATCCATCAGGGGCGATATTTAATTGTTTGCCTCAGGGCGCGATCTAATCTGGCGACGATCCTGTGGACAACCACAGTTAACCAACAGAAATAGCTAGCACAAGACTATCGCTAACGTTAAACGGTTTCTGGTGAAGAGACAGCATGAAAATGCTTCCATTTCGTGTCTCTCACCCTAACACAATATAACAGTGTGTGTGTGTCGGTTCTACGAAAAACTGGAACTCAATGAGAAAAATCTGCTTGTCCCTGGCAAATATCGACTAACTCACGAACTAGCCAAAGAAGTTCGAAAACGAACTAGCCTTAGAAGTTCTTCTATTTGGAGACAAGAATCGAACTAATGTCTTTTTTTCGTGCGGACTAGCTCGATGAATGCAAACGCCATTTCCACAGGGCTACACAGGTCGAGGAAATCCACTACTGGATTAAAATTACTATTTACTGATTATTTAGGATGATTCCTAAGCTAGGCCAGCTTTATCAGATAAATATGGTAAGTTCTTTCCTGAAACGTTTTTACATCTGGTGATTTGATACCACATCTCAAATAATAAAAATAAAAAATCAACCATAGAACTCATTCTGTTCCTGAGAATAATATGAGTCAACAGATGGTGGCAGTTGTCTGTCGAGTTGCTTCTCTCTCTCTCTTTCTCTCTCTCTCTCTCCCGAAAGCTTTAGATCATTGATTATTTGAGCTCAATCAGTGAAGGCTGTCAAAAAGACTGGCTGCCCATCTGTCTTCAAAAGTTAGAGTTAACCACCTTACCGGCCATTGTGAATCAAATACGCATCCTCATTTGCTTCGTATCCATCATATATTTCAATGTAATATCGATTTTATTAAAATTTTAATATGCACTTCGCATCCATGATAATCTTGAAGTCTATAGACGTCTTGGCCGGTAGTGTGGTTTAATGGATTCTTCCTATGTCCTTGTGAAATAAAAGGCATTAGATATAGAGGATTTACTTAATATTCATTAATTATTAGAGAATATATATTAAGTATGGTAGTGTTTCATAATAAGAAAGTATGGTAGTGTTTCATAATAAGAAATGACTGAATGGCTAGTAATTTTTAATTATTTATTGCTTAAAATTAGTAGATAATATATTAATTGAATACAGCTTTCTGTCATGAGATTATTATGGTGAAAGGTTATTTGATTTGATGAGATTCTGTTTCTGATGAGAACTATTTGAAACATGTTATGCTAGTGAACCTTTATCCAAAGCACTAATAAATGGCAGACATATCCCGAGCATAGTTGCTGTATTTTAAATAGTGCAGCACTAAAACGACTCCGATACATAGAGTTAGATTGGATTCTCATAATTTTCTGAATTTTGGAATATTTGGCTTCGGTGAATTCCAACCATTTTATCACAATCACATAAAATGTACTTATATGCTATCAAAGATAGTAATTGTTGTTATTACTATTACTATCTTTGATAACATATAAGTAATTGTTGTTATTACTTTTATTACTATTACTATCAAAGATAGTAATAGTAATAAAAGATTATAATGTAATTTTAATAATAAAATAAAATTCTTTAATAAAATTTTTATTAATAGTTTTCAAGGATTTTTAAGCGCAATTTTTATTTTTTATACAAATTGACATTTTGACACTAGAATTACTATTTTACCACAAGCCTTCTTCATTATACCTTCTTCACTGTACCTTCAATAAAGTAGAAAAAGGTTGTTCAATTTGGAAGGAAAGGAGCTGTGGAAGCATAGCTATATATCTGCTATAAAAATAATCAGTTTTTAAATTCTTCAACAACAATATGAGGAAAATCATGGTTATATTTTTTCCTTGTGTGCATGTGATCCTTTCTCAATTTAGTCACCTTTGATTCATCCACATTATCTTCATTGTTGACAAAAGCTTTTTATGTAGTTTGAAGAATATAAATAAATAAATCCTTTGATGTCTTTTATTGCCCAAAGGAAGCTTGAGCCATAGAATGACTGGCCATCAACTGATAGTGAGCACAAGGTTTTGGTCACCTATGCCTTGGTAGATCCACCATCAAGATCAACATTCTTCCAGTCGCTTTACAAATACTTGTATGGCACCCATCATGTCATCCTGATGGGGGACTTTAAATGCGTGGCGGACTCGTCCTGTGATAAAATAGGGGGAAATCCCAACTTAGGCACTGCTGGCTACAACTAAAAATTCACCTCAAGAATCTCCAGCTGATAGACATCTGGAGGGCTCACAACCCCTACTGTCGGGATTACACTTGGGCAAGCCATGGAATCGGCACAAGGCTCAATCGCTTCTATCTGTCACCATCCCTTGTTTCCAGAGTCGAAGCAATAAGGCACGTTAACATCTGTTCTTCCATCTCGGACCATAAATTAGTTGTGCTCACGTACGAACATCTAGAAACAATTGAAACTAGTCCGGGCCACCTGGAAGTTACCACCAGACTTCCGGTCCCTGTTCTCGGCCAAGCTTCATCAACTGTGCTCCACTGGGAGCACCTCTGGCTGGGACTGGTACACGTTTGCACAACTCAAAATGTCCATTAAAGAATATATGATCAAATGGGGCCAACAACGTGCCTTCCATCAAAGACCTCGGCTCAATGATCTCTACAAGGAGTGAAGTTGGTTATGGCCAGCCAACGCCAAGGCTTTCCATGTCACAATGACATCTGTGATATTAATCTCGACATCGAAATGAAGAGACAAAAACAGATGGAAGAAAAGAACATGAAGATCAGACTCCACCTACGCTCGTAAGGCAGTCAATCGGCTGTTTTCTACAACAGGCGTTACGTCAATTTTCGATAACAGCGAACCATCACCAACATCAGTGAAGGTAGGTGTACATACACCACAACCCCTGACATCCTGAACGCCTTCTGGGGGTACTACTGTGAACTCTACCAAGACAACAGTGCGCCCAGGATTACTCCTGTTGGAACACTGATCCTTTCACTGCACACATCTATGCAGGGTTGGATGCACCAATCACAGCGGCCGAAGTAACATCAGCCTTCAAACAATGCCAAATGAAGAAAGCGCCAGGGCCAGACGGACTAGGCACAGAACTCTATCGTGAAGCCTGGGATTTCATCTTTCCCATTCTCGTGCCAGTCTACATTGACTTCCTCAACACCGGAAACATGCCACTAGAATTTTGGAATGCCATACCGTCTTCATCCCGAAACCCAACAGGGATCCCACCAACATCAAAAACTGGAGACCCATCAGTCTGCTGGACACGGATTAGAAGATCCTGACCTGTATTCTAAACGACAGACTGAAGGTGGGGATGAAGTATGTCATAAAGGACATGCAAGTGCATGGTGTTCCTGGCCGATCGATGGAGTTCAATCTCATCCTCATCAGAGAACCGCTACGTCTGGTCAACACCAAGAAGTATTCAATGGCATTGTTGACCATCGATCTCACTCGAGCCGACAGCGCCGGCACTTCTTTCTGTTCGACATTCTGCAGAAAGTCGGGGTCAGCAGTGAACTGCTTTCCATCATTAGAGGAAACTACAACAGCTCTACCTGCCTCACCGTCATCAACGGACACTTATCGGACCCCATTAACACCCAGAAAGGGATCAAACAAGGTTGTCCCCTCAATCCGCTGCTTTTCGCACTAGCCCTTGAGCCATTTCTATGGGTAGTTAACAGCTCACGTGCCGTTAGAGGGATCCCACTGCTGCTCACCACGGATGATTTCAAAGTAATAGCTTACAAGGATGATGTAGTGGACACCCTCGGGGACAACGACTCCATATGGAACTTCTTCAACATCTTAGAGGAGTTCAAAGTGTCAGGGCTAGCATCCAACCCGACAAAACTAAGATCAAGACATATGGTGTCTGGACCTAAACAACATCCCCATGGGTCTCGTCCCTACAGGAGACCCCCCTCACCATCCTGAGGGTACCATTTGCAGCACAGCCCGTCCTCGACATTGAACATGTTATAAACAACACAATCGAGAGTCTCAAGGACTGGACAAACGGACAGCTGTCACTCTCCTCCAGGGCTACTGTCATCAAAACCATCGTATGCCCTGCGTACCAGCACGTGGTGGACATTTTGAACATCACCGAAGATCACGAATACCGGCTTTACAGGAAACCCTCGAAGTTCTTCTGGAGCAATCTACGCCACGAAGTTGACATTAAGATCCGTCAACTTCCGAAAAAGCTGGGGGGGGGGGTTCGGCCTTCCCGTCCTTAACATCAGATACCTGAGTAATATCGCCTTTCATCTCAGCAGGATACTGCAAACTAACCATACTTGCAGCTATCCTGTGCGGTATTACTTAGATTTCAAGCTTCTCCTGTTTGAGATCACAGTCCACCAAGGTCCCAAAGCGAATATTCTCCCCGAAGACTACAATAGAGTTTGCCAGCTTATACAACAAATCCGCTCGTCGAGTATTAACACCGCAGGGATCCAGAACAGCAAAACTTGGTACGACCGCTTTTTCAACATCCTTCATACCGAGGTTCCAGATCTAGGAATAGACAACAACATCCTCTTTGGCCGCCTCTCCAAACAGCGAAGCTACCCGTCGAGAAAGGACCTGGCATGGAGGATAGCATATGGACACCTTCCAGTTAACATCAACATCTGGAGGTTTTCACAACACCAGGAACCCCTTCTGTGACCTCTGCCAAGGCTTCGACACCATACAGCACGCCTTCTACGAGTGTCCTCTATCCAACTACATCTGGAGGAGGCTAAGCGACATGCTCCGCATCCCCTCCTACTGCAGGAAGACATCATCAACCTGCAGTTCGCCCCACCAGCCACCAACAAGCAGAAGTTCCTGGTATTCATAATCAATGAGATTAAATACCACATCTGAAGGTAAGGACGAAATCTTCTAACCGTGCTTACCCTCCCAATCTGTTGCAACTCTCTCGAGTCGTCGAGCCCTATGAGATCTAGTTTGGTCCCTGTTCTCCCAGCGGACGAAGAAACCAGGCAGCGCAGGCCTACTCGAGGCGGGCTGCCCTGAAGGGGAGGGTAACCTGGGCACCTGTTACTTCCGTGGTCCTTTCCAGCTCGTGAGACAGACATGTGTTTCGGGTGAACAGTCATCATCTGATAGCACTGAGCCAACAAGATGAGCTTTATGAGCTGAGGCCTATTTTTCTTCTTCCCTACTCCCCACCTCCCCACCTGCCCTTCCCATCCTATTCCTTTCCACTCCTTCTCCCCTCTCTTCCCCCAGCACCCCCAACCTCTCTGTCACTTCCTTTCCCTTCTTTTTCTTCTCCAGGGACCACTCTGACCCCATTTATTTTTAATAGGCCGGTGACGGCATCTTTACTTTCTCACCAGAAACCGGTAAGGGCATGGCCATGAGAAGCCCTGCTTGGGGGTAGGTTTTTGCATGTCTCTGAGTGGGGCCACCGCTGAGATTATGGCTCTGCTTGGTGGTTGGGTCAGCCTGCCACTGGATAGAATACATGCTGAGAAGTTCTTCTCGGTGATGGGGGTGAACCTGTCACTGAGTAGAACAACGCTGAGTTGGGCGATCTTTCGGGATCGTCTTATCGTCTTACCTCCCCCCCCCCATAATGTATAACATCATACATCTCCTAGGAGATGTGTTTTACATTACAGGAAAATACTACGGACTGTGATCGGAGCTTAATCCACCTTTACTAAGAGTTGCCCTGTCATGTACCACTTGGCTTGCGCTTGTATGTCCGCTGAAACCTTTATACAGTCGCTATATATTCGGCATGAAACTCCTGTAGTTTCTCTGAAACTCTTGTAATTTCTATATTCGGCTAAGAAATAATGTTGGATTCAATATCCACTTAATTTTGAATAACTCGTATTATTGTTTGTAATAGTGTAAATTTTACTGCCTAGTTTCTTTGTTTGTTTTTTTGAGATGGAGGATTAAAAATTTAAATTTCCATGAGAAAAATCCATACTTTTCCCTGTCAGAGATCAACTAACTCGGAAACGGGTCGAAGAAAGGCTTAGAAAAAGTACTTCTAGTTGGTGACCACAAACGAATTTATAACATTTATGCTGCAGATGGAAACGAGTTTTCATATGGCTACCATGACATAATATTTTATTGTTACATGAGATACCGTATTTTCCCGAAAATAAGACCTGGTCTTATATTAATTTTTGCTCCAAAAGACACATTGGGGCTTATTTTCAAGGGATATCTTATTTTTTCATGTACAACAATCTACATTTATTCATTTATTCATGTACAAAAATCCACATTTATTCAAATACAGTCATGTCATCTTCTTCTGGAACATCGTCATAATTCTCCAAACTCCGAATTCCAGCCTAAATTTCTTGCGACTCCATTTCCTGTAGAACCATTAGCCCCAATCTCTCATGTCCAGCAATAGAGCTCTCCTTAAATGAGCACTTCTTGTTTATGTAGTCTGCTTGTAGTGATTTGGCAACACAGCTGTCAGGGATTTTATCCGATGAATTCTTCACCCAAGTCACGATCTCTTACAGACTAGGCTTCACAAAGTTGCATGCTAATTTCTCTCCATACTATTTTCAATGTACTCATTGATTTTCATGCGCAAATAGTCCTTGAATGGCTTGTTTATTGTAATATCAAGAGTCTGGAGATAGGCAGTCATTCCCATGGGAATCATTATTTGATCTATTCTTCTCTCTGCAAGGAAATTCATCATGTCTTTAGCGCGGTGAGTGCTGGCTGAATCCCAGACTTGCAGACCTCTTTGGCCACCTTGCAATAATAAACACTACAGTTTCATCCATAGCAATCATGTTAGAGAGTTGGTATTTTGAGAATTCGATGCCAAATAACAAAGGACTTGAATGCAAGTGCATGTTTAATAACTTTAGTATATTCCAGACAGTGTTGTCAATCTTCTTAGAGACAGTTCATATTGCTGAAGGAAGCCATCCGAGCCAGTTGTGATGCTTTGAATTCTTCTGGGGATATTTCTAACTGTGATGGAGGAATATTAGCCCTGTGCACAACCAAAGCCTTTGCTCTACTGTTTGCATCATCTGGAAGACATCACAGATGATGTCTTCCAGCTCAGGAAACAATAGTTGCAGACCTGATCCACACTTGCGCTTCTTAGCATTTCCCCCGTCCACATGTTAACTGAGCTACTCTGCTCACCATTTTCGGACCATTCTGAGATCCAACTTCTCTTTGCAGAAAGCTGTAAGATTCTTACCCCGGGAGTCCTGCACCATTCCTTTCTTGTACTCGACGGAATAGGTCTTTCTTTTGAAACTCGTTTTGTCGGGGTGGGGGGTGGCAAAACATTATTCCCTTTAAATCTGCCATTAAATCAAGTGTTAATTGAAGACTTGCGAGATAGGAGTGGCAACAAAAATGATGACAGTTAAGAATGATGGTCCACACAAAAGTGAAGAAAAATTGCAGGCACCAAAATTCAGAAAACGTTTCTTTATTTCACACGAGTGCATTAAGTACATCCGTTACAACACACGACGTATTGAATTATGAAGATTCATATTAGACACAACTATGTCCGTTCGTTATCAAGTGCGCACGTTATTCGTGCGTTGTGTCTGTACTCCGATTGGTCATTCAGCAATGTCTCGAGTTCATCTGTTTACATAGGCGTTTACCTCTCGTCCAAAGGCGCCCGCTTGGGTATTTACAAATACTTAATTATAATATATATTATCAATTATTTTAAGTATTAAAAAAAAAATTTATTTTTATTTTTTTTTTTATAATTCAATACGTCCGTCGTGTGTTGCAACGAACGTAGTAAATACATCCATCTGGCTAACGATCTTAACTGGGGCTTATATTTGGGATAGGGTTTATATTACGAGCATCCTGAAAAATCATGCTAGGTCCTATTTTTCAGGAAATACAGTAGAAGGCAAAAGGAAAAATACTTTTTAAATGATATATGAAAACAGTTGCAACAAATATGTACTCTCGTGTGTCTGTGTGTGAGTCTAAAAAAAGCATATGCTTAAAAAATCTGCTAACGCCTTTTACTCTTCAATGGAAGTAGGCATCCGTAATTAATTACAGAGTAGCTGGCCCCAATTCTATTAGTGATTTTCATTAGCATATAGGGAAGGGAGTATTGTATGCAACTGCCGCCAACTCATGATCCCTAACACTGCATATTATTGTCTAAAACAGTGGTTCCCAACCTTTTTCCACTTGTGTATCCCTTTTGAACTCACTTCTATAAATCGTACCTCTTGTTTTTAAAATAGCGGTGATTCAAACTTGACATTTTATTGCTCCATAACTAACGTTTTGCATTTTGTTTACTTTACTTGTTTTTCCGCATTTACTGATTATTTTTCGTGTACCCACGAACGACCCAGCACGCACGTAATCCAGGGGATACGCGTCTGCTAATCTGTGACTAGAATCGAACTTAGAGATCGTTCTTCAGCAAGCTTAGGGTTATCAATGCAAACACAATCTCCAGGACTATACAGACTTCCTTCTTCTTCTTCTTCTTCTTCTTCTTCTTCTTCTTCTTCTTCTTCTTCTTCTTCTTCTTATTATTATTATTATTATTATTATTATTTCTAAATGCAAAATCTTTCAGTTTACACGGATATCATTCCGGATAACAGCATGATAACAGCTATATACAGAACAGAAATCTTCCTTTGTTTTTGTAATTTTTAATCTTGAACGAATTTTGGCTAGAGGGCAGATTTGATGACATCTGTGTATTTCTGACACTAGAAAGTAAAAGATGTTTGGATTAAGTTGTTGACTAAGTTTAATAAAAAAAAAACCATCATATTATTTCATAAGTAAAATATCTTTTACTCGCAACCAGTGGGAAAAAAGGCTCCAAAGGAAATTTCTTACTTTTCTTTGTAATCTTTCACAGATGCACCATCAAATGATTTTCAGAGATCTGAATGTTTCATGTAAGCCAGTTGCACGAAGTTGTGTTTGGATTTTCCGATCTTAATGCATTATTTGTTCAGATTCTTTCAAGTATTACAGTACAGATGCTTGCTCTCTAGACTGAAGCCACAGCAGTTATATATTATATTGGCTACCACTGCCATTAAATAATAATTACGAGAGTTCTACTTCGGTGGATACTGCAGGTTTACTAAATGATTCTATAGAGGACAAAACATCATGGTGAGATACGGTTTTCTGGTTTGATTTTGTGCATACATTGGATGTTTCGGGCCATTCTACTATCGTGAGCACCTTTCCTTTGCGCGAAGAGTGCTGGCAGTTGAAAGGGTTATAAGAGAGCAAGTGGAGCATCACTTTTCGTTGGTTTTAACCAGCCTGCGATTTCTTTGCAGTTCTGTTCCAACAATTCGACCAGTAGCTTAAATTGCCTTTACTGATCATGCAGACTTTGCAGCTATGACGGTGACAATTTCATGAGATATTATTATTATTATTATTATTATTCCTGATACCTCCAAGGAGTCCGAAGACTCATCGCGGGAGGACATCTTCAACTATCTCTACACCTTACCTCTACTACGAATCAACGCCATCTACCGCCCACCTCCAACACCACCACAACTAGTAATTTTTGTCTGTAAATTACAGTTTGATATGATTACAGTTTGTCCCATTTCGATTATGTATGTTTTGTAGAACGCTATCTTTGTAATAAATATATTGCAGAGAAAACAAAGATAAAAACATTGAGAAAAACCTTGATTTTGTTTTTAAATATCAAGGTTCTGTTAATAGATATTATGGATAATTTTGGTCTTTTAGGGCTATTGTTTCAAGTTTTCTGAATACTTTATCGTTATTGAGGGGAAATAGGCTTATTTAAGTTTTGGCTGTATTAATATCCAAGAAATTTCCTTTGTAATAAATTTCCAGAATTTTTAGAGTTAATAATACATGGTCGGATATAGGTGAGGAAAATTGCACTATCCCAGGATGAAAACTTAATGGGGTGTTAAAAAATAAATAAATAAATAAAAACTGAACAAGAATTCAAATTATATGCCGTTGTTTTATTATTTTATTTAAGAGATACTTGTGCCATAAGGTTTCAAAAATTAACACAATAACACAAGGAAAAGAGTGAATAATATATTTATCTAAAAGTAACATATTTCAATATTTCAACCTGAAAATTACAAGTCATCATCACCATCGGTGGCATCAGGCAGTTAAACATGAAGTAGAACTCGAATAGATTAATTTAAAAAGTGAGAGCTGCTGGATGTTATATGTGTCCTTATGAAACATTGCATTATTAATTCAAAAAGTTAATAATGTGTGATTAAAATAAACCTCTTCCATATCTTCGGCGGGAGCCTGTGTAGCTCAGTGGATGTGGCGTTTGCATACCACCTCGCTTGGCCGCACGAAGGAAGACTTCGTTTCGACTCTAGTCGGCGACTAGAGGAAATTTTTCTAAGCCTTTTTTCGACCGGTTCCCGAGTTAGTCGATCTCTGGCACGGGCAAGCAGGTTTTTCCTCCCGGAAACTCGGGTTTTTCGTCCTGTAAACTCAAGAAAATCAACCGTAGAACCCACATTATTTCAGACATTAAATATATTGTGTTAGGGTTAGGCACCACGAGATGGCGGCACATTTGAGCCGTCTCTCTTCACTGCGTACCGCTTGATTAGTGATAGCTTTGGGCCATCTGTCTCTGATTGGGTACCAGTGGAGATTGAACTGCCCACTCAGTCTCCAAAAGTTAGATAGGGCTAAATGGCCTCGCCTACTCCCGTATACGGGAATAAAAAGGCGTTAGCTGATTTTTTTTTTCATATCTTCGGCAGTGAGAGGTCGTCGTTCCAGTTCAAGTTAGGACGATGGAGTAAGACTTCGGAGCTGTTTTTAAATAAACTTTCGAACTTATGGCCACAACGATGAAGTAAGCGTGTTTTTCGAACCATAGAATATTTTGATCGATACCTATTTCATGTTATCCAAAGCTAGATTCTTCAATTTCCCATTGATGATGCAAGGCTGATATTTCAGTAATCTTTTCATTCACCAAATGAGGGTGCTGGACGGAAGCAATAGAAATATCAGCAAAAAATGATAGTAGCAGTATCAGCAAAAAAAATGGCAAGAGCAGTATCACGCAAATACAAAAGCCAGAGGATTTTGAATGCACGTTGTATACTGTTTAATATGCAGCTGTTTGCTGATGACGCTAAATTGAGGTTGTTTGATTAGTTATTTTGGACTTATAGCCGAAGCAACTAAGGTTATGAGGCCAATGTTTTATGTCTGGAAACTGCGTATGTTCTTCTGGCCGGTTTGCGTGTTTTGCAGGATGAAAATCCCAAGTTTTCTGGAGAAAAACCTTCCCACATCTACATGAGACCTAATAACTCACATTCGGTGTAAAGCCCTTATAAATGTTTTTCCTATCCTAGTCGGAATTCGAGCATCCAAATCTTTCTATCCAAAAGCATAGATATCGATTGAGCTAAATAGTAAACTGAAGAGAGCATTGGTTAATAAAGGCATGTGAATGCGCTTTGTAGTGAAAAATTGCAGGATATGAATTGAATATGAAAGCGAACTGGAAGAATTGAAAAAAGCTCGTGGTAATGATGAACAGAGAGTGGAAAGTTTAGAGTACTTATTGCAGAATTGGACAAACTATCTCAATGAATTACTTGAATGTCAAGAAACACATAACTAAGGATAAGGGAGTTATTAGTCCTCTTTATTGATGCCACCACATCTGACTGCTGAGAGAAGATTTTATGTTTCAGTTTTCATTGTATAGTGAATAGGATTAGGAGAGTGAGCAAATTGGCGACTCATTTATAAAGTCCTCCCTGCCAGGAGAAATGTTTGGCGGTTACAAAGATGATAGGTGGAAAAAAGACTCTCATAGGAACGTATGCTATTAAAGGTGTTTTACAGAGTAACTGGTAAAGATAATTTCAAATTCTTAAACTGGGTGAGAGAAAGCAAAGGTCACTCCTGAAGGTTATATGGTCAGTAAGGATGTGGCAAGGTGTTGTTCTCTTGGAGAGTGGTGAATAATCGGAACGGAATGTCAGAGGCGGTCATGAATGGTTGGTAGATGAATGAAAAAAAATATATATATACAGTCACGGTTAGTTCATAAATAACATATATTCAGTTATTTTGTCCAATTCTTCAATAAGCCCTCTGAACTTTCAACTCTCTGTCTAGCATTATCACTAGCTTATTTATACATGTATATAATCATTATTGCTATCAGACCTCCATGGTGTGAAAAGCTCATCGCTGAAGGGCCACTCTCACATACACAGTTAATCATACCGTGGCATGAATATTTTTAGTGTCTGCATGAAACACACTCTCAGGCAACACATTCCATTAGTTGCCTGAGAGTGTAGCACCCATGAGTTCTTCGTTACTTCTTATTTCTCCCATTCTGTGTAAAACCTCATCCATATTAATCTGTTAAAAAACCCTTAAAAGCTTAGATGTCTCGATTATACCCCTTAGTTCTGTCCACCAGTCTGTAATTTGAACTTCCTCAGTCTGTCTTCTTAATCAACATGCCTGAAACCATAAATACGTCAGTTGTGTCTGGAGCTTTTCCCATATCTCTTCATCCTTTTGAAAATCAGGTCACCAAATCTGTGCACAATAGTTCATATAGGCCTGATCAAACCTTATACCATGGAACCATAACATCCTTACTTCTACACGTCAGTGTCCTCAGCATCGTTGCCAAAATCCTCGGTGAGGTTCTTACGATTCGAATTATATGTTTCCGAAATTTTAGGTCCTTTCTCCTTATCCATATCCAGCTTTTTGTTGTTGTTTTTTGAAATAAAAAAATTGCTGCTTTGGGAATGGTGAGGTGACTGGAGGATATTATTATTATTATTAAAAAAAAATCAGCTAACGCCTTTTTATTCCCGTATATACGGGAGTAGGCGAGGCCATTTAGCCCTATCTAACTTTTGGAGACTGAGTGGGCGGTTCAATCTCCACTGGTACCCAATCAGAGACAGATGGCCCAAGGCTATCACTAATTAAGCGGTACGCAGTGAAGAGAGACGGCTCAAATGTGCCGCCATCTCGTGGTCCCTAACCTAACACAATATATTTAATGTCTGAAATAATGTGGGTTCTACGGTCGATTTTCTTGAGTTTACAGGACGAAAAACCCGAGTTTCCGGGAGGAAAAGCCTGCTTGCCCGTGCCAGAGATCGACTGACTCGGGAACCGGTCGAAAAAAGGCTTAGAAAAATTTCCTCTAGTTGCCGACTAGACTCGAAACCAAGACTTCCTTCGTGCGGCCAAGCGCGGTGGTATGCAAACGCCACATCCACTGAGCTACACAGGCTCTTTATTATTATTATTAATAATAATAATAATAATAATAATAATAATAATAATAATAATAATAATAATAATAATAATAATAATAATAATAATATCAACACCCTACCTCCATGGAATCAGAGACTCATCGTGGGAGGTACTCACTATTGCATACAATGCTCATTCAACCTCGTCTTAAACTGATTAAATGTGTCCACATCCACAACACACTCAGGCAATACATTCCACTCACCAACCACCCTCCATGCAAAGAACCTGCTTCTCACTCCTCAGCTCACACCCTCCCTATACAGTTTCCAGCAATGGCCTCTTGTTCTACTTCCCTCTCCAATTCTATGAAAAATCTCTTCCATATCTACCTGATAACAACCCCTGACCAGTTTATATGTCTCAATCATATCACCCCTCTCTTCCTCCTATTCACGAGGTTCTGCAACCTACATTCCCTCAATCTGTTCTCGTACTCTACATTCCAAAGACCACTGACTACCTTTGTGAATCTTCTCTGTACCCTTTCCAACATATCCTCGTCAGCATGAAAAACCGGCGACCAAATCTATGCACAATAATCTATATGAGGCCTGATCAAAGCCCTATACAATGGAATCATAACTTCTCTATTTCTGCATGTCAGGATTCTCCGCACATCATTGCCATTATTCGATGCTATGTCTTCACAACTTGTGCTATGTGACTCCTGAATTTCAGGTCCTTGTCCACCATCAACGCGTAGATCTCTCATCTCCTCCGCTTCTGTTAAAGTTTTCCCACCAAGTATATACGTGGCATCCCATCGTTGCTTACCAAATCTCAAAACCTTACACTTGGCAACATTGAAATCACAGTTCCATTTACATACCCATTCATATAATCTATTCAAGTCCTCTTTTAAGCATTAACATCAGCCTGACTCTGGATATCCTCCAGTCACTAAGCAGCAATACATACAGCGCAACCTAGTAGCTGGTGGAAATTAAGAAACGCTTCGACGCGCAACCTTCGATGTACTATCGACTTTCATTCATTTGTAAATTATTCCGCTTTGCGGTAAGACTGCCGTGTTATTGTGTCGGCATTGTTTTTTTTACTTTTTAAATTTTTTATAGCCTTTTGTCAGTTTTAAAAAAGGTAAGTGTGTAGGAAGATAACCATAAATATGTGTACTTATATAAATTCTTAATGTAATTTGATTTTACTGTCTCTGATGCTTTAATCACTGTCTGGCAGTGCTACGTAATACATCGTTCGTTGAAATTTTGCTTTATTTAAATACTGTTATGTCATCTGAAAAGATGACATAACAGTATTTTTCATTAACAGTATTTCTGCCACCTTGAAACAATGGCATGTGAAGTTCAGTATTGACAGATGGTTTATTTGCTGGCTTAAACTGTGTACACACGCTGTCATTTTAAACTTTCTGTTCGGACTATATTATATCCTTTAGCATAGACCATTTCTCTAATGACATACTTAAATTATCATGAGTTGTATTTATTACTTTCCTATGTTAGCTTCATTTTTTTTCTCTTCGTATGTTTAGGTTAGGTGTTTGCAGTTATGATAATGACAACATAACTTTATGATTCATTTTGGTATTTTATTCTGCCTAATGAGAAAAAAAAAATTGTAACCAAGTGCTGTTTCATTATTTTCAGTAATATAATCAGCACTATTATTTATTTACTTTTGGAGAGTAGTGAATAGCATCTGAAAAATGGAATGAATTTGACTAATTTGGTCAAACCCATACCATTCAGCCCTTTCCTTCACTAGACCAGTTGTATAAATTAAATCCCACACATGATAGTTATAAAACCTATAGCAGGAGTGCTGTGTGTGAGAACAAGTGGGAACTTACTGTTTTTTGGATAACTGAAAGTTGTAGTCTTCAATCATTTTAGAAATTATGGAGTTTACAACTGTGTTATAAATAACTCTTTTTAATTTCCCGACATTTCAATCTTCATATTATGATCATCATCTGGAGTATATACAAATATACAAGGACAAGCTGAGTTACATTACACACAGTAAGCTAAAGAAACAATGATCTGATCACCCGTTATTCTACTGGCATGACTTCTGGTGAAAAAAAAAAAAAAAAAATTAGAAACTACATCAAAGCTAAATTCTATTTAGCACCTCCGTAGCACAATTGGAAGAACAACGGTAAGTTGCGCCCTTTGATTAGAAAAGGCCTAAGTTCAATTCTCGTCATGATGGGAGGAATCTTTATATGGACTTTTCAATCAAAGGTGAGTTAGCCGATCTCATGCGGAGGTAGCAGGGTTTTTTTCTCCTGGAAACTCTGGTTTTTCATCCCGCACACAGACAAATCGGCCCTTCAGAACACACGTAATTTACAGACAAAAAATACTAGCTGTGGTGGTTGTGGACAGTAGATGGCATTGATGTAGGTGATTGGTAGTAGAGGTTCTGTGTAGTAGTGGAGACGAAGAGTTATACAATAGGTGTCCTCCCTTGATGAGTCTTCGGACTCCTTGGAGGTGTCATAAATAATAATAATAATATTTAAGATAACATGAGAAAAACATCTTTCTTATAGCTAGTCTTCTTTCAGTAACAATGATGTCCTATTATTAGCATTATAATTGTTATTTTTGATTTAGGATTCTGGATTATCTAAGAGTTAACTATAAACAGGACTGTTTATAGTTAACTCATAGAGAGAAAGGTTCTGTGGGTAGAATATGTGCCTTCCATATGCTTAGGATTTTTAGACCATCATTATTGTTCAGATTGGGATGGTTGATTAGAATCTCAGAGGCTTCCTTAAATTTGCATTCATACCATATTTTGGTTGATGTAAACAACTGGTGCTTTTCCATTCAATTCTGTGTAAAGTGTTCAGGGCATAATCAGAAAGGCCAGCTTCATTATAGTTATTATATTTAATGTGGTGTTTATGTTCCTTTTGTCTGATAGGAATTGTGCATCCTGTTTCCCCTATATATGGTGGTCTTCATGACACAGTTCAACAAATTGCAGATTTTTGTTCTTATGCAGTTCCTTACTTATGCAGACATTGTTACACATGCTTGATACGTCCAAACTGGAAGAACACAGAATTGTTCTCTCTTCATAATCATTTCCATAATAATAACCATTCCCATCATTAACACAGTTCCAACATTGTCACTCTTACATGCAGATTCTCAAATTCCTCCCATCAGAATTCAGTTTCCCTGACTCTGTGTTAGGTCTTATATCATTTCATAATTTTTTAAGACTCCTCACCTTTCTAACTTCACTTCCCATCCACCAAAATTCCCAGACCTGAAACCAAGTTCTTCCAGTGTGATAAACCTTATTACACCTTCTGTGGGCAAAGTGCATAATTTTACACTTGTCAACATTGAAGTGACATCCCCATTCTTCATCCCATAACATCATCTATTCATATCCTCTTTCAACATCGCATCAGAACTATCAGACATTGCTCTTTTTAATTTAGCATCATCAGCAAACAACCGAGTATTTCATTTCACTTCATGAGTGTATCACTGATATGACTATTAAACAATGATTGTTCCATACCAGAATCCTGTGGTATTCCACTGATTTTCTTTTTGGGAATACTCCACCCCAAGCACAATTTGCTGGTTCTTGTCAGTCATCCCTATAACCAAGCTAATAAACTCTTGCTTTAAATACTTAGCATAATTCAGAATAAAACACTATATAAGTATCTCCTCTGTCTGATGCACTAGTCGCCCTATTATAAAATGTAAATTACTAAAGCAAGCTTTCCCTTAATAAACCTAAGTGTCAAATAGTTTAATATTGTAAGGAGTTATTTGTGGTTGTGAAAGAAATCGATCTGGAAGAATGTTACATTTTGATAAAGATTTGCATTAAAGGATATCAGGTCTTAAAGAGTTCATTATTTTAGAAAAATTACATTAATTTCAAATTATAAACATGACACCATAGCACATTAAAATATAAACTGCTTGGCAAGAAGTCAAGACACCATAGTGTTAGGAACAAACAGTCATGGCACCCACCTTAATAAGATGTAGGATCTCATTTTGTGCAATGATTGCAGCAATTCTGCAGGTCATACTTTTTACAAGCATATGATAGCAATCAATGGGAATTTCAGACCATTCTTCCTATAGGCATGTAATGAGGTTCTGGATTGTTGTGGGGGTGGATGCCCCTTGACTTCACTTGACGCTCCAGTTCATGCCAGAGATGTTCAATAGACTTGAGATCGGAGCTCTGTGGAGGCAATCAAGTGTAGTGACACTCATATCCACAAACCATTCATTTACAGCAGCCTTATGACACGGGGCATAGTCTTCTTGAAAGAGACAGTGGGTAATTCTATAGAGATGCCACAAAGTAGGAAGCATACATGTCCATCTGCTCTGTAGAGGGTGTTGCATGATTCGTTGCCCATAACAGTTTTCCAAGCTTTGACTTCCCACTGTACACTTTTTTCACACCACTGAGGATGATGCCGCATGTTGGTTCAGTAATGTGGGATAAGCATATTGCCATCCTACCATGAAAACCTATGTTGTGAGCCCTGGTTCTGAATGTTTTGTGCAGATTCATGTTCCAGTCAATGCCTTGAACTCTGAATTCAGTATGTTGGCTTAAAAATGACATTTTTTGCATATTATCTTTCATAGCACCTTATGGTCATATTCGTTAAGTGTGGTGGGTCATCCACTGTTGGTAGCACTTATAGGTGAGTGCTACTGAGATGAAAGCACTCCCTGTGCTTTCATCTCAGTATGGTATCACTGATTGTTGACTTCGATTGGCTGAATGCTAACAGTTTGCCAAACAGGCCTGTAATATGACATCTTATCATGCCTCTTTCAAATGTTCTTGGTTCGCATCATGTTCTTCCAGTTTATACTGACTGCAAACACATGACGTGTTACATGGCATGATACACTTTGCTCATAGGAGTGTCTTGACTTCTTTCCAAGCAGTCAACATACTGAAATACCATGTACAACTTATAGGATATTCAAAACGGGGTATACAACTTTGAATGACAATAGAAGGTAAATAGTGATAGATGAACAATTTTTATTAGCATGCAAATGTACCCTAACACTTGAAGTTTCAACACACAGTTCGATATGACTGCCTCTAGTAATTCTGCAGATGTCCTATCAATAATCAGTTTCCTGCTATGCGCTGCAGAGGATATCTGGCATAACTTCAGCAATGGCAGCAGTAATTCTGGAATGCAACTCATTTAAATTGACTGGTAGTAGTGGTACAAACACTCGATCTTCTGCAAAGTCCCACAGGAAAAAATCTAATGGTGTAAGGTCAGGGGAATGCAGTGGCCATGCTACAGGCACTCCCCTCTACTAATCCATCCTCCTGGAAAATGAGTATCAAGTTACAGCGTTACTTCTGTCAGGTAATGAGGTGGTGCTCCGTCTTGCTGGAAATGTAAGCATCTGTCGTGGTCATCATTGTCCAATTGTGGTATTAGATAACCTTGTAGCAGATGCGCACACCAGTAACAGTAGACTCCTAAAAAAAAGAAGGGTTCATATGCTTTCATCTTATGGTGCAAAAAACAGCCTTTGGGGTGCTGCGAACATGTTCTGTGATGGTGTGTGGATTTTTGCTTCCCCAAATTCTGCAGTTGTGTTTACTTTCCCACTTAGGTGAAAAGTGCACTCATCACTGAAAATGATCGTGTCCAAAAAAGTTCTCATTTTGTTCTATCCTACTGATCATTTCCATTCAGAAATCTGGCATATCTTCTTATTGTTATGAGGATAAATTTGTATGACTTTAAATGTGGATGGGGTCGTAAAACACAAGCCACACAGTCACATGGGGAATTCCCATTTGACGAGATGCCCGTCTGGTTGACTTTCCAGGGCTTCTCTGCAAATTTTCTCTAACTTCTTCCACAACAGCATCGGTAGCATGCGTCCTTTTCTGTTGACCTTGGATGATGCACAGAACAGCCTGTTTCTACAAAATTCTTGTGCCAAGTGTAGATCATGCACCTACTAGAAGGGTCTTTGCCATATTGCATGCAGAAATTTCTCTGAACTTGTATTGCAGACTTCATTTTCTCAAACCAAAACACACAAAGTGCTCACTTTATCATTGAAAGTCACCATTTTCAAATAGTGTGACATATCACACCATCTAGTGTTGTCATTTGGTAATAAAGTTACATGACCAAAAATTGATGTATTTCACTACAATATGACACTCACTCACTCAGTTTTTGTATGTCTTCTGAGTTATTCTCTGTTCTCCAATTTGTTTACACCGTTTTGAAACATCTGGTATATTTGCTGAGCTCCATCTGTATATATACGGGGCTCAGCAGATATGCTTGCCAACTTCTGGATTTTGCAATTAGCTGCAGACTTTATGAACTAGAATATTTTTTTATTTAACAAAGCATAAGACTAACAAGTCACTCCTACTGACTTACCAGGACAAATATCATTAAAATAATGGTGGAGCAAATATATTCACCATGCAAGTACATTGTAGGATGAATAAGGTTTTGCATAAATTGCATTTCAAACATATATTCAGGGTATTTTAAATTATAGTATCCCTATTCAAAGCAAGCTATAGAGTGAACCAGTGGGTGAAATTCCCTCATACTTGGTGGATACTCTTAACCAGATCATGACAATTAAAAAAAAAAAAAATTCAAATATTACTGATAGGGAAAAGACCTGGAGAAAATTACATTAATGTGAACCAGATGTGACATGAGTCAAGAGTTAATGAAAAACGAAGTTATTCAATATTTATTTTGCTCATCCCACAAAATAATGCGATACAAAAAACATCACATAGAGCTGACATACTGCAAGGAACTGTCAAGTAGATCTGGATAATCAATACAGGTGATGTTCGGTGTTGACCTTTGTGTAGGAGCAGTAGCTGATACTGCCTTACAGCATTGTCTACCAGGCGAAGAACTTTGCCCTAATACACCACGATTTTTTAGGAAATTCCAAAGCCTAAAGTCCTAGGGGGTTAAGGTCTTGTGAATGCTGTGGCTATTTCATAGAAAATTGGTAACTGATACTGCTATCCTCCATGAAATGTTGATGCAATAATTCTTGAACTTCACATCCTATTTGGGGAGGTATTCCAACTTGCATAAACACTTGTGTTTAAGCGCTCTCTTCGATGCAGCTTCAGGATGACAAAACTGCTTGACATGTCCTGAAAATGCATAGCCATGTCTGTGCAAGTCAGGTCCAGTTCAGTGGATTTCTTCAAAGAATAACACTCCAATTTGGCCATAAATCCTATCTATACTGTTATCTTTAACGAATGTAAGGGAACCTGTTGAAATGCACAAGTATTCTCTGTAGCCCAGATGTGGCAGTTTTGATTGTTTACTATTCTACAAATGTGAACATGCACTTCATCACTCCATAAGATGTTCCAAGACCAATCCTTAGCCACTTCCATGCTGACATCTCCTGTTTTTAACTTTTGGCTGTGGTTGAGTGTATATATGTGTAGCATTGCAATGCTTTATGCAAAGTTCTCCATACCATTGTGTATGTTAAATTGAATTGTCTTTCTATGATATGTGCACTGCATGAACTTACAACATTCTCGTTTGGTTGTTCAACAACTGCAGTTGCAAGGTCTTCAGTCATTTGGAGAATTTCAGATTTATGCTCTTTTTCTGACTTTTGGGCTCTCAAATTGCCTTTGTCTTCAAATCAATGAACCATGCTCTGCACTGCATTTGGTCATTGAGCCCTTTCACATAATCTAAAGGTGTCTGTACTTGTGAAGCACTACTGCATCATTTTCCCTATTCCTGTAGAAACACTTTACAAGCAAGGCAGATTTAGGCAAAGCAAGACCCATTGCACAAGTCGAATGACTGTAGTCAATTTGCTCCTTTGTTTATACCACCTTGTGGCAAACACATGCAAAAGTCACTATTTTCAGATTATGTAATACTGATTATGAAAACAGATTGAGAAATTGTAGACTGCAGACACTAGCAAACAGTAGAAAGAGAGGTGATATGATTGAGACTTACAAAATTCTGAAAGGGTCATACAGGATTTCAGTCGATGTAATTTTTCAATTTATGGAGGTGGGGAAAGGACAGGAGGGCATCTTCGAATGCTGAGAATGCTGTTAAGAAGGAGGGTGAGGATTAGATTTTTCTCTCATAGGGTGGTGTGTGATTGGAATGAATTGCCATTGGATGTTGTGAGTGTAGGCACACTGCCTACACTGAATGAAGTCAAGAATAAGTACGATAGCTGGTGCATGTAGTATGTGGCCCTCCCTCGACGAGTCCCTGACTCCCTGGAGGTCTCCTTTAATAATAATAATTTCCACTATCGGTCATTTTTGAACTGATTTTTTTATTGTCAAAATCTCTTCCCCATGATCTGGTTAGGGTGCCCACTAAGTTTGAGAGCATTTCATCTACTGATTCTCTTTACAGATTGCTCTGAACAGGGGTACTTTAATTTAAAACACTACAATGTCAGAAAGCTCAATTCCCAAGTTAACTCTTAGCAGGTGCATAATAAGATATTAAAATATATTACTGAGAGGCTTAAAATGTTTCAAAAATAAGAAAAAAAGAGAATATTATGAAGCCATCTGTATTTTATAGCTAAATATAGAAAGAACCATAAGTTTCTTTCCAGATTTCTAAGTTTCAAAATTTACTAAGGTAATGAAAAGATTATCTTAGTAAATTTTGAAACTTAGAAATAGATGTGATAGATTATTATTATACAGGTTATCTCCGTGGATTCGAAGACTCAATTGTGGAAGATTCGTTTATTTACACATTAGCCATCAATCACACAATACTTATCCTACTTCACCCTAAACTCATTCACTGATGAAGCATCCACAACTATCTCTGGCAAATCATTCATCACTCTCCAAGCCGAAGATCTAGTCTTAACACCCTTGCTAACCACACTCTTTTCATGTACTGAATAAAGTCTTCAGTGTCAATCCTATAAAATCCCTTTAATAACTTAAAATGCTTCTATCATGTCTCCTCTTTTTCATCTGTCAGCTAATTTTTAACGTCTACAGACAGTCAATCTAGTATTCCATGACGAGTATCTACAGGCAGTCAATCTACTATTCCAGTGACGAGTATAGACGAGTATTTCACAGACCTGCAACAATCCTTGCCACTCACCTCCGGATCCTCTCCCCAATTTCATTGCCACAGAATCCAGCAATTCACATCTGTGTGCATTGGTCCAGATGAGGCCTTATTAAAGCTCTATATAAGAGAAAAGTAACCTCTCTATCCTTGTTTTCATATTTCTGTATATCTTTTTTAGTGTGTTCAACAATCACATAAGCTGATGTGCTGTTTTGGTTACCTTTGCAATAGGCCCTCTAAACTTCAAATCTGTCCACAATCATGCCCAAGTCCCCTGTCCTCAACAGTTTCCTGCAGTTCTGTTCCATCAGTATAGTACACAGCTTCTCAAGGAGCATTACCTTTATACTTGGCCATGTTAAACTGGCAGCCATTTACCTTTGTCCACATAACTGCTAGTCTAATTCTTCCAGCTGGATCTCTGTATCGTCTTCATTGCTATTGCTCTTCCCAGGTTAGCATCATCAGCAAACAACTGAATATTTTCTGTCAGATGATTTCTTATATTATTGATATACAAATTAAACAATGGAGGACCAATACTGAGACTTATGGTACAAGACTGGCACTTGTCTTATCCTGGACTGACCTCTCTCTCTTTGATATCTGTCCAAATGCCACCCTCTAATTCAAATCACCAGATTTATATCTGTAAGTAAATAGCCACCCCTGGGATAGATAAGTATGAGAGCAGGAATGATTGTGAAGACCTGGGTTTAGTTTCCCAGGTTTCAAATCTGAATCAAATGCTCGAAGTATCAGAAATAAAGGTGTTTCTGGCAATGGTCAGCTCGACTTGGCCAAAAATTATTGGCATCAATGAGACCTGCTTGTCAGAGAATGATGTAGTTACAGGAATAGAATGCAATAAATACGAGGGTGGTCTGAAACATTCTTGGCCTCGACCATAGATGGCAACACTGTCAGCAAGATTTTTTTTTTTTTCTAAATTGGTACATTAATAAGCATCCATGTGAAATTGCAGGTCATTCTATAAAGTAGTTTGTTTTATACAGCTATCTGAAGCAAAAGTGTTGTCTGTATTCTATTCCCTTGAAATGGATAAAATTGAGTATCGTGCAGGTATAAAATTCTTTGTAAAAGAAGATTTAATGCCAAAAGAAATTCATTCGAAGTTCATAAAAATTTATGGGTTTACTCTTCTCCTTCGTTTTTGACAATTAAGAAATGTTCTGCCGAGTTTAAATTGGCTGTGCCAGCCTTGAAGATGATCCACATGAAGGACTTCCAAAAAGTGTAACAACACCAGAAATCATTGATCAAGTGCACGATATGGTATTAGATGACTGGCGAGGCAAAATGTGTGAAATTGCTGAGACAATAGGCATTTCAAAAGACCCTGTAGAATATATTTTGCATGAAGAATTGCAAATGAAAAAGCTTTGCGCAAGATGGGTGCCATGCTTGTTCACAGCAGATCAAAAATGCACTTGCTTGAAAATATTTGATCAGTGCTTGGAGAGTTTTAACAAGAATAAAACTGATTTTGTGTATCGATTTATTACTATGGATGAGACTTGGATTCACCATTACACACTAGAATCCAAACAGCAGTAAATATAGTGGACAGAAGCCAGTTGTTCAACGAAGACAGTTGGTTCCATCAGTAGGAAAGGTCATGGCATCGGTGTTTTGGGATGCTATTTTGTTTGTAATCTTGAAAAGGGTAAAACAATAACCGGGAATATTATTCCGATCTTTTAACCAGGCTAGAAGAAAAAATTCATGAGAGAAGACCGGTTTGCAGAAGAAAAAATCATTCTTTCATCAGGACAATGCACCTGCCCACAAAGATGTTTTGGCAATGGGAAAATTAAGGGATCTGCACTATGAATTGTTGGAACATTCACCCTATTCCCCAGATTTGGCTCCCTCTGACTTCTGTCTCTTCCCAAAACTCTTCCTCACTGGTCAGCGTTTTTCTTCAAATCAAGAGGTGATTGCAGCTGTAGAGGAGTATTTTGCAGATCTTACTGAGAACCACTACAGTGATGGATAATGGCACTGGATAAATGTATTAGTCTTAAGTGAGATTATGTCAAAAAATAAAAATAATTTTGAAATTATAAATTTGTTTTTTCATTGTTAGGCCGAGAACTTTTCAGACCACCCTCGTATTATATTTTCATAGAAGATAGAGGAAATAGGAGAGGAAGAGGAGGAGGAGTATTATTAACCCTCCTACCGGCCAAGGTGGATGAAATAACCAGACAACCCCAGAATTTTTCGTGGATCAAAACTTCCTCGGCATTCTATCTTTAATGAAATATTTACCCTCCTTCACCGTTAATCCGTTAAGGTGATTTTAGAGCCATTAACTGTAGTGGAGGGACTTTTGAGTCACTTGTCTTTACATGTACTGTGGTACTTGGAATTTGCTTTACTGCACTAGGATATTTGATCTTTTTTTGGAAAGAGACACGAATTGCTGCATAATATATTGTGTCTCTTTCCAAAAATAGAAGCTTCACATCTACCAAAATAAATAATCAATCCTGAAATGACCACAGATCAGTCTTTGCAATGAATATATTTTAGTAATAGTAAATTTCCTTCATTTTACTGAAAATATAGATTCTTTTCGCGAATTTTCAAATGTTCGATTGCATTTAAAATATTTTGTCAGACACAGTATTTATATTTTTAAATAACGTTTAGTGAAATAAATATGACATTTTGCTTTCTTTCTTTGCAAAACACCTTTATATGGATCGTCACATTTCAATTTTAGGAAAGATTTTTTTTTTTTTTTAATTTTAATTTTTTTTTATTTTTATGAACAACGGATAATTAGAGACTGTATTACTCAGTTTCTGATAGTGTTTTTTGTGTCAAAAATTTATATCCAATGGTATTTTATCAGACTCTTTGCCTTATTTTTTGCATAAAATTGCAGCAGATTTTTTATTTTTTTTTTGTAGGATGCACATTACTCTAATATCCAGTGCTTAACCACTATAGATATGTTGAAAATATAATAGGAAGGATATCCTGTATGGAATGATTCAAAATTTATGCTCATTTTTAGGATATTATACTGCAACTCCCCCCCCCCCCCTCCTGTCCTGGAACTCAGTTACACAACTACTTTAAATTTCTACTTGTTTGAAAGCTTTCAGATAGTATTCAAAATCTCTTATTTCAGTTTACCGTTTTGACAAAAGAAATAAAGCAATAATATTGTTGTATATTGCAAGGTTATAATTCTGTACTCTTTCTTTACATCTGAAATCAGCTGGTCAGCAGTCTGCTGAAATTTTTCTAAGATTTAGAAATACTATTCTATATTGTCAATATGTAAAACTGTATACCATACAAAAGAAAGTTCGGTTATATTATTATTTTTGTTTGTTTGTTTCTTTTTTTTTTTTTTTTAATTCTAAATATTATTACTTCTGTTGCAGCTGGTTGCTATTTCTGAAATATGTCTTAGAAATGCTGGACAATAATCCTCTTAGCTGGAGGAAAAGTTAAAAGTCTTAGATTACTCTTTTGAGAAACACAAGAGAGAAAGTTTCTCAGAAGTAGCAATAAATTACCTCCAGCAAGAATGTCTTATTTCGTTTTCAATTGTTGATTAGCAGACATCCTAACACAGAAAAACTGACATTTCTTTTACAGGCTGATGCAGTATTTATGCCAAAAATGATTTCTTTATTTATATAGTGATCAGTTTCACTTGTCGAAAAATACTAAATTATTTGATACAATTATCTTGAAAAAAAAAAAAGGATTTGAATTTTTTAAGAGAAAAGGTACATATCTGTTACATAATCATTTATTTTTTGGTTGAGGGGGTGGGAGAGACATATTCAATCTGCAGGCAATTGTTACAAACGTAAATCACTTCAGGAACATGTCCTTGCAGTTTAGGATAAAATTGTAGCCAAAGATTAACTACTTCAATAATGTCATCATCATAAAATTCCTGCCATGCACCCTCAAGGGGTGTACAGGATATGACAGTACTACATGCAAAAATTACATCATTACTAACTTCCTATCTACAATTTTCCTCCAAATCAGTCTGTTACTTGTCAAGACTCCAACATTATCAGATCTTATATTTCTATCGTCTAAGGCACTTTGTACCGTATCAATCCACCTATATCTTGGTCTTCCTCTGGGTTGTTTTCCTGCCAACCTGGCAGAGAACATTTGTTTTGCTAATCTTTCCTCTCCCATTCTATTTAAATGACCATACCACCTGAGATTAGCTCTGCTAACGCATTCCTGGATGCAGACAATGTCAAGTTCTTTCCTAATATCCTCGTTTTTTAATATGATATTGCCATTGATGCCATCTGTTCACGTCTCTAATCTTTCTCAGGACTCTCATATCTGCAGTCTCTAGTCTTTGGTCAAGTGTTTTACTTCTGACCCAGCTCTCAGATCCATAAGTTAAAACTAGTTTGAACACTGTCTTGGATACAGCTAATTTAGTGTTCCGACTAATTTCTCTCTTATTCCATATGAATTTATTCAGTTGACTTCCCACCATACCAGCTTTGCTGATTCTGTTGTCTATTTCTATATTTAATTTACCATCTTCAGTAAAAATCGTGCCTAAATAGCTGAAATGTTTTATTTGTTCCACAGGTTCTCCATTCACAACACAGTTGACATTTTCGATGATTCTGCCTATTTTCATTGTCTTTGTCTTTTTATTGCTGACCTTCATACCATATCTATTACAACAGCTATTCAAAAGGATTAAACTAAATTTATTATTATAAACAGCTATTCAATTTAGTGAGAGAATCTTGCAGACTTGTAGCGGATTTATTTAGAAGTATAACATCATCCGCATAAAGCAAAGAACTGACATTAACATCTCCAATTTTGATATCAGGTTTAATACCACTTTCCTTCATAATGTGATCCATATAGATAATGAATAACAGAGGGGATAATGTACATCCTTGTCTCACACCAGATTTAACAATACACCATCTTCCTGTACTTCCTTCAATTCTAACTGCTGACTTACAACTCAGAGACAAAGTATTGCTTGATATAATGCCCCATTGACACCAATATAACTGCAGCGTATTGAATAGCTTCTCTCTTGGCACCTTGTCATATACCTTTTCCAAATCTACAAAACTTAAATACAGATCTTTGTTATATTCCCATGCTTTCTCGACTATTTGTCATAAAGTGAAGATCTGATCCTGACAGCCTCTATTTGGCTTGAATCCAGCTTGTTCTTCACCAAGCTTATCTTCCACAATTCTTCTCAACCGTTTCTCAAGTATACTTGCATAGATCTTGCCAAGAACACTCAGTAGGGAAATACCTCTGTAATTCTCACATTCAGTTTAATTTTCCTTTTTATATATGGGTACTATGAGAGCTCTACTCCAGTCATCGGGAATTCGTCCCTCTGTTCAGGCTTTCTGAACTATGCATTGCAGCCACTGTAAGACTTTTATACCACCATACTTTAGCATTTCTGGTCGAATATCATCTACTCCTGCTGCCTTTCCACATTTCAAGCATTTGATGGCTTTTTCTACTTCAAGTATGGATATGCATTCCTGACTGCATGCCTGGTCAGTGTTTTTTACCACTGTGCTGTCGTCACTGCTTGTTTCATTTAGCAGTTTTTCAAAGTAATTACTCCATACTTCAAGGATATCTTTTTCTCCTGTTTTCATGTCACCTTTATCATCTCTAACTCCTTTTACAGCACTCTTTCCTCCATTCCTAAGCTTCTTCAACAACCTCCAGAATATTTTGCCACCTTCTTGATATTTATTTTCTATATTCTTGCCAAAGTCCTCCCATGACTTTTGTTTAGCTAGTTTTACACACTGTTTAGCTTTCTTACATTTGTCTCTGTATTCTGTAAGAGTAAAAGCTGACTTATTTGCCAGGAACTTTTGATATGCTTTCTTCTTTTCCTTCATTGCCTCTTTAACTTCCTTTGTCCACCAGGGAGTTCTGATTTTTTTATCCTTGCACACAACCTCAACACATGCCTCTCTGGCAGAATCAATCAATGTTTTCTTCAGAGTTTGCCACTGAATCTCCAAGGTTTGATTCCTGTTCTCAAGCTCTTTCATTTTCTTTTCAATAATCTTTCTGTATTTTAGTCTACAGTTCACATCTGAGAGCTGCTCAACTTTTATTCGCTTTAAAACTTTCTTACATGTTATTCTTTTCAATATGAAATTCAATTTTATCCTGCTCAAGACTAAATAGTGATCACTTCCAATTTCAAATCCTCTGTACACTCTGGTGTCCTTCACCAGGGAGAAAACATCACTATCAACAATAACGTAGTTAATGAGACTTTTCTTATTCCTAGCCTCTTCTCTCCATGTGAATTTGTGCACATTTTTATGTTGGAACATGGTGTTAGTAATAACCAGTCCATATCTTGAGTAGAAATCCAACAGATATTTGCCATTGTTATTAGCTTTGCTCCTTTCTCCAAATTTTCCCAAAATATTTTTGTATGTTTCACAATCATTTCGTACTCTGCTATTTAGTTCCCCAACAAGGACCAACTTTTCCTTTTCATTGTGTCATTTGCTTTTTCTAAAGTGTCAAAAAAATTCATCCACTTCTACCTTAGTAGAACCTTCTGTGGGACCATAGGCACAAATAAGTCTCATTGTCCAGTTCCCCATTCTCATATTTGCCCACATTACTCTACTTGAGACTGACTGCCATTCAAGAAGATTAGCCTCGTATTTTGTGTTGAATACTATGGCTACTCCTTCTTTTCCTTGATTGTCATTGCCTGAATATAACATTTTGTATTTATTGCTCAGAAAGATCTCACCAGTTTTGGTCTTTTTTGTTTCAGTCACCCGTATTATGTCGATCTGTTACTTATCTCATTCCTCAGCTAGCTCCATTTCTTTGCCATTCAGGCTTCTTACATTGATAGTACTGATCTTTAACTCTGGTGATGTTGAGTTGGAGTTTGTTTTCAGATTTGTTCCAGTAGCTGACTTTTCGCTGTTCGCCCTGGTTCCCTGGTGAAAACAACAGGGGACTTGTTTAGCCGGGCGACTCCCCAGCTGGCATGAAATTTTGTCATGTTGTGTCATCATTTTTTTATTTTGGTTTAACCAATAAGAATACAATTTGGTCGGCTAAATCCCAAATTGCCAGCCCATCCTCGTTCGTTCAGTATCAAAGTAGATACCCAACAGGGTGCACCACGAGAAGGTGAGGATTGGACATTAGGTCAGAAGACCTAGTCGGTTCTCCGCATTCCTTTAAAGGCTATGTGGAGGTCTCCTCTCAGTTATACAGCTTTGACCCTTAAGCACCCCACTTCAATAATGTCACGTATCTAAACTAGAAGAAAATGTCGTTATATCTGCTGATGTCAGAAATCTTATATAAATATTTTTTCTTGCATGAATTCTCTATCAGCTATAATGTAATCAATTTACATATTTTTGCACTCTTGTATTGACAAAAGAAATATATGCAGTAATTTCTTCTTTCTACTACTAGAAAAAAACATAATAACAGAAGAAAAATGTGTAGTATATTTTCTTTTTCATTGGGTGTATTTACAATGTTCCCTTTTTATATGAACTAGCAGAAAATATGTACATATCAATTTAAATAATAACTGTTTATTTCATTTTGTAAAGACCGATTATACAGGGAACCAACAAGGTGAAAGTTGAAAGAACAGTAGATTACAATATTTTGAAAAACTTAGTGATATGAAATGACAAAATTAGCACAGAAACATTAAACATTGGTTCTCCACGGTAACGCAATGCTTAAGTGAAGAAAGTTTACAAGGATTTATATTTTGTCCTGGAATTATAAACTGTACAATAAAATGAGAAAATAAAAATAATTTCTATATTTTTAGCCTCTCTAATATAACTAACAGTCAAATTGCCCAGCATAAAACAAGGAGCTGCCTTTCCTTGTTATTATAGAGAACTGAGCCTCAGCTTCGCCTGATAATCTCTTTAAGTGTTCTCTGCAGCGTGAAGGATTATTGCACCTTCTAAAGGATAGAATAATCAAATTGCACTTCTTATGCATGTTTTTCAACAGGTGTATTGAATCGTATCCAGATTTAGCTGGACGTATATATACGTCCTGGCTGGTTGGGAGGTTAATGATAGCTTGAAGAGGTTCAACCAAAAAAATAGGAGTTAGGAAAGATTGGAGAGCTGATGAAAATGGCTCATTTAGATTGTCTGGTGTGAGATCCTAGCCAATAGGACAAAATATATTGTTTTTACTGTTATAGACCTGGGGGTCCAGAAGAAGATATGAATGACATATATCAGATTAACATGAGTGCAGGCCAAGGAATTATCATGAAAGACTTCAGGTATGGTGATATAGATTGAAAGGAGGAAAGCGCACATGGTAAAATGGAAATAGGATTTATGCAGTTACTAATAATAATAATAATAGGGATAATTATCTGAAACTGGCACATGATGGAATGGACCAGGGGTTTGAAAGTGCTGGATCTGATAAAAACATTAAATCTGTCTATAACTACATGAACTCTATCTTTGATCAGGGAAAGTGACTATGCAGTCACTTTCCCTGATCAAATTTGATCAAATTTCGGTCAAGAAAGAAACTATATGCAATGAATGTCATTAGTGCATGGGAAGGAAGCAATCAGGAAATGTTTGGGCAAGGCTGTATCAGAGTGCATACCCAGATTCAGGAGGATAAACTAAGCAGAGATTAACTGGATGACTAGCAATATAAAGCATAAGTTGCAAAACAAAAAAGCATTGCAGAAGGAATATAAACAACGTGGTTATCAGCATGCCCATGAGTAATATAACGCACAAGCAAGAATGGTAACTAGCATATGGGAAGGAAGGCAAAATCAGATTTTGAGAGAAAATTAGCTAAGCAGACCAAAATAAATCCAATAGTTTTTTTTTTATTCTGTAGCAAGTAAGAGAAAATGATTATAGAAAGATAACTTGACTCATTGCTGATGGTAGAAAAGTGACAGAAGCAGAAGAAATAGTTCAGTTACTAAGTGATCACTTTGCAAGGGTATATCATCCAGGTCACCTGAGTAACTTTGCAGTTACTCAGGTGACAGACTGATGTGAGCATTGAGGTAGGAATTGGAGGTACTCAGTATATTGAAAAATATCAATGTGAATACAGTACTGGGCCTGTGCGGTATGGCAGTTTGTGTGCTATGGGAGTGTGCAAGTGAACTGGCAGTGCCTCTGATGAAGTTGTTTAATCTAATGCTCTGGCAAGGTTCTAAGGGAGTGGAAAGAGGGTAAGATAATTCCATTACATAAAGGTGGCTCCAAGATAGAAGTAGCAAATTACAGACCAATTAGTATATCTGGAGTGGTGGTTAAAGTATTGGAAAAGTTAGTTAAAAGTAAAATTCAGGAATGGGTGGATAGGAATATGATACCAGATAGTAGGCAGCATGGCTTTGTAAAAGTTAGGTCCTGCCTCAATAATTTATTCACATTTTATAATAACGTTATAGCAGAATTGGATAGGGGAAATGGCTACACCATGATACTGAAAGGCATTTGACGAAATACCATGTGGAAAACTTGTTACATAATTAGAGCAAACGGAAATGGATATGAGGCTGCTGGCATGGATTGGGGGGGAGCTAATAGACACACACACATCAGAGGATGGTGAATAGTGGAGTGGAGTGGAATCAATAAAATGAGGGTGACTAGCAGAGTGCCTCAGGGATCTGGATTAGGACCACTGCTCTGTAATTTGTACAATAATGATATAGCTGAAGATTTGATGGGAGATATTCAGTTGTTTTATCAATGATAAAACAGGGAATGCAGTAGTTGATAAAGGTGATGTAGATATCTTATAAGATGGTTCAAATAAATTAGCGATGTGGGCAAAGGACAATTGTTGTCAATTCAATGTTGCAAAATATAAGGTAATGCTTCAAGATGAAATGATTACACACTTTGTATCATATTGATGGTACTAGTTTACAGGAAATTGATGAGGCTAAGGATCTGGAGATGATGGCAGATAGAGATTTGAAATTCAGAGGACATATTGTAAGAGTTGGCAAAATATCTCAGAGGATTACATGGATGCTGAAGAACACATTGACAAGTAAAGGTAGGGTAGTTATTGTCCATCTTTATGAGGCTATGATTCGACCACATGTTGACTGCTGTGCACAGATTTGGTTATCTGCATTTTTTGGGGATTGGGAGGTGGTGGCGAGGATTCAGAGATGAGTGATCAAACTGGTGACAGGTCTGTGGAATGCTCCCTATGAGGATAGATTGGGGGTGTGTGGGTTGCAGAGTTTAGCTGAGAGGTGGAGGACAGGTTCTTTTGAGTCTGTATAATATATATATATATATATATATATATATATTCCACCGTTATAGCCACTCAGGATTTGCTGACCATGCCTTGGACACCTGCCATAAAATACAATGGAAGAAAACTTCCTTACTACACCGCAGCAAGTTTAAATATGAGAGATTATTCTTAGAATTAGTTTCAGTCTTAAAAAACTCCCCAAACCTCAATAAATTTGGATGCATGAGACTATCCCAAATATGGGAGGCTTGCATTCTTAGAACATCAGCCCAAACAGCCAAGATTAATACCTAATTTGACCCTTTAGGACTCTAGGACTGACTTCAGTTGTTTTCTTCAGCCATTTTTTCTCAGTTTTAGTGCCTGCATGCACATTTCATTAATTTTTATGTTTCCTGAAGATGGTAATGTAACATTACTGAAATTTTGGAAGTATTAATTAAAGTTATTTAGTTAATATAATAATATACGTTGTTCTTTCCTTAAAATTAAAAATTATGTATCACCAATGTATAAGTTTATCTACAAGAATATATATATATATTCAGCTATGAAATATGGATCATTCTGTTTATATTACAATGCTGAAATGCAAACTTATTCTCTTTGATAATTGCTCTTAATCATCGACTGCTGTGCTTTGGTGTTAAATAAGGGTAATTGCCATTTGGAGGTGTCATGTAATAATAATAAATCTTTAATCGAAAGCAGATATAAATATCCATGCATGTTTCATATGTATGTATAATATAATAAATTAATGTTTTGAACAAAAAAAAAATATACTCATTAAAATTTTTATCAATTTTAATGAGTATGTTTTTCTCTGAAAGCATTTGTTTATAAAATTTAATTCAGCGTTCTTTGACCAAATTTCAAACTGAATATTTGATATTTGGCTCTTCGGCTAACTCATGATTCGTCATATCCCTAATTATAAAGAGCTTGAGGGCAATTCTTCATTTGCTTTGCTGGTCCCCCCCCCTCCACATACATGAGGAATAGGGGACACTTACAAACAACTAAATGAACCGTTAATGAAGTGAGAAGACTGCAAGTGTAGCTCCACAGGGTTCAGTACTGGAATCATTGCTGTTTAATATATGTCAGTGATATTGTCGCAGGATTACAGATAGATATTCAGTTGTTTCCAGATGATGTGAAACTTGGGTGGATTATTAGTAATAATGCTGATATTTTGGCTCTTCAAGAGGATTTGAATAAGCTGGAAAGGCAGGCAGATTAATGGGGTTGTCAGTTTTATGCAACTAAATGTAAGGTTTTGAAAATTGGGATTCAGAAATAGGATGTTTCAGATCCACTTGGTGGAGTTATACTGGAAGAAGTGCAGGAAGGGGGATCTTGGGATGATTGTAGATAGAAAGTTGAAGTTCAGAGGACATATTACGAAGGTTGTGAAGACATCTCAGAAAAATGCTACAATATTCGAGGAGAACATTAACCACTGGTAGTCCCATTTGTATAAAGCTTGGATCTCCTCTGGACAGCATCAAGAAATTTTAGGAATGCTTTAGGTGGGAGATAAATTTCATCACCTGGTGTGAGACCACTTCCCTGCCTTATTAGAGGCTTGAAGTGGCTTGAAAAAAAGTTCCACATTTGGGCTCTAGAGTAGGGTTTCTGGACTATGTAAAAATAATTACAAATACAAAAAATCTAAAATCAATAAATAGAAAAAAATCTTTAACCCACCCATGGTACCAAATGAACTGAAATCAGCTAACGCCTTTTTATTCCCATATAGGGAGTATGCGAGGCCTATATAACTTTTAGAGACTGAGTGGGCAGTTCAATCTCCATTAGTAGCAAATCATGGATAGGTGGCCCAAGTGCCATCATTTTGTGGTCCCTAACACAATATATTTTTAATGTCTGAAATAGTGTGGGTTCTACGGTCGATTTTCTTGTGTTTATGGGGCGAAAAACCAGTTTCCAGGAGAAAAAACACTTTGCCATTCCAGAGATTGATTAACTCGGGAATGAGCGAAAAAAGGCTTATTAAAAGTTCCTCTAGTTGCCGACTAGACTTAAACTCGAAGTCTGTCTTTGGGCAGTTTAGCATTAAGGAATGCAAACACCATTTCCACTAAGCTCCATAGACTCTCCAAATGAACTATAGGTTTGCAAATAATTTTTTGTGGATGGGGAGCAACATAAAACATCTTGATTTCTGTGTTCAGAGCTTCTCGTTAGGATTTGAAGGGGACGAAGTAATCTTGGAGAGAGAGTACAGAGACAGATTTTAAAAAATGATATCAGGACTGTATAATTTGATTATGAGGATAGACTGAGGATATGCAGACTACAGTGCTTGGTGGACAGAAGATAAAGCGGAGATTGATATGATTTAGACATTTAAGCTATTGAATTACTATCAGATTGACATTGGGGAGATTTTTCATATGGTAGAACAAGGACAAGTCCTTGTTCTACCATATGAACAAGGACTTGTTCATATGGAACCATATGAACAAAAACCTTTACTGGCATTGACCTCCCACATTGAGTTGTGGCTCCATGGGGTCAAGAAAATATCAGTGCCATGTGTGGGTTACAAGTGGATAGAAAGAAGTATTGTCATTTTTCACGAGGAGTTAAAATTATGGCTGCCAGAGACACTTCACGAGGAAGACTGTTCCAGAGGAATATTGAATAAATGAGAAAAGAAAAAGCAAGTTTTTGGTGTGTTTGCATTTGGACTGAAAAGAATATTGGGCAGCTGCTGCTCTTGTTTTACCTTACCCAGTAGAAGGAAAGTGAAGAATGATGGTTGCCGGTTCAGTGGATCAGTGACCATGGAAGCACTTGTATAAAAGACAGTTTAAGCAGTCTTTGAGATAATGGTTAGTCATTGAGAAAGGTGCCATCTATAAGCTGAATCACTCTCTGGAAAGCATGAAGAATTTTTAGGAAAGGTTTTGGGTACACTTCCCCAAATATGTGAACAGGATTAAGATTTGGGATTTGTACACAGCTAACAGCTTGACTGGCAGAAAGTATCATCATGAAAAGTAGCTTAGTTTTTGATTCTGAGGAAGCTGTTGATGTGATATGGTTATGCTAGGAGAGGCCAGAAATAAATGTCGGTCCAGACAGTATCAAGTCTGATCCTGTCTGACTTGTATATTAACTTCTATATAAAAGCTTTCTAAAGTTGTTATATAGAAGTTAAATCTTCTGGAAGTATTAGATTTTTCATAGAGTGCTTACATAAAGAGTTGAGACCTTTCTGCACCAACCAATCTTAAAAGATCTGATGGCCTTCAGTTACTCCCTTTATTGGAAATATTATGACATTTTTATACAAATTCCTGATTATTATATTTTTGTAATTTATTGTTATTTATTTTTTATAATTGGGAATTTTACTGACCGTTTGTAATATTACTGCTATAGTAATGCTTTTTGAAAATGATTCTTTAATTATAATTTTATATTGTGTTTCATTTTCAATTTACTGAAGATGCCTATGATCCATAGACAAAAATTTTATGTCTATAAATTTATTCATGTAAGTTTTAGTTTCCATGTTCATTTTTTGAAACAAGAGAAGTCATTTGTGGGAATTATATAATGGTAAATTATTGAAGTCCTGAAGTGGCTTGAAAAAGTTCTATGTTTAGTCTCTAGAGCAGGGCTTCTGGACTGTGTAAAAAAATAAAATATACAAAAATATATATGAAATTGATAAAAATAGAAAAATACTTAGTCCATCCATGAGACAAATGTACTAGGTCTACAAATAACCTTTTGTGGGTGGGAGCCACATAAAAAAAAAAAAAATGGGAGTGAGGAGCAGATTTTTCACATAGCGAGTAACAAGCAAGTATTTATGTTGCTGGAGGAAATGGGAGTGCAACATTGGTAAATGAGTTTGAGTTGTGTGAGTGTGATTGATTATCCCTGAGAGTTTTAGATTTTAAGTGAAATACAAATATATTAACTGATGTGTGAGTGGACCTTCCACTATGAGTCTTGGACTCCATGAAAGTGTCATTGTAATAATAATATTACTTCTATGCATCTACTTTATCCTGAACATCCTATTATAAAATGATCAGATTACTCAAAAACAAAAAAAAAGTCAGTTTCTGAACAAGTTATGTTGCTCAGTTTCATACGATAAAGTTAGTAAAGCTGTTATTAGCAGAGAGTTTTCAGATTAGTCAGTATGCAGTTAAGCTATTAATAGCATGTTACCAGCCATTTCTTATTTAGCTGGATTTAAAAAAAAAAAAAAATGTATTCACATTCTATGATAATCTTACCATTGAACTACACAAGGGAAATAGATACACCATGATACTTATTGATTTTGTTAAGGCTTTTGACAGAATACAGCATGGAAGATTGTTTGGATTATAAAATATTAGCATGGTTAAGAGATGGCTAACTGATATATCAAAAAGTGGTATACAGGGAATGTTGGTCTGCAAGATTTATCCCATATCTAATATCCCATAATGTGCAGCACATTCTCTTTTGGACGTGCATAATAATTAATAATCTGCAGTATTTGAAGTCTCTTAGGTCCACTGCCTGCTGGCCTGGTTGGCCAAGTGGTTAGTGTATGCACTCTCCAGCCAAAAAGGCTGTGGGTTCGAATCCCGCTGTGGGCATGGATGTTTGTGATTATCTGTGGTAATACCAGTGGTAGATGGTGTCGGTGTAGTTGCTGAACTGAGTGTGGGAGACAGGGAGTTGTAGAGTAGGTGCCCTTCCTATGTCTTTGGACTCCCAGGAGGTGTCATGCAATAATAATAGAAAGTTAGTCATATGCCTAAATATGTATTTCTGTGGAAATTTCACATGGTTTCCTGGATCATGGCATGAAAAACCTGAGTTTGAGAGGGGAAAACCCTGCAAAAATGATATATCACTATATTATTAAAATTTTCTGGATAAGAAATAGTTGTAGCAAGTTTATTTTTTTTCTTATAGTCATTCCTTTTTGGATCCTTGTTTTTTTTTTCTTTTCTTCGTGTGCATATGAGTTCTTAGCATAATCTGATTAGAAATCAGATTATGCATCACAATAAATTAAAAAAAAAAAAAAAGAAGAAAGAAATACAAAGTAAGAATATAACTTCTTGTCAAACACTATCTAAACTAGTAAAAAAACAAAACAGAAAACAATGCTACATCTAAATGCCTCTGAAGCATGGTTGGAAGAATGATGGGACATTGCACCGCTCAGAAAAGACTTGAGTGTGATTCTCACCATGACAAGGAATCTTTATGGGCTTTCAGTTAAAGATAAGTTAGCTGATTTTATATAGGGCAGAGTTTTTCCCATCCTGCACATGGACAAATTAGCCAGAGAACACATACACTTTACAGATAAAATACATTAATGGAGGTCGATGGCATTATGAGTAAATGGTGGATAAGGAATGGTGTGTGTAGATTGAGGATTAAGCAAATGTTAACAGTGAGTTGTTTACAGTAGAGCGTCCTCCTGTGATGTCTCCTTAGACTGAAGTTGTCTTATAATAATAATAATTTTTCATTTACAGTACTTTAATAATATGGTGATACATCATTTTGTTACTTGTATTATCATAAATTAACTTATGCATTGATTTAGCTCTCAGGAGCTTCACAAATGAGACTGCACTAGAGGCAAAACTCAGTCAGTGTATTTGGCAGGTCCTACCTAGTCAGGACTCTAATCTTTTGTCTGAGTTTTGCTTAGATTTGTGTGCTGCAAGCAGGGCCGGATTTAGGCTTGCTGAGGCCCTAAGCTATGCAAAACCCCAGAGGCCCCTCCTACTGTTTTAAATTACATCAGCTGGTTTTTTTATTTGCGGCCCAGCTGTAGCTTTTTTAGCTTATACGTAAATCTGGCACTGGCTGCAAGTTCATATTATATTGTACTTTCTTTGCTGTCTCTAAGACAATATATTCCATACTTGAAGAGGCAGAGAAAAACTTAAAGCTGGATTCAGGCTAAAATATAGTTGTCAGGATTAGATATTTTCACTTTAAAACACAGATGCAAAATTATGGGAATGTATCAGTGATATGTATTTAAGTTTTGTAGACTTAGGGAAGGCATATGACAGATGCTGAGAGAAAAGGTGTTCCAAACACAATTATATGGTGTAAATGGGACATTGTACTTGAGCAATACACAGTATATTTACATTGTAAGCAAGCAGCTAGAATTTAAAGCTAACTGCTTTCTTCTAATGTCTTCATGTTTTATACATTCTAATTTTGTGCATCCTTTGTTCTTAATCTCATTTCTGCTGCTTACATTATACTTAGACCTTTGTTTCACAGTCCATATTTCTGAACCATATATGAGTGGGAGTGGCCATTGGTTTCTTGTCTTTTTTAGTGTTGTCCTTTTATTCTGCAGATTTCTTGAAAAATTTATATTGAAGAAAAATCGGTGTTCGCTACCTGCATACCCTTTTTAGAATTTAAGTAGCACCAGCATACTCCCCTCAGGCAAAAACAATTTCAGAGAATTTATGATATTTCATTCATACACAAATAATTGTAAAGATATTTATTTTTTAACATTTTTGCTTTATAATAAATTACAAACATGCTAAACAATTTTATTAATTATTAAATATATTTTTAGTTGAGTGAATCCGATCTACATTCAGTAGAAACAAAAATTATGAAATTTAAATTTTCGGAAATAAATGAAAAAGTTGCAGTTTGAATGTGATTATGCTGCCAACAAGATGGGGGGGGGTCACTTAACAAATGCTAAAAGGCACGTTTTGTTTTTTAAAACTTCTTTTAGACTTTTTAGTTATTGAAAAATTAATTATAGAATAGACCTGCACACATCTGCAACAATACAGTGCCAAAATTATTAAAAAAAAAAGAGATGATGATGATGCTATTATAAAAATGTTAAAAAAGGGGCACTCCTAAACAAAAGCAGGCAAAATAGCTGTAAAAATAAATAATAGTTTTAAGAGGAGTAACATGGGAGTTTTCCCAGAAAAAAAAATACTATAAAATGTTGTTTGATTTCATGCTGTTAATATGACTTTGTAATGATTAGGTACAGTGTTAAAATAATTTGTTTTTTGCTTTCAGTTAATTCAGCTTATCATGCCTTCTGATGCAAAGAAACGTCGTGATGCTAAGAAGAAAGAAGCTGCTAAGTTAAGGGCTCAGAAGAAGCCTCAACAGAAGCTAGAGGATGAAACTGATAACAGTGTAATTACTAATGGGACTTCCACCCCACCAGAAGTATTAGATGATGTAGATTGTAATAAATCAACTGCAGGTAGTACTTGTTTCAGTTATTGATAGTTGTGCATACCTAGGTGCTCAGCAGAAAATGTATTTGTCTTTATCATAATCAGTTTCCTTGTATATACTGTGACAGTACTACATGATTAAGTTTACATTACTTATTATCAACAATATCCCTCAATTAGTCTTACTTGTTAGCAACTCCAATATTATCATATCTAACATTTTGATCTTCTGAGGCACTTCTAACTGAATCAATCAACCTATAACATGGTATTCCTTTCATCATGTCATCACTACCCATTCCTCTCCTATTCTGTTTGTGACCATACCACCTTAGATTAGCCCTGTTCATACATTCTGTTCTTCTTCTTATTATTATTGACTACTCCATGGAGTCCTTAGACTGATCAAGGGAGGTCTAAAGCATTATGCCAAGCACTGCTCAATGTTTGCACAGTATCTATCATACTTTGCTTTGAACTCATTCACAGGTATGGAACCCACACCAGACTGAATGAACTCAAAGCAAAGTATGAACTCATTCACAATCATGGCTCCCATAATCTGGCAACTTATTCCACTTATTTACCACTTTCCAAGCACAAAAAAAATGTAGTCCTGGCACCCCTGCCAAGGATGGCCCCAGTTCTCCCACCACCAGATCTGTTTTGAAAAATTTCCTCTATATTAATCTCATAAAAGCCCTTCAGTAATTTTTCTGTCTTAATAATATCACTCATTTTCTGCCTGTCAGCGTTTTTCTGTAACTCGCAAATCTTCACTTTCCTCATAAGTTCATTCCATAGACTTGTTACCATCTTGGTCACTCACCTCTGGATCCTCTCCACCAACCGCCTCATCCCCAAGAAACCCAGGTAATCAGATCAGTGCATGCAGTAGCCAAGATGGTGTCTTATCAAGGCTCGATAAAGAGGAATAATAACCTGTTTGTCTCTGCTCATCAGGGTATTCTTCAGTAACCAAGTAATCCGATTAGCTGCTTTAGCCACTTTTGCAGGATGCTCTCTAAACTTTAACTCCCTATCCACTAACACCTCCAAATCCCTGGCTTCACCTTGGAGTACAGTTCCATCAATATGGTACACAGCTGGTAATCATATCACCCCAAAATGCATAATATTACACTTTTGTCACATTAAACTGATATCCATTCTCCTTTGCCTAGACTACCAGTCTATCCAAATCATCCTGCAAAATTTTAGCATCTTTATTAACTATTTCTCTACCCAATTTTGCATCATCAGCAAACAATTGACTAGTTTCTCTCAAATCCTTTTTTGTATTGTTAATGTACCAATTAAATAGTAGCACTCCAAGAACATAGCCCAATGTCACGCCACTGGTCACAGGCCTTTGAGTGGACTGTACTCCTGAATAAACTACTGTCTGATATCTCTCCATCAACCACCCCACTTCACCAACCTTATATCCATTCCAATCTGCTGCAATTTATTGATTAGAATTCCTAGTATCCTTTCAAAAGCCTTTGCACAGTCCAGCATTATCACTGTAAACTCATTACCTTTATCCAACTCAACTGTCACTGTATTATAAAATGTGAGCAAGTTACTGTGGCATGAGCTATCCTTCACAAAACCATATTGGCCCCTAGTATAGTACCCCATTTCTGTATTTTGCTCTTGACTAACTTCTCCAGTAACTCCATGCAACTCCTGATATGCTGATCAGTCAGCAATTTGCTATATCAGTCTTGGAGAACAATTTTCATTAATCTTTCATTAACCCAGAGCTGATATTTAGATTAAACAGTGTGGTCAAGAGCACTGCTAATTCCCTAGCACCTTCTCATAAAGCTCAGCTGGTATACCATCTCTTCCCATAGTTATATTTGTGTAAAGCTTCTCTAATATGCTATACACCTCCAATTCATTTACCTTAGTTGCCACATAAGCCTTTGCCTCCCTTGTCACTACAGTATTTCTACCTGGATGATATACTCTTTCAAAGCATTCACTTAGTAATTCCTATTTTACCTGATTCAGTTACCTCCCTGCCATTGGCATTAATTAGTCATTCTTCCTTTTACTTGCAGCATACTGAAAGAACTCTTTGTGATTATTGTGACACTTCCAGGGAGTCTAAGGACTCATCGCGGGAGGGCACTCTACTTTGCTAAATACATCTTACCCCTCTCCACTAATACTTAATTCTGCTACTATGACACTACTATGACTATCAACAGCATCTACCCCTCTAATTATCACCAACAACAGTATTTTTTGTCTGTACGTTGCGTGTGTTCTGAAGGCTGTTACATGGAATGAAAAACCTGAGTTTCCAGGAGAAAAAACCTGCTACCTGCATATGCGATTGGCGAACTCACCTTCAATTGAAAAAGCCCATATAAAGATTACCCTCATCACAATGAGAATCAAAGCAAATAGGTCTTTTCCAATCGAAGGGTGCAATGTTCTGCTTCTTACAATTGTGCTTTTTTATGTTGGACCCATACAGGAGAGGTTGGTTGATCAACCTATAGTACGTTAGTTCCATATATGGGTAGTGGGTTGGGAAAGGAGAAACTTTAAACAAGTTTGCCTATTACATTTGATTTAAAAGTCTGTATATTGTATTTCTTGGGAAATACATTGGGGAGGTGGGGGGAACTGTTCCACAGAACAGCAGTAGCAGGGATGAAGGAGGAAAAGAATGGGTTTCAAGGTGTACCGTGAAAGGATGTTGGGTGTCAGCTGTATGTGTTCCAATGGGCTTAGTACTGAGTGGAGGAATTATCAATGCTATTTCAGATGAACATTTGTCATCATCAAATTCCTGCAATTTACCCTCAAGGGGTGTACAGGATATGATAGTACTACATGAAAAAAATTACATCATTACTAACTTTCTATCTACAATTTTCCTCCAAATCAGTCTGTTATTTGTCAAGACTCCAACATTATCAGATCTTATATTTCTATCGTCTAAGGCACTTTGTACAGTATCAATCCACCTATATCTTGGTCTTCCTCTGAGTCGTTTTGCTGCCAACCTGGCAGAGAACACTTGTTTTGCTAATTTTTTTTTCGCCCATTAAGTGACCATACCACCTGAGATTAGCTCTGCTAACGCATTCATGGATGCTGACAATGTCAAGTTCTTTCCTAATATCCTCATTTTTAATATGATATTGTCATTGATGCCATCTGTTCAGCTATATTCTTTCTCAGGACTCTCATATCTGCAGTCTCTAGTCTTTGGTCAAGTGTTTTACTTCTGACCCAGCTCTCAGATCCATAAGTTAAAACTAGTTTGAACACTGTCTTGTATACAGCTAATTTAGTGTTCTGACTAATTTCTCTCTTATTCAGAAATAATGAAATCTTGATCTCATGCAATTGAGAAAGTGGAAAGGATGCTGGCTATTTGGATCAAGCATCAGAATCAGCAGAAGATGACATTGTCTGGAACTGACATATGAGAGAAGGTGAAAAATTTGTATAAAGATCTGATGAAAGACGAAAAGCAACTGGCATCGTTTGCTGCACGTTGGTGGCTTGATGACTAAGAGGTGTTACACATTCCACAATCTCAGCATGACTGGTGATGCTGCAGATCACATTGTCACTGAAGAATTTCATGAATTTCTCTCCAAAGCAGGAGGAGGTTGCAATCAGAAGTTGAAAATTGAGAGGTTTCCATTGAGAAATTCTTGAAATAGCATCCTTCAATCTCCTATTAGCCTTCAATTTCAGCATGGCAATTAAAGTTTGCTTTAACTGGCATGCTGAATGTGATTAATATTTTTAATAATTGTGAAAATAAAAACTATTTTAATAGCTATTTGTTTTATACAAAATGAATATTTCATTTACTATTCTTAAGCCTTACCGTGTATAAAAAATAGGTGCATTTTCAATTAAATTAATCTTAAAGATCAAAATTTCACTCATTTAAGAAATGCAACCCCTATCATTCCATGTTATAAACCTTCCGTTTTACATATTTCAATATATGTGGCAGTTCTAGAGAATGCAACCCTTCCACGAGTAATGAGAGTTACCTGTAAGTATAGAATCCATTCTATGAATAGCTTCTCAGCATTGGACATTTTTGCAATGTTGTTTTGGTAAAATTTCATCCTTCACATTAATGGTTTGAAAGTTTTATTTATTTCTTTGCTTTATATATTAATTGATCATGAAGAATAGTTCCTTATCCAGACTTATATCTTTAGTTCTAATAACAGAAAATTACTATTAATAGTATATTAAATTAAAAAGTAAATTTACTTTGTAAATTTGAATCTTATTTTTAAAATGCAAGTAAATATAATTAGGTTTTGAAGTGTACATACTTTAATGATTATTGTCAAAGCTTTCATGTTATTCTCTGTTCATTTGTAGAGGATGAGCTTGTTCGGAAACTTGAACAAGATATGCAACTTAATGCTGAAGCACGAGCGTGTACTGGTGTTCTAGGTGTTCATCCAAGATCTAGGGATATTAAAATAGAGAATTTCTCAATTACTTTCCATGGAGTTGAGATATTGACTGATGCAAAGTTGGAGTTGAATTGTGGGCGTCGTTATGGCTTAATAGGGTTCAATGGAAGTGGTAAGACTCTTCAGTTGAATATATGCTTTAATAATTCCTATTTAGTTCACAAAAATTAAAATTGTGCTTCATATTTGTGTTCAGATGGTGTAGAATATTTTTTAATTGGTACATATGTTTTTTAGAAGTTGAGGCAAATGTCTATTATTCGAATGTTTTTAACTGTAATGTATTTTACATGGTCTCTTAATCGAGAATGCAACTCAGCTGATAGGCATTTCACAAAATGGAGGCCAATGCTTAGTTGGCCAAGGAAGTAGGATTTTTTTAGTGGTTAGTAACACATCTTGGAAAAATTAGAACAAAGCTTGGATTTTGTATATTAATTTTTTTTTTATATCACTTATTTTAGGTATCTGTTTTAGCATAATTATCACTATAATAATTTAAATGTCATGCATTTAATTGTCAGTAAATGTAAAGTCATTCACTTCGGTGTGATTAGATATCTAATGTATGGGATGAGGCTAGGGATCTTGAAGTTTTAATAGATAGGAAGTTGAAGTTAAGGGGCCATGTGGCAAAGATTGCAAATACAACTCAAAAGATAATTGCAGTGTTGAAACGAACATTCACATGTAAAGATAAGGATGTTATTTTGCCTCTTTACAAGGCCTTGATAAGACCTCACTTGGACTATTGTGTGCAGGTCTGGTCTCCTGGTTTCTGTTGTAATTTTGATATATATTGGAGAGAGTACAAAGTAGAGTATTAAAAATGATATCAGGATTGTGGGTTACTGATTATGAAGACAAATTGCGAATTTGTAGACTGCAGACACTAGCAAACAGGAGAAATAGGGGAGATATGATTGAGACTTACAAACTTCTGAAAGGGTCACACAGGATTTCAATTTATGGAGGGTGGGAAAAGGATGAGAGAAGAACCCCTTTTGTGTCATCAGAATTCAAGGAGACCCAGCCTACCAGTCCGGAACTGGGGGGGTAGCGTCGGGGGGCTCCCCTTTTTGAGTCATCAGAATTCAAGGAGAACCGTCCTATCGGTCTGGAACTCAGGGTGGGGGTGCCATAGGTGTCAGGGGGGGCTTAGCCCCTCCTAGTATATATATATAATAAGCAAGAGAACCTGCCTCCATTGCTCAGTTGATAATGATCTGTTGAAAAAAATCAGGGTTCAAATGCTGTCTAGATTTAGGATGCAGAGAACTTAATGAGGTTTTTTTCATCCTACAAACCATCCAGTGAAAACCTACTTTGATGGGCCTAGCAGACTCTGTAAATATGAACTGACAGATGAATGTGGTTTTAATGAAGCCAAATTGAAGGTTATATAAACAATTTGGGAGAATAGCATACAAGTTCTTTTATACATGATAAGAGAATTTCTGCCGTCTTATAGCATTGAAAACCAGTGTGCTAAAGTCTTATACATATTCCATATATGTAAAAGAGTATGTATTTAGAAGTTTTTTTCAAGCCTGGCATTTTATAATTTTTTCTTCAGGATAGATGGAACTCTTACATGTTAAGTTAAATGGTCTACCAAGCCCATACTAAGCATCCATGATTCCAAGAAATTCCATCACATTTCCATGATTTCTTGACTTTGTATCAAATTAAAAAAAAAAAAAAAAAAATATGGGTCTGTCAACTGTTATTTGTTTCGAACCTGACTTGTAGCTTTATCAAGTTTGACATCATTCGTATGGTTGATTATTCTGTTGTTAAATATATTTGTATAAATGTTTTTTGAGCTACTCAGATCTTTGCTAAATTCATTTCTCACTCTATTGTTTGTCTAGAACAAACCACATATTCTTGTTTGCTCTAGAGCACTCTCAGTATAAGTACTTTTTTTTTTGTACATACAGTAGTCCTCTCTTATCTGCATGCAGGGGGAAATACTTTCCAAGACCCCCCCCCCCCCCGGATCCTGAACCCACAGATAGTACCGAATCCTATATATACAGTTTTTTTCCTATATATACATACCTATGACAAAGTTTAATTTATAAATTAGGCACAGTAAGATTAACAATAAATAATAAAATAGAAAAATTATAAGCATATACTGTAATAAATGTAATAAACATGAAATGTAATTTATTAAGTAAGGGTTAATTCGAACACAAGCATTGTGATACTGCAACAGTTGATCTGATAACCAAGATGGCTACTAAGCGACTAATGGGTAGGTAGCATATACAGGGTGGATATGTTGGACAAAGGGATGATTCACGTAATGGGTGGGAAGGTGCAAGATTTCATCACACTACTCAGAACGATGCACAATTTAAAACATCTGAATTGTATGGGTCACAATCCAGTTTTATGATTTTGAAATTGGTTTGCATCATCCTTGAAATGTTGTTCACTTGTGCTGTATTACAATTAAATATAGTTGACTTGCTATAGCAAATCTAAAAGGACCAGAAGACTAATTTACACAAATTAACACGATAACACAAGGAAAAGAGTGAATTATATTGAGATGTCAAAGAATAACTTAGGAAAACGTAGTATTATTACTTAAATATAAAGAGCCAATAGTCTTCATTTCGGCGATATAAACATTATTTAAATTAAGGGGATATTAAATCCCACGTTGTTTTAAAACCGAATAAGAAACTCAAAGATTGGAATCAGAGAGTTTTATGCCGAATATAGTATAATAAACTATAAAAGTATCGGTGATTACTAGCGTGAGCTAATGCAAGTAGTCCTAGTGCGTAGTACAATCTCGGGCAACTCACAGCAAAGGTGGTAAAGTTCTGATCGCTATTCTTGGTATTTTCCATAATGTAAAAACACATTTCCTAGGAAATGTATGCTGTTATTACATTATGGTGGGAGGTCACTACCCAGACTGGTTTCAGCCTTTTTTGAGGCTTCATCAGTGAGTAGCTAGACCAAATAAATACCAAAGGGTATGGCAAAAAGAACTTATATACTCTGCTATACAAGTTGTCAAAAAGGTGCAACCATCAAGTTACTTAAATATAAAGAGCCATTAATCAAAAATTAATTATCTGTGATTATAATGAGACGCATATTCTTCAATAGTGAGAGGCAGTCATCATTCCAAATTCAGGTTCAGATTATGCAATGAAGGCTTTGTCATTTTTCTTAAAGAAACATTTCAACTTATGGAAGCAATGATGGAGTAAGCATGTTTCAGATCATAGGATATTGTGGTTGGCATCAATTAAAAAAAAAAAAAAATCAACTTTTCTGGGTAAAATGAAAATCTTGCTTTTGGCCCAGTGATTTAATGATCAGCTTCAATATTGAATCCCTGTTCATTAACATGCCTTTGGAAATATCCCTTATCTACTTTCACAAGCCTTTCGACTTTGTCATTCACTCAGGTTATTTTATTAGTCATAACAGAATTTCCAGACAAGTGAAGGGACTGTTAAAGTTTAATGTTTACTGCTAAGGGGAGTCCCACTCTTGCCAACTTTTATCTTAAACATCTGTAGAAATCTTTTTCTCATCCATACACACTCAGCCTTTGTTTCATACGTCTGTATTACATAGACGTATCTTCATTGTGGGGCCAGGTCCTAGGGACGTTAACTAACTTTCTAACAAACCATTACATCCATGAATTAATTTCACAATGGAAATAGAGAAAGAAAGAAAGCTATCTTTCACAGACATCCTCCTCTCCCATTCCTTGTCAGATGAACTAATTACTTCTGTATTGAAAACCTACCTTTAGTGGGCCATTCAACATATTTTTGATTCCTATAATTCCAACTCAAACAACAGTGAAAGAGTATGAAGAGTTCCTCTTTCATATGTTTCTGGCATCTCAAAACCAATCTCTAAGAATTCTTAAAAAGTATAATTTAGTGGCTACATTCATTTCTTTCAACAAACTATCATCATTGTTCCCATCTTCTAAAGTTAAACAATTCCCTTTTGCTCTTCCTGGTGTCAACCAAGTTCCATGTGACCTGTCACCTTTCTTACTTTGGACAAACTGGCCATTCAGTGGAGAAAAGAATGCAACAACACCAATCTTACATTGTTAATAGGAAATCTGAGAAATCTGGCCTTGCACAACATGGAATTGATACTGACCGCAATTTCTTTGAACCTGAATTTGGAATGACTGCCTCCTACTATCGACGATATGGGAATCTTATTGTAATCACGTCATTAATTTTTTGTTTAAACAACAGTACTATGTGTCCTCAGTTATTTGATTGCATTGCTCTGTGTATAGCATCACTCAATTCTGTTTTAGACAATCCATTGTTCATGTTCTTCTTTGTATTCAACTGCCTGATGATCTGTAATTTTCTGGTTGTAATATATGACTATTAAATATATTGAATGTGCTTTGTGTTAATTTGTGTAACCTTATGGCAAAAGTATTGCTAAACAATGAGAACTAATTTGTTATGATGGATAGTTTATTGTAGGGAATTTCTTTTAATGTAGCATTCTATCTCTGGGGTTTTGCTTTGGGACTTTTTAGTAGTTTAATAAGTTTCTTATAGTGATATTTGCATTAGTCAGCTGATATTACAGATATAAAGGAATGATTTCATTTTCATTATATTTCATTATATAATGAAATTTGCTTGCTGATGAATATTAGTGAATATTAACACTTGGGTATTAATCAGTTATGGGAATGTTTCCTTAGGATTAATCATACAATTGCTGATGTTTTAATAGGCACGCATGCCTTCTTTTCTGCAACTTTTGGATAGCATCGAGCAATCTTAGAGAGAATTTTGGTGCATCACACCATATATGTGGGCAGTATTTCATAATTTGGGATTTGTATAGGGTTAGCAGCTGTAGTAGCTATGATTGAGTTGTGTTTGTACCAGGAAAGGTTGGAGGTGTAGGTCAGTGATTGTGTTTGGATATTTGAGTGTTTGAAAGTCAGAAAGAGGGATGCCAGCTCTTTCTTGTGAGAGATCAGACAGGACTGAGTTTTGGTGGCATTGAAACATTGCTAGGAGATTGGAGTTCATGACATTGATGACTGTGCTCTTGGGGAAACTAACAATTAAGCATTACTAGGTTTGTCAAATGAAAAGGAGGAATGGAGTGTATTGTCATTGGCAAAGTTATGGATAGGATTTGATGTCTGTTAAAGTGGGTCATTTTTATACAAGAGGAAGAGAGTGAATGAAAGTACAGATTCTGGAGTAATCCTACATTGCTGGGAAAATCTGAAGAGAGGAAACTATCCACCATAACTTGTACTATGTAATCACTGAGAAAGTTGGTGATTCAGTTACAGAGGGTGGAAAGCAGACCACAGAATGGCAGTTTGCTAAGTTGACTCCTGTGCCAAACCCAATTAAATGCTTTTGAGATGTCAAGAGCAGTTGTGTAAGTTTCTCAGAATTTTTCCTTGGCTTGAGTTCAGAGGTGAGTGGTGAAGGCTAGAAAATTGACTGTGGATTGAGTTGCAGAATCCATATTACAAGTCAGGTTAGTTGGTGGGGGTGTTGAGATGGTGCAGAAGTTGGCTGTTGATGACCTTCTCCATGGTTTTGGAGAGAACTGAAGTGAGAGCAATTACAGTTTGTTGACTGGCTTTTATCTCCCCTTCTTTGGAATGGGCTGCATGTGGGCCTGTTTTCATGCTGTAGGGTAGCCACCAGTTGAATAGGTGATGCAGGATAGGTGTTAGTGTTGGAGCACAAGTTTTTAACACAGTAGACATACCACCAGGACCAGATGCCTTGTTGGTATTCAAGTTATTAAGGATTCTTTGGATTTCATAGTCTGGCAAAAGACTGGGCAACATGGGATGAACATTTCTCAGTAAGGTGGGAGGCACTTTTCCCTGGTTATCAATGCAGCAATTGGAAGAGAAGAGTGATGCCAGTAAGTTGGTCTTGTCTTTGGGTAAGGTGGCTATGGTACCATCTTGATATGAGAGCCAAGGAAAAATGGGTGGACAACAGTTGTGGCCATGGCAAGGGACTAGAAGGCACAAACTGACATTTTGACAGGAGGTAAGTTTGCAGCATTTTGGCCCTTTCGAAGTCTGATTTAGATTTGTTGATGGTTCTTTTACAGCTGTAACTGTGATATAGGCAGAGTGAGCAGCTGGAGTTTTGCTCTTGAACCACTTGTGCTATGCTGAGTTTTTTTCCTTATATTGCAATGGCACACTTTTTTGAGAACCAAGGCTTAGATGTTGCCAGAGATTTCTAGTGGGATGAAGCCTTCATTCCTGTGAGGATGGTTTCTCTTATTTGGTCTGAGTGCATAGTTGGATCGAGAGAATTGAGCAGTAGTTAGGCCATGGGAAGGAGTAATAGAACTCGCAGAGATCATCTGTTTGGCATCCTTGTAATGCCAAAGGACACAAAACAGGACTATTGGGAAAAGGTTGTCAGTATGATTGACATAATGGGGAAGTCACACTGCATGTTGGAGGGGAGGGGTGGGAAGCTACTAAACTAAACTAGAAAAAAAGGGGGGAGGGGACTGGAATTCTTGCTGTAGTGACCAAACATGGTTGCAAACTGCTTTAGGTCTCTACTAAGCGAGATAATGGTATTTTGCTGGGTGATGACAGACATCTACCACCTAGAGGTCTAGTTAGCATTTTCTCCAGTTAGGGAAAGTTTGCAAATTTTTCCGTGACAATGCTTGCCATGTTTGCCAGACACTCATTTGTGGAAACATACTATACCACAAAGGTGGAATGGCTTAACCATGTGAGACAATATATGGCACTTTGACAGCTCTTTAGCAGTTCAATATTCATATATAGATATAAATCACTTTGTTGTTGTATAATCATATTTTGTGGTTGAAGCCAATACAGAAACAGTTTGATTGGCTATAAGTCTCAAATTGCTAGCTTATTGTTCATTCAATTTAGGTAAATACTCATAATAGGGCACCATGGGTAGTTGTGGACTGGACAGTATGTCAGAAGTCTTGGTCAGTTCTCCACATTCCTTAGATTGTAGAGGAGACCTCTACAATGATTATTGCTGAATTTGCAACATGTTTTTTGATAGTAATTACAACTTTTTTGGATAAATGATATATTTGCATTTTTATATCGACTACTAAAAACAGCTTTTTTTTTTTTTTTTCTAGGTAAGTCTACACTTCTCGCAACTTTAGGAAGGAGAGAAGTTCCAATTCAGAGCCACGTTGACATATACCACTTAACCCGTGAGATAGCGGCTACTAATAAGACAGCTTTGGAAGCTGTTTTAGATGTAGATCAAGAAAGACTGAGATTAGAAAAACTAGTAGAAGATTTAGTTCAATATGATGATGAAGGTAAATTTTGACTTTTAAACTAATCTTAAATTTATTTATTTGAGAGCAATTCCATCCACCAGAGTTGTACAATCTTTCTAGCAGACGTATTTGCCATAAGTATGGTGTGTGGACTAGATGTTGATTCATCTAGGAACTACAGTATAGTATCTCCAATTGGTACTCTGCAAAATTGCTTTTTTAGCTAGAGGTGCTGTTGCTACTGCTGTAGACAGAACAATAGTTATTATTATTTTGCAGCATCTCCATGGAATCTGGAAACATATCGCTGGAGACTCAAATCAACCATTGTACACACAAATCCTATCATACCTCTCCTTGAATTCATTCACCATCAGGGAACTTGCAACAAATTCTTTGAATCTGGTTGCGAGTTCGCAACCACATTAACCAGATTTTGTGTAACCAATCTGGTTATGCAAAAAATCTGGTCTGCACACCCCTACTAACCATACTCTTACACAACTTCCATGGATGACCCTAGTTCTCTATTTGTCATTTATTGAAAAATTTCCCTTGCATCAATTTTATAAAACCCCTTTAATATCTTAAAAGTTTCTATCATGTCCCCTCTTTTCTGCCTATCAACTAAACTTTGTAAACCACAAACCTTCAACCTATCCTTGTAGAGAGTATTCCAGAGACCTGTCATCATCTTGGTCGCCCGTCTCTGAATCCTCTCAACCGTCCACCTCCTGGTCCCCAGTCAAGGTGTGGCTGAATCATAGCCTTATAAAGAGGGATAATAACTTCTTTATCTTTACTTGTTTGTGTGTTTTTCAACATCCAAGTAATTTGTTGAGCTATTTTACCAATCCAGTTTTTGTAATAATTTTCCATGTGATATTCTGTCAAATGCCTTGGCAAAGTCAAGCAGTATCATAGTGTAGCCATTACCTTTATCCAACTCTGCTGTCACATTCATTACAAAATGTGAATAAGTTACTAAGACAGGACCTGCCCTTTACAAAACGAAGCTGCCCACTATTGAATATCGCATCCCTGTTGACCCACTGTCATATTCTACCTTTCACCAACTTTTCCAGTACTTTAACAACCACTCCCAATATATTAATTAATCTGTAGTTTGCAACCTCTGTCATGGAGGTTCTTCTTCATGCAATGGTACTATCTAACCCTCTTTCCACTCCCTGAAACCCTGCCAGAGCTGAGACTTAAAATGAACTACTTTGTCAGAGACAGTGCGTTCTCTTGCACATTCAAGTACTATTGCATAGTACATGATTTATTATTAATTAATTAATTTTCATTAATCGTTATTAATTTTGCTATATAAAACTTGGGTCTAACTGGATGGCATATCATTTCATATCCTAAGTTTCATATAGCAAAATTAATTCAGATTGAGTGTGTTATTTGATATTGAAGCCAATTCTCATAGATTCTTGGTCTTCTCTATAACATCAGCAAGATTGGTCACTCTTGACTGTGCTCTTACTTATCATCAACATCATCAAATTCCTACTATGTACCCTCAAGGGGTGTACAGGATATGACGGTACTACATGAAAAAATTACATCATTACTAACTTCCTATCTACAATTTTCCTCCAAATCAGTCTGTTACTTGTCAAGACTCCAACATTATCAGATCTTATATTTCTATCGTCTAAGGCACTTTGTACCGTATCAATCCACCTATATCTTGGTCTTCCTCTGGGTCGTTTTCCTGCCAACTTGGCAGAGAACACTTGTTTTGCTAATCTTTCCTCTCCCATTCTATTTAAGTGACCATACCACCTGAGATTAGCTCTGCTAACGCATTCCTGGATACTGACAATATCAAGTTCTTTCCTAATATCCTCATTTTCAATATGATATTGCCATTGATGCCATCTGTTCACGCCTCTAATCTTTCTCAGGACTCTCATATCTGTCTCCAGTCTTTGGTCAAGTGTTTTACTTCTGACCCAGCTCTCAGATCCATAAGTTAAAACTGGTTTGAACACTGTCTTGGATACAGCTAATTTAGTGTTCCGACTAATTTCTCTCTTATTCCATATGAATTTATTCAATTGACTTCCCACCATACCAGCTTTGCTGATTCTGTTGTCTATTTCTATGTTTAATTTACCATCTTCAGTAACAATCGTGCCTAAGTAGCAGAAATGTTTCACTTGTTCCACAGGTTCTCCATTCACAACACAGTTGACATTTTCAATGATTCTGCCTATTTTCATTGTCTTTGTCTTTTTATTGCTGACCTTCATAAAATATCTATTACAACAGCTATTCAATTTAGTCAGAGAATCTTGCAGACTTGTAGCGGTTTTATTTAGAAGTATAACATCATCCGCATAAAGCAAAGAGCTGACATTAACATCTCCAATTTTGATATCATGTTTATTATCACTTTCCTTCATAATGTGATCCATATAGATAATGAATAACAGAGGGGATAATGTACATCCTTGTCTCACACCAGATTTAACATTAAACCATCTTCCTGTACTTCCTTCAATTCTAACTGCTGACTTACAACTCAAATAAAGACTAAGTATTGCTTGATATAATGCCCCATTGACACCATATAACTGCAGCGTATTGAATAGCTTCTCTCTTGGCACCTTGTCATATGCCTTTTCCAAATCGACAAAACTTAAATACAGATCTTTGTTATATTCCCATGCTTTCTCGACTATTTGTCGTAAAGTGAAGATCTGATCCTGACAGCCTCTATTTGGCCTGAATCCAGCTTGTTCTTCACCAAGCTTTTTTTCAACAATTCTTCTCAACCGTTTCTCAAGTATACTGGCATAAATCTTGCCAGGAACGCTCAGTAGGGAAATACCTCTGTAATTCTCAAATTCAGTTTTATTTCCTTTTTTATATATGGGTACCATGAGAGCTCTACTCCAATCATCGGGAATTCGTCCCTCTGTCCAGGCTTTCTGAGCTATGCAATGCAGCCACTGTAAGACTCTTATACCACCATACTTCAGCATTTCTGGTCGAATATCATCTACTCCTGCTGCCTTTCCACATTTCAAGCCTTTGATGGCTTTTTCTACTTCAAGTATGGATATGTATTCCTGACTGCATGCCTGGTCAGTGTTTTTTACCACTGTGCTGTCATCACTGCTTGTTTCATTTAGCAGTTTTTCAAAGTAATTACTCCATACTTCAAGGATATCTTTTTCTCCTGTTTTCATGTCACCTTTATCATCTCTAACTCCTTTTACAGCACTCTTTCCTCCATTCCTAAGCTTCTTCAACAACCTCCAGAATATTTTGCCACCTTCTTGATATTTATTTTCTATATTCTTGCCAAAGTCCTCCCATGACTTTTGTTTAGCTAGTTTTACACACTGTTTAGCTTTCTTACATTTGTCTCTGTATTCTGTAAGAGTAAAAGCTGACTTATTTGCCAGGAACTTTTGATATGCTTTCTTCTTTTCCTTCATTGCCTCTTTAACTTCCTTTGTCCACCAGGGAGTTCTGATTTTTTTATCCTTGCACACAACCTCACCACATGCCTCTCTGGCAGAATCAATCAATGTTTTCTTCAGAGTTTGCCACTGAATCTCCAAGGTTTGATTCCTGTTCTCAAGCTCTTTCATTTTCTTTTCAATAATCTTTCTGTATTTTAGTCTACAGTTCACATCTGAGAGCTGCTCAACTTTTATTCGCTTTAAAACTTTCTTACATGTTATTCTTTTCAATATGAAATTCAATTTTATCCTGCTCAAGACTAAATAGTGATCACTTCCAATTTCAAATCCTCTGTACACTCTGGTGTCCTTCACCAGGGAGAAAACATCACTATCAACAATAACGTAGTCAATGAGACTTTTCTTATTCCTAGCCTCTTCTCTCCATGTGAATTTGTGCACATTTATGTTGGAACATGGTGTTAGTAATAACCAGTCCATGTCCAGCAGAAATCCAACAGATATTTGCCATTATTATTAGCTTTGCTCTTTTCTCCAAATTTTCCCAAAATATTTTTGTATGTTTCACAATCATTTCCTACTCTGCTATTTAGTTTCCCAACAAGGACGAACTTTTCCTTTTTCATTGTGTCATTTGCTTTTTCTAAAGCGTCAAAAAATTCATCCACTTCTACCTTAGTAGAACCTTCTATGGGACCATAGGCACAAATAAGTCTCATTGTCCAGTTCCCCATTCTCATATTTGCCCACATTACTCTACTTGAGATTGACTGCCATTCAAGAAGATTAGCCTCGTATTTTGTGTTGAATATTATGGCTACTCCTTCTTTTCCTTGATTGTCATTGCCTGAATATAACATTTTGTATTTATTGCTCAGAAAGATATCGCCAGTTTTGGTCTTTTTTGTTTCAGTCACCCCTATTATGTCTATCTGTTACTTATCTAATTCCTCAGCTAGCTCCATTTCTTTACCATTTAGGCTTCTTACGTTGATAGTACCGATCTTTAACTCTGGTGATGTTGAGTTGGGGTTTTTTTTTCAGATTTGTTCCAGTAGCTGACTTTTCGCTGTTCGCCCTGGTTCCTTGGCAAAAACAACGGGGGCCTTGTTTAACCGGGCGACGCCCCAGCCGGCATGAAATTTTGTCATGTTGTACCATCATTTTTTATTTTGGTTTAACCAATAAGAATACAATTTGGTTGGCTAAATCCCATATTTCCAGCCCATCCTCGTTCGTTCAGTATCAAAGTAGATACCCAACAGGGTGCGCCATGAGAAGGTGAGGATTGGAAATTAGGTCAGAAGCCCTGGTCGGTTCTCCGCATTCCTTTAAAGGCTATGTGGAGGTCTCCTCTCAGTTATACAGCTTTGACCCTTAATTATTTCTTTATTATATGTCATGGGATCACATCTTTTATGACAATCCTATCTACAGAAGGTAAATCCATAGCACATAAGTCCACCCATGGTAGACTTATAAGAAGGGCATAATTTGAAAATTGCTGTACAGATCAAATGTGATATTTTTTCAATCCACTTGAGGCCTCTGTTAAAGGCTAGATGAAGGATTACATCATCTAAATGGTCTAACATTTGTGACATAGTGGATTCGAGCATAATTTAGTTGGACTGCTGAGGTGCTATTCATTCATCCAGTCAGTTTCTTGCTCACTCAAATTTGAGAGTCTCTCAGTAACTATATGCTAAATATTGGTATTAAAGTATTTTAATTTCACTACTCTTTGCATTTCCATGTTTACTAAATCATACTAATATGTACTGTGTGTGTGTGTGTAGCTAAGTTGTGTATACAGATGCAGATCTGGTTAGTTGGCTATATTGACAATAAGGAAACATTGGAAGGAGTGCAGAGGCAAATAACTAAGACATCTCAGGACTCTGGAATGTTGAGCATAAAGAAGATTAAAAGAATGTGGTCTGCAGAGTTTGGTATATAGGAGGAGGAGGGATATGCTTGAGATTTATAAGTTGGAGAGGAGCCTATCAGGTAGATACAGAGGAATTATTGTATAGGATGATGGGAGAATGAAAGTCACCCCTGGAAACTGTGCAAAAGCTATGTAAGGAAGTGAGAAAGATGTTTCTTACAATTCAGGTCGTGAAGGAATGAAATGCGCTGCCAGAGTGGGTGGCTGGTGAGTGCTCCAGTGCTTAATGTCTTCAAGACACAGTATGAGAGTTTTTGATCTCCTCTGATAAGTTACGGACTCCATGGAGGATAAGAATTAATACAAATCAGGAATTTGATGACTCGTATAGAAAGCATGGCACAGTTGATAGAGATGTCCAGTGTGTAGATAAAACAATATGCATAGATATACAAATTTTTTTTATGGTTCTACGACCCAAATCGATATTTGTCCAGTGGATGCAGAGACAGAGAATGAATCCACTGGGCAAATATCAGTTTGGATTGTAGAGCCATAAGATATTGTCATTAGTTCAGGTTATAGACTCTAGCTAGATACATCATTATAATGCCTCCCACTAATTCTGAAGTAATGCTGATAGCGTTGTTGCTACAATGTTCTTAAAATCATTACACAATATATAACCTAATGAATAAGTAGTAATCTTGAAGCATGATTCTACCTCATGCAGCTTGTATGAGAGTGGACATAATGTCCATGTCTATAATCTGGTATGTTCTTGTGAGAAAGGGTAAATGTGAATTTATCTGACACATTTCCATTTTCCAGCTTCAATAGTCTGATTATTTTTCTAAGACTGCTGGATTCTTTATTTTAGATTTATATTTGAAATGAATGGAGAAATATCTGCAGATCTTATATTTCTACATGATTTAAACAAGTTGAACATATCAGTTGTTGGACAGTTTGATGCTAATTTTCACCTCAGAGCTGTTTTTATGTTTTCCCCATCCCATTTATCTCCATTATCTCCACCAATGAATGGGTGTTTTGTCTTCTAACCACTTAATATACTTTTGTAATGATGGTCTGGCAATTTCCATGGCACTGATTTGCACATCTAAGAATACTATATGTCTTAAGAATAATATGACTATTCAGATAATCCTCTGATTTCATTGATTTCCTTATCAAGTGAATAGGCTTTTCTTGCTAGGTGATGCTATATAATACAGGTCAGTTCTTTTTATAGTTGAATATATTCTTTTCCCTATTCTTTGACCCTTTTCCAGGTCTGACTGCCAGGTGTCCTTGACTTTCAAAACCTTTAATTTACTAGGATTAGCCAGTTAGTGTTGTACACATGGAAATGTATTTTATTTGTAGATTGTGTGTTTTCTGGCTGATTGCTTACATTGCAGGATGAAAAACAATTTCCCAGATTAAAACAATGCAGTCTCTGTATGAGGCTAACTTGCTTTCAGTTGAAAAGCCTTACAAATGTTCTTCAACTCCTTAGATGGAATTCGTATGCAAGTTTTTTCCCAACAAAAGGCATCATTATCAACTGACTACATAGGCTCAGATGTGAATGTTAATTAATCAGTTTGAAAGGGCAAGGGTGTTGCTGTAACTATGAATAAGATGTTTATATATATATATATATCATAGTGATTGAGTTAGGTTATTCCAATTTGAAATTTCATATTTGGATAAGGAAAAGATTTTAATGTATTTTTCTCTTCCTAGAATCTCAAGAACAATTAATGGATGTATATGAGCGATTGGATGATATTGGTGCAGACAGAGCTGAAGCTAAAGCAGCATACATTCTTCATGGATTAGGATTCACTAAAAATATGCAAAATAAGAAGTGCAAGGATTTTTCGGGTAGGGGTTTTTAAATATCTCATTTTGTAGCTTATTTTAACGAATTGAATTAGAGTGATTATTCAAATTATTTTTTGTGGACTGTATTCATAAATGACCTATCAGTAACAAAAATCATAGTTTTTTGCTGATGGCAGTACTCTCCATTCCTCTTTTTCATTTGACAAACTTCCATGATCAATGCCTTAAACACTGATCTTATCACATTTCATTAGTGTGAGGACAACCGTGCCATTGGATGCCACCAAAACACAATCCTTTTTTCATGAGAAAAATTGTACTTTACCTTTCCTAACCTTTGTTAATCCCACATCTCTAGAGATCGGATGTCTCTTCTTGGGCTGAATCAGTCCTCCAGCTTCTCCTGGCATACTTCCCATCCTGTCCAACTTCTAACACTATAATAAATTTGCCCTATCTTAGAATATCATTACCACTTATGGGACAGTGTGCCAAAAAACCTTTCTAAAAACTTCTTAATATATTTTTCAAAAGAGGACAGTCCAGTTAGTGAGTGACCCCCCCCCCCCCCACAGTCACACTACTCATTATCTTATAGGTGTACTGCTTCTGCCTTATGCTTCTTTCAGGTACCTTAATGGGCATTGTTTTACTCAACTGGTAGATATAATTTGTTCACTTTTCAAACCCATAAATACATGAATAGCCACGGATAGACATTCAGTGTCCCACTTCAAATATACTGTACTAACTTCTCATCATCCTCTTTTATTCCTCTGTTTTTTCAGTCTTCCTCACACTGCTTTCCCTCAGGACTACAGCCTCCATTTGGTCTAAAAATATAACAGATTATTTTTTCTTCTTGATCACCTAAACATACTGTAGGTTTTGCAACTCTTGTATGTCAATTGATTTTAAAAAATTTACGTGGGTGGTCTGAAAAGTTCTTAGCCTTGACCATAAATGGAAACACTATCGGCAAGATTTTTTTTTTTTTTTTTCTAAGTTGGTACATCTGTCATAAGCATCCATGTGAAATTGCAAGTCATTCTATCAAGTAGGTTGTTTCATATAGCTGTTGGAAGCCAAAGTGTTGTCTGTATCCTTTGAAATGGATAAAATTGAGTATCATGTGGTTATAAAATCCTTTGTAAAAGAAAGTTTAATGCCAAAAGAAATTCATTTGAAGTTCATAAAAGTTTATGGGCACTCTTTTCCTTCATTTTCAATAATTAAGAAATGGGCTACTGAGTTTAAATGTGGCCCTACCAGCATTTAAGATGATCCATGTGAAGGACATCCAAAAAGTGTAACAACACCAGAAATCATTGATCAGTGCATAATATGGTATTGGATGACTGACGAGTCAAAGTGTGAAATTACTGAGACTAGGCATTTTAAAAGAATGTGTAGCATATATTTTGCATGAAGAATTGCAAATGAAAAAGCTTTGCGCAAGATGGGTGCCTTGCTGATCAAAAAAAACGCGCTGACATGAAAATTTCTGAACAGTGCTTGGAGCATTTTAAGAAGAATAAAACTGATTTTGTGCAACAGTTTATTACTATGGATGAGACTTGGATTCACCAGAATCCAACCAGCAGTCGAAACAGTGGACAGAAGCTGGTTGTTCATTGCAAAGAAGAGGTCATGGCATCGGTGTTTTGGGATGCTAAAGGCATTTTATTTATTAATTATCTTGAAAAGGGTAAAACAATAACTGGGAAATATTATTTCGATCTTTTAACCAGTCTAGATGAAAAAATCCGTGAGAAAAGACCTGGTTTGCAGAAGAAGGAAAAAATCATCTTTCATCAGGTCAATGCACCTGCCCACAAAGGTGTTTTGGCGATGGCAAAATTAAGGAATCTGCAGTATGAATTGTTGGAACATCCACCCTATTCCCCAGATTTGGCTCCCTTTAACTTCTATCTCGTCTCAAAACTAAAAATATTCCTTGCTGGTCAGCATTTTTCTTCGAATCAAGAGGTGATTATAGCTGTAGAGGAGTATTTCGCAGATCTTACTGAGAACCATATACAGGGATGGGATAATGGCACTGGAGCATCAGTGGAATAAATGTATTAGTCTTAAGGGAGATTATGTTGAAAAATAAATAGGCCGAGAACTTTTCAGACCATCCATGTATTATATAATTAGGGTAAACCTCTACTATCTATCTAGCTTACAGGTACATCAGCAAATTTTGTATAATTAATTTTTAATGTATTTCTGTGTTTATATAAAAATTAGCCTTTGTTAGTGATTGTGTATGCATAATAGTGTTTCTTATAAAAAAAAAAAAAAAAAAAAACGTATAGTAATGAAAAGGTTTCTTCTTGTCCTTATCTTACTTTTCTGACTATATATACATTTGCGATCATTGTTATAAACTAAACCAGATGAGGAACACATTCAATAATAAAATCATTTTAATTTAATTTAATCAAACATGCCTAATTTCAGTGGATGCCACAGTATACAGTCTGTGATATGTGCTATTATATTTAACTTATGGCATTCTAGACTATTTTAACATTGTTGATATATATATATATATATATATAATGTCAACTAATTAATTAATCCTAAATTAACTTATTTCAGTTTAAAATAAAAAAAAAATCATAAAACTAACAAGTAAAATAATATTAAATTACATACACTTACCTTTTAAAATGTATTTTTCTATTTAAATTTGTTTCACTATAAATTTATAATTCACACTTCACTCATTAACTCACTAGCTACAGAGGGCAAACTACTGGTCACTGTTCACAAATCAGAAAAAGATGAACCAAAAACAGGAACATGTGTTTTATTGCTATGCTACCATGGGCCGAAAGGCCAACCCATAATAAAATTTTAAGACAGACAAAACGTTCCCAAGGTTGGGGTGTAAGAGTACATATCTCAATCAATTTTATAATTTGTGGAATTTTTTTAATTGATCTGGGGGGGAGGGGGGGGGGTTGCAAAATACTGGGGTATGGTTTACAAATACTGAATTAGCAACTTGCTATTTCATCAGGGTAAACCTGTTAGACTGCACATAATTCCAGTTGCATCTTACATGTTATTCTATTTTACAATCAAATTATTTGAAATACATTGGTTTACTTTGCATGTTGTCAGCATTTGTCTTGCAACTACAAAGGACTATCTTGGAAATTGAAATTTCTGAAAACGTGTTTATTTTTAAGGACCTTTCATTAGTTCTGAAATGCTTGGATATATTTGGATATGTCTTGAAGTATATAATGGGGATGTGAAATCATCCTGCATGTATGTATACATATATATAGTGATCGTGCATTTTTCTGGAAATCAGTTATCTGATCAGTCAAATTATAATGTTGTTCAAGGAGTCAGTTTAAGTTCAAGTGCTGTTTAAGGATTGGGTTACTGGGGTTTTAGTTCTTTGAGGATTGGATATTTGAGTGATTAGTGTGTATGTACATGCAGTTTATCAGTTTTTACAATGATAAATACAAAACAGCTTTATGTTGGAAATTTCGTTATTGCCATCTCACATTGTTTTCAGCGGCATTTACCCTCGCTCAAATGACCACATATTCCACCATCAACTGTGGTAAGCATATGTGAACAGCATGAGTTGGTAAAAAGTAGTCATACAGGCATGGTCAACAGTATCCTCCTTTTTTAATATGATACTGCCATTGACACCATCGGTTCACTCCTAATCTTTCTTAAAATTCTCATCTTTGTTCTCTAGTCTTTGATAATGTGTTTTATTTCTAATTCGATATACATTTATTCAATTGACTTCCTACCATAATTGCTTTGCTAATTCTGTTGTCTATTTCCATATTTAATTTACCATCTTTATTGAAAATAGCAGAAATATTTTACTTGTTCTGTTTGTTTTTCATTCAGGGTGCAGCTGATGTTTTCAAAGTTTATCTATTTCATAGTCTCTATTGCTGATTTTCATACCACATTTGTTACAGCCATTACTCAGTTAAGGAATTCCATTGACTTGTACTGGATTTAATTAAGTGAATTAACATCATCTGCATGAAATAAACATCTGAGATTAGCATCTCCAATTTTGATATCTATCTTGACTGCTATGAGGAACTGGACAATGAAACTTATTTGTGCCAGTGGTCCCACAGAAGGTTCTACTAGGGTAGAAGTGGAGGGAATTTTTTGAGGCTTTAGAGAAAAAAACTGACAAAGGAAAAGTTGATCTTTGTTGGAGATCTCAATAGCAGAGTAGGAAATGATTGTCAGAAATGCAAAAATATTTTGGGAAAATTTGGAGAGAAGAGCAGAGCTAATAATAATGGGAATACCTGTTGGATTTCTTCTCAAGACATGGAATGGTTATTATTAACAGAATATTTCAACATAAAAATGTGCATAAATTCACATGGAGAGAAGAGGCAAGGAATAAGAAAATCTCATTGACTATGTTATTGTTGATAGTGATGTTTTCTCACTGGTTCAGGACACCAGAATGCACAGAGGATTTCAAATTGGAAGTGATTACTATTTAGTCTTGAGCAGGATAAAATTGAATTTCATATTAAAAATAACAACATGTAAGAAAGTTTTAAAGGGAATAAAAGTTGACCAGTTCTCAGATGTTAACTGTAGACTAAAATACAAAACTTGATTGAAGAAAAAATGAAAAAGTTTGAGAACAGCAACCAAACCTTGGAGGTTCAGTGGCAAATCCTGAAGAAAATATTGATTGATTCAACTGAGAAGCCATGTGGTGAGACTGACTGCAAGGATAGAAAAATCAGTACTCCATGGTTGTGGACAAAGGAAGTTAAAGAGCAGTGAAGCAAAAAAAGAAAGCATATTGAAAGTTCCTGCCAAATAATTCAACTTGTGTCTTTGTAGAGAATACAGAGAGAAATGTAAGAAAACTAAACACTGTGTAAAACTATCCTAAACAAAAGTTGGGAAGACTTTGGTAAGAACATAGACAATAAATATCAAGAAGGTGGCAAGATATTCTGGAGATTTTTGAAGAAGCTCAGAAATGCAGGAAAGAGTGCTATGAAAGAAATTAGAGATGATAAAGGTGACATGAAAACTGGAGAAAAGATCCTTGATGTATGGAGTAATTAATTCGAAAAATTGCTAAATAAAACAACTAGTGACAGCACAGTGGTAAAAAACACTTAACAGGCATGCAATCAGGAATACATATCCATACTTGAAGTAAAAGCCATCAGAAGCCTGAAATGTGGAAAGGCAGGAAAGAGTAGATGATATTTGACTAGAAATGCTCAAGTATGGTGGTATAAAAGTCTTACAGTGACTGCACTTCATAGTTCAGAATGGCAGACAAAGTGACAAATTCCAGATGATTGGAGTAGACCTCTCATAGTAACCATATATAAAAAAAACGGAAATAAAAATGAATGTGAGAATTAGAGGTATTTCCCTACTGAGTGTTCCTGGTAAGATTTATGCCAGTATACTTGAGAAATGGTTGAGAAAGATTGTGGAAGGGATCAGTCCAAATTGAGGCTATTAGAATCAGATTTTCACTTTATGACAAATAGTTGAGAAATCATGGGAATATAATGATCTGTATTTAAGCTTCATAGATGATCTGGAAAAGGTATATGACAAGGTGCCAAGAGAGAAGCTATTCAAAGCGTTACAGTTGTATGGTCAATGGGGCATTATGTCAAGCGGTACTTAGTCTTTATTTCAGTTATAAATCAACAGTTAGAATTGAAGGAAGTACAGGAAGATAGTGTAATGTTAAATCTAGTGTCAGATAAGGAAGTTCATTATCCTCTCTGTTATTCATTATCTGTATGGATCACATTATGAAAGAAAGTGGTATTAAAGCTCATATAAAAATTGTAGATGTTAATCTCGCTCTTTACTTTATGCAAATAATGTTGTACTTCTAAATAAATCCGGTACAGGTCTGCAAGATTCCCTGACTAAATTTAATAATTGTTGTAATAGATATGGTATGAAGGTTAGCAATAAATAACAAGACAAAGACGATGAAAATATCAACTGCATTGTGAATGGAGAACTTATAGAACAACTAAAACATTTCAGCTACTTAGACATGATTTTTTTTTTTTAGTGTATATGGTAAATTAAATATGGAAATAGACGACAGAATCAACAAAGCTGGTATGGTAGGAAGTCAACTGAATAAATTTATATGGAATAAGAGTGAAATTAGTCAAAACATTAAATTAGCTGTATACAAGATGGTGTTCAAGCCAGTTTTAACTTATGGATCTGAGAGCTGTGTTAGAAATAAGACACTTGACCAAAGACTAGACTGCAGATATGAGAGTCCTGAGAAAGATTAGGCCATGAACAGATAGCATTAATTGCAATATGTATTAAAAACAAGGATATTAGGAAAGAACCAAACATTGTCAGCATCCAGGAATGTGTTAGTAATCTCAGGTGGTATGATCACTTAAAAAAGAATGAGAGAGAAAAGATTAGCAGAACAAGTGTTCTCTGCCAGGTTGGCAGGAAAAAGACCCAGAGGAAGACCAAGATATAGATGGATTGATACAGTAAAAAGTGCCTTAGAAGACAGAAATATAAGATCTGATAATGTTGGAGTCTTGACAAGTAACAGACTGATTTGGAGGAAAATTGTAGTATGGAAGTTAGTAATGATGTAAATTTTTCATGTAGTACTATCATATCCTGTACACCCCTTGAGGGTACATGTCAGGAATTTGATGATGGTGATGATATTTTGGAGTATAAAAGTATTCAACGTGAAATAATTTTCCCAATAAAGACAACTGCTGGAAGAAAACTGAAATTTCCACAGAAGATACAAATATAAAAAGAAAAATGTCTTCCATTACTGGACATCCTAAACTATGTAAACAAAGATGTCAGACTACAAATGTTTATTGGTGAAAAAAAAGTCTGAAATTCAAAATACCTTTAAGCAAAAGGGAATGGATATAAAACTGGTAATATGGATGGGGGGGGTGACAGAGTAGTATATGATGGAGTTGAATTTAGGAGAATGGTGGTTACTAGTAGTGCTTCAGGGTTCTGTACTAGGTCCATCACTCTAATTTATATATTAATGATATGGCAAAAGATTTAGGAAATGGGGATATTCAGTTATTTGCTAATAATGCAAAACTGAGGAGGGAAACAGTTGATAAAGGTGATGTAGATATCTTGCAGGATGATTTAAATAAATTAGCATTGTGGATGAAGGATAATGGCTGTCAGTTTAATGTTGCAAAATATAATGTTATGAAATTCAGGTGATACTGTTACATACTGCAATGCTGTCCAACCTTACATAATCCGAGGAGCACATTAAAAAAAAAAAGATTTATCAGAGGCTGCATCCAGAATAATAAATAGTACATATATTAAATTACTTGGAGAGTCCTACCATTAGGTTTAGCAAGCACTTCAAAAATTTCATAACAAAGAAAAGTCATGGTGCTTACGAAAATTTTTATTGAAACAGTAGTAGACAAGAAACAATAATTTGTTTATTTCATTCTAGTGAGAGCTCTGTGGTAGTTTGGCCTCGTTTACTGTATCAATAGACCAAGATATAGGTGTATTGATACAGTAAAAAGTGCCTTAGAAGACAGAAATATAAGATCTGATAATATTGGAGTGTTACCTGTCATTGATTTGGAGGAAAAGTGTAGATAGGAATTTAGTGGTGATGTAAGTTTTACATGTATTCTGTACACCCCTTGAAGGTACACATGTCAGGAATTTTATGACGATATTGACTGCTATTTTATCACCTATATGGATCACGTTATGAAGGAAAATTATATCAGACCTAATATCAATCATGTGGTAATAAGGATGCATATGGTTTTACATCCATATTGGTTCCCCCTTCACTTCTGACTTACAGCTCAAATATAGACTGTGTAAAAAATTTTAAATTAATTTAAACATGTTTGCATAATTTGGAGGTGCTTAAGGGTCAAAGCTGTATAACTGAGAGGAGACCTCCACATAGCCTTTAAAGGAATGCGGAGAACCGACCAGGTCTTCTGACCTAATGTCCAATCCTCGCCTTCTCGTGGGCACCCTGTTGGGTATCTACTTTGATACTGAATGAACGAGGATGGGCTGGCAATTTGGGATTTATCCGACCAAATTGTATTCTTATTGGTTAAACCAAAATAAAAAAATGATGGTACAACATGACAAAATTTCATGCCAGCTGGGGCATCGCTTGGTTAAACAAGGCCCCCTGTTGTTTTCACCGGGGAACCAGGGCGAACAGCGAAAAGTCAGCTACTGGAGCGAATCTGAAAACAAACTCCAACTCAACATCACCAGTGTTAAAGATCAGTACTATCAATGTAAGAAGCCTGAATGGCAAAGAAATGGAGCTAGCTGAGGAATTAGATAAGTACCAGATTGACATAATAGGGGTGACTGAAACAAAAAAGACCAAAACTGGTGAGATCTTTCTGAGCAATAAATACAAAATGTTATATTCAGGCAACGACAATCAAGGAAAAGAAGGAGTAGCATAGTATTCAACACAAAATACGAGGCTAATTTTCTTGAATGGCAGTCAATCTCAAGTAGAGTAATGTGGGCAAATATAAGAATGGGGAACTGGACAATGAGACTTATTTGTGCCTATGGTCCCACAGAAGGTTCTACTAAGGTAGATGTGGAGAAATTTTTTTGATGCTTTAGAAAAAGCAACTGACACAGTGAAAAATGAAAAGTTGGTCCTTGTTGGTGATCTAAATAGCACAGTAAGAAATGATTGTGAGACATACAAAAATATTTTGGGAAAATTTGGAGAAAAGAGCAAAGCTAATAATAATGGCAAATACCTGTTGGATTTCTGCTCAGGACATGGACTGGTTATTATTAACACCATGTTCCAACATAAAAATGTTCACAAATTCACATGGAGAGAAGAGGCAAGGAATAAGAAAAATTTCATTGACTGTGTTATTGTTGATGGTGATATTTTCCCCCTGGTGCAGGACACCAGAGTGTACAGAGGATTTGAAATTGGAAGGGATCACTATTTAGTCATGAGCAGGATAAAATTGAATTTCATATTGATATTTATTTCATATTGACATTAGAATAACGTGTAAGAAAGTTTTAAAGCGAATAAAAGTTGAGCAGCTCTTAGATGTGAACTGTAGACTAAAATACACAAAGATTATTGAAGAAAAAATGAAAGAGTTTGAGAACAGGAACCATACCTTGGACATTCAGTGGCAAGCCTTGAAGAAAACCCTGATTGATTCAGCCAGAGAGGCATGTGGCGAGTTGTCTGCAAGGATAGAAAAATCAGAACTCCATGGGAAGTTAAACAGGCAGTGAAGGAAAAGAAGAAAGCATATCAAAAGTTCCTGGCAAATAAGTCAGTTTTTGCTCTCAGAGAATACAGAGAAAAGCGAAACACTGTAAAACTAGCTAAACAAAAGCCATGGGAAGACTTTGGCAAGAACATAGAAAATAAATATCAAGAAGGTGGTAAGATATTCTGGAGGTTGTTGAAGAAGCTTAGAAATGGAGGAAAGAGTACTGTAAAAGGAGGTAGAGATGATAAAGGTGACTTGAAAACAGGAGAAAAAGATATCCTTGAAGACTGGAGTTATAATTTTGAATAATTGCTAAATGAGACAAGCAGTGATAGCACAGTAGTAAAAAACGCTCAACAGGCATACAATCAGAAATACGTATCCATGCTTGAAAAAGCCATCAATGGCTTGAAATGTCGAAAGGCAGCAGGAGTAGATGATATTCAACCAGAAATACTGAAGTATGGTGGTATAAAAGTTAAAGTGGCTGCACTGCATAGTTCAGAAAGCCTGGACAGATTGATGAATTCCCTATGATTGGAGTAGAGCTCTATAGTACCCATATATAAAAAGGGAAATAAAACTGAATGTGAGAATTACAGAGGTATTTCTCTACTGAGTGTTCCTGGCAAGATCTATGCAAGTATACTTGAGAAACAGTTGAGAAGAATTGTGGAAGAATAGCTTGGTGAAGAACAAGCTCGATTCAGGCCAAATAGATGCTGTCATGATCAGATCTTCACTTTACGACAAATAGTTGAGAATGTAATTTAGAAAAGGCATATGACAAGGTGCCAAGAGAGAAGCTATTCAATACACTACAGATATATGGTGTCAATGGGGCATTATATCAAACAATACTTCGTCTTTATTTGAGTTGTAAGTCAGCAGTTAGAATTGAAGGAAGTACAGGAAAATGGTTTAATGTTAAATCTGGTGTGAGACAAGGATGTACATTATCCCCTCTATTATTCATTATCTATATGGATCAATTTATGAAGGAAAGTGGTATTAAACATGATATCAGAATTGGAGATGTTAATGTCAGCTCTTTCCTTTATGTGGACAATACTATACTTCCGAATAAATCCGCTACAAGTTTGCAAGATTCCCTGACTAAATTGAAAAACTGTTGTAATAGATATGGTATGAAGGTCAGCATTAAAAAGACAAAGACAATGAAAATAGTGGAATTGTTGAAAATGTCAACTGTGTTGTGAATGGGGAACAACCTGTGGAACAAGTAAAACATTTCAGCTACTAAGGCACTCAATTGAATATGAATTTATTCAATTGACTGAAAGACAGTCAATTGAATAAATTCATATGGAATAAGAGAGAAATTAGTCGGAACACTAAATTAACTGTATACAAGACAGTGTTCAAACCAGTTTTAACCTATGGATCTGAGAGCTGGGTCAGAAGTAAAACACTCGACTAAAGACTATAGACCGCAGATATTAGAGGTGTGAACAGATGGCATCAATGGCAATATCATATTAAAAATGAGGATATTAAGAAAGAACTTGACATTGTCAGCATCCAGGAATGCGTTAGCAGTGCTAATCTCAGGTGGTATGGTCACTTAAACAGAATGGGCGAGGAAAGATTAGCAAAACAAGTGTTATCTGCCAGGTTGGCAGGAAAACGACCCAGAGGAAGACCAAGATATAGGTGGATTGATATGGTACAATGTGTCTTAGACGATAGAAATATAAGATCTGATAATGTTGGAGTCTTGACAAATATGGAGAAACAGACTGATTTGGAGGAATATTGTAGATAGGAAGTTAGTAATGATGTAAATTTTTCATGTAGTACTATCATATCCTGTACACCCCCTTGAGGGTACATGTCAGGAATTTGATGATGATGATGATTACATAATTTACCTACAGTTGGGTACAATTTTCTGGCTAGTTTCATTATTAAAATAAAAATGTGTGTGAATATCATTACAGTAAGATTTTAATTAACCTGTTTGTCTAAATGACATCCTATTTTAAACAGAATATAGTATTTAGCAATTCTAAACTCAAATCATTTCTCACATTAAAGAACCATCAAATTAGCATTTCATTTTGCACTTGAAAGAATAAGTAAAATGTACATAATTTCTTGCATCTTGATGTCTTATTTATGTATATGGGCTCAACATAAAAAAAAAAATATATATATATATATATATATATATATATAATCTGACTTATCCGATTACATTTTTTTTTTTTTTTTTTTTTTTATGTTGAGAAAAAAAAATATATATATATATATATATATACAGGGTGTTCGGGATAAATTTGACAGTTTCGTAAGGAAAAAGAAAATCTTCTTTGTATCTATTAAATTTAATGAATTGACAAAAAAACATTACAGGCAGAGTTAATTACAATACTATCAACAAGATTTACTCAAAATAACCACCATTAGCATCGATCACAGCTTCAATTCTGCTTCGGAACCTCGAACAAGCTGATGCTACAGTCTCCCTAGGAAGGGCCGCAAAAACTGTTTTAATTTTATCCATTAACTGGGCTTTTGTATTACTGGAAGTGCGATTGGTGTCTTTTTCAACTGCGCCCCATACAAAATAATCCATGGGGTTAAGGTCTGGGGAGTTTGGAGGCCAAACATTTGGACTGGTGAAGTCGTAGAAATTTTCAGACAACCATTTTTGACTTTTCCCAGAGGTGTGGCAAGGGGCCGAATCCTGCTGCCATACATACGGCCTACCATTGGCTACCCTTGTTATCCAGGGCTTGACTACAGTTAGCAACTCCACGAACAAAGCCCGAATTCCAATGCCAGGGTTCTTCAACACCTGTTCCTGCAGATTTGCGAGGAATTCTGCTGTACGAAGGCAATCAGATCGTCTGCTAGGGATCTTTCTTCTTGCTACATCCTCGTAGTCACCATTGCAAGTCTCTAGTTCATGCCTGATTGTTTTTACTGTATTCAGGGAGCATTGGGCAGCAGTCGTAATATCCTTATTTTGATGGCGGGCACGAATCATCATGATACAAGTTATTCTCTTCCATGATTCAGGTGGGTTCCAGCTATCCATCCTTTCTGACATCTTGTATATGAATGAAGAAGGGTCCAAACTTTTAAATGAAGAGAAGTGTGTGTTAATACATGTAACTTACGGAAAAATATAATTAATTATAAATATGTCAAATTTATCCCGAACACCCTGTATATATATATATATAATCTGACTTATCCGATTACATTTTTTTTTTTTTTTTTATGTTGAGGAGAAACGTTAGAAATCCATTCTTGAAATGCTCCATAATGTAATCAGCTGAAAAGCAGATGAAATATGACTGCCCATCACAGTACCCTCCATCTGCTGAAATAATTTATTATGCCAAGTAAAATAACCAGCATTGATAGTAAACTTGAATAATCCGATGTCATCAGGAAATCTACTTGTAAAAGCTGTAGAGTTTCTCGAAGTGATATATTTGTAAACAGTGAAACTACATCCAAGGAAACTGTCATTTCAGAATTCGAAGATGGTGAATTTTTTCCTTTGAAGTCTAAACTATTTTTTGATAAGAGGTAGTTTTTCCAGTAAAGGTTTGTAGATGTTTTGATCTTGAAAGATATTTTGGCAAATAATAAGAATGAGATCCTATGAAATCAACTATTGGACATAATGGATAACCAGATTTGTGCACTTTAGGAAGGTCATAAAAACGTGGGGGATGAGCATGATGTGAAGTCTTGAGCTCCAACATGCTGATCATCAGGGAACGGAGTTAAGAGTGAATATATACAAGGTAGCTAATATGTGAAGTAGTGATCAATTTGATTGTGGTGGCATTTATATCCACCTACTGTTTGATTTTATTTCTTCCAACACTGAATTATCCACAAATTATAGTTGTAGGAAGGTTGTTAACCTTCAGGAACTTTCAACAGATTTCATAGTAGGGGACTGCATGTTCCATAAAGTATGAATGTGGATAAATTGTGGAATAGTTCATGCTTTTACTGCTTCTCTTGGACTGAGCTCTCTTGGTTGAATGGCATCAATCTCTATATTTCTTATTTTTTTTTTTTTTTTTTTTTTTTTTTTTTTTTTTTTTTTTTTTTTAAATAACCTGAATGATTTGGGAGTGGAGTGAAGAATACTACCTCACAGAGTGAAAATTTGTCTTACATGAAGTGGCATATTTTAAAATTTCATCTTGATTTCAGAAATGGTTTAAGCATATATGCACTCAGAAATGTAATATGTGCAGTTATTGAAGGGTGTAAGAAGTAAATGAAGTAGCTTAGTTATGTTGCTTGCCCTTTGGATTATTTCTATAATTTAAAATGAACTTTAATAAAATTTAAAATTCACAAACAACAAAATGAGATTTTAAAAATTGAGATGGGCTGCTGAAGAGAGTATTTTGTGTGTGTGTGTGTGTGTGTGTGTGTGTGTGTGTGTGTGTGTGTGTGTGTGTGTGTAAATTTTTGGTTTAAGTATTTTTAAAATTTGAGTAATAAGATGAGAACAGAATTCCTTCAAGCACTAGCAGACCGTAAAACCATGTTTCAAATGAACATTGATACACAAAATAATAACTAATGCAATGATGTTTTTCATAGTTTGTTGATATACAGTGTGATCAAAATTAAAGTATCCCTGCTTAAAACCTTGTGAAGTGCCACCCAGTGAAATAAATGCTGCAAAACTTTGCAGGAATATATTGTGCATCATGCAGAAGCAATATCTGAGGGAGGAAAAAAAGGTTCCAAAATTCTCTACTGGGGGGGGCAATGATGTACTGGATGCAGATGTAATTTTTCTCTATGTGGGTGTGTATGTGTGTAAGAAGGAGAAAAGCTACACAAATAACATTTTTATTCACTTCTATTATGCATTCAAAGGCTGTACTACTCTTCAATGTGCTTCCCTTCCTGGTATGTCACAAACTGCATCTTTTGCACAGTGTGTTCAAGCAGATCTCAGCTGGTCGGGACTGATATTGCTCACATGCTGCATTATGCTGTCTTTCAGTGCTGGCAACTATCACAATGATCCGGGCCCTCATCCATGAAAATGACTGAATCTATGCACAGTCACTGCTGTAGCTATGGCACAATAAAATTTTTTATCATATTGCAATACATCTTGGCAGTAACTGAACAGGTTACAAGACTTGTCTGTCGAATATCCTCAAAGTAGAATGTTCCAATGATTAACGAAGCTGTAAACTTGCACCAGACAGTAACTTTGGGTGAATGCAAAATAATTTGTTGGATTGCATGTGAGTTTTGCATAGCCGATACCCAGCAATTGTGGGTATTCTATTCAGGTGAAAGTGAGCCTTATCTTTCCACAAAATCATCCACAGTCACGCAGCATCCAACTCCACTTGAGCAAGAAATGTTAAAGCAAATGTCAGTCGACTTACAAAGTCTTGGGGCGTGCAACTCCTATGCTAGAGTTATCTTAAATGGGTAGAAATGCAGCATCTTCCATAGAATTTTCCAGGTAGTTATGTTAGGCACATCCATGTGTCTTGATACAGCATGTGCACTGCAGGAACCAATGATGTTGTGTAAGAGATACTTGTGCCCTCGTTGACATTTGTTCAAGCGACGAAATTTATGGACTGCAGCAACAGCATTGCAATTGTTTAGGTAGTACAGCTTCATGAGCAAAGCACATTGGAGCAAGTTAGTGCCATCACTGTGGATGGTATTAGCAACCAGAATGAAGGGAAAAGTTCCTATTCCATCTTTTTATACAATCCTGGTACTTGTCGAATTGCATGATATGCAAAGTTTCATGCATTTGGTGTTTAAAAACGCCCCTTAGTAGTGAATTTTGGGACTATTTTTTTTTTTTTCCTGAGATATCACTTCTTTATGATGCCATCTAGTGATCCAAAGTTTCACACCTTTGGATCACTAGATGGTGCTCCACATACCTTAAACAGGGTTGATTATTACCAAACCTATTCTTGTGGTTCAGCACCTTACATAATCTTCCCCTCTACACATGCACATTCACTCAAAGTTTTTTGTTCTGTGTGAATATGAATTAATTCTTTCTTAAAGATTGATGTCAGTTTATTGTTCAAAAATATAACAAACAAGAATGGGTCTTGCATTTATTTATGCAAGCTTAATAGCATCTATCAAGCTTCTAAGAATGGCAGTACATAATTGCTGGGGTTGTCATAGATGGCATTGAGACTACTTTACCATGCTTAATATTGTCAAAAGTTTTTTGGATTCAAAGAAATACTTGAACATTCCTAGGTCATAAGCTCTTGCTTATTCTAATGCCCTCTGCCTTTTCCTATTCCAAATGCATAACCATGTTAATGAAAATTGCAGGATCTCAGTAATAGTTTATGCAACCTGAAGTTACATTAAATTGTGCAATATAGCAATAATACATTTCTTAATAAATATATATTCTCATTAATTTTGTAACTTTTGAATTTAGAAAATGATGCAGTGATATTCTGAAATTTACCAAGATTATCTACTATATGCTTTTTTTTTTCCTTTTTTTTTAGTATTAATAACTGATTTATTCTTATTTAGGTGGCTGGAGGATGAGAATAGCTTTGGCAAAAGCTTTATATGTTAAACCTCATCTACTATTATTAGATGAACCAACAAATCATCTCGATCTAGATGCATGTGTATGGTTAGAAGAAGAATTAAAAACGTAAGTGATACATTGCAATTTCAAATTCATTATTTTTGAATAATTTGAAACTATATATATTTTTTAAATTGGTTTGCATAATGGTGACATTAGGTAGAAAAACTTTTCTCTGAATATACTCTGATATATAGCAACAATCTGCCTCAACGGAATTTCTCTTTGGATTCCTTAGTAAGCGGTGTGTTAGTTGAGAGTTTAACAAAATTGTACCAACCCGGTGCGAAAGTAAAGAATGTAAGCGAGTCAATTAGAATGCAAAAACAGCGGGTGAAGGAATTGATAGTGGTTTCAGGTACAAATGATTTGAAAGGAAACAAAAAAAATGCTATGAGTGAGGATGTGAAGGAATTGTTTTAGGTAGCAAAAGAAAAGAGTGAGAGAGTTAGGATGGCGAGTCTGTTGCCGTGGTATGACAGTGAAGAGTATAGCAGGAGAGCCATAATTGCCAATGACTTTATGCGTGAATTATGTTTGATGAGTGGTGTGGAATTTGTGGGTGAGTTCGATGGATGAAAGGAGTTATATAAAATGGATGGTTTACATTTGAATGGATTTGGTGTACGGAGACTTGAAAAGGTGTTGTCGAATGTAGCGGAAGTGAATGTACAGAACCAGGGAAACTAGAGTTATTAAGGGGGGGGGAGTAGATATGCAGATTTTAGGAAGACAGTTGAGTGTGTGAATGTGTGTAATATGCCCAAGTGAGTAGGAAAGACCACGAATCAGAATGGGATAGTTAGTATAAGGCATCAAAATAGGGATGGGACAAATCGGCTTCTGCAATTCATGTATACAAATGCCAGAAGTATTAGGAACAAGAGGGAAGTATTTTTGGCCTTGGTTGGCACTTCCAGACCACAGGTTATTGGCATTAGTGAAACATGGCTGACAGAAGATGACAGCTAGTGGGATTGAACGTGAGGGGTATGGTATGTTCAGGAGAGACAGGGAGAATAAAATGGGGGGGTGTTATTGATGATAGTGGATGAGCTACAGCCAAGGAGAATAGAAGTGGAACTGCAGGATAGAGAAAAGAGCATATTTGAGGCTATTTGGTGTGAGATTGAAACTAGCAGAACAAAATATACACTTGGGTGCTGCTATAGACCAGGTGATGGAATTGATGGTGGAGATAGTATGCATAAGCAAATAGAAGAAATGAGTGGAAGGATGGTGATTATTATGGGAGATTTCAACTATGGTAACATTGATTGGAAGGAGGAGAGGACACATGGGAGGAAGGAATTGGATTTTATGCAGTTATTAAGGGATAACTATCTGCGACAGCATGTAATGGAAAATACTAGGGGTCAGAGAGTGCTTGACCTGGTAATGCATCTGAGAATTTGGTTGTAACGAATATGACCACATTGCCACCAATTGGTGAGAGAGTGATCATGGGGTCTTGACTTGGGAGGTGGCTAAAGGTGTGGAATTTACAATTAAGACAGGGTACATGTGGAATTATCAGGCTGGTAAGTATGACAAGCCTAGGAGATTGATTGGTATTATGTCATGGCATGTACAAATGCAAGGGCTAGAAGTTGACAGTGCATGGGAGGCGGTTAAAAAGTGTTTGCATGAAGCAGTGGCTGACTGTATACCTAGAGTCCGAATAATAAATCAAGTAGGAGTTAAATGGATGAATAACACCATTAAGCTTGAGCTGCAAAAAAAGAAACAACTATGGAGGGAATTTAAGGAGAAAGGTGACCGGCAGGCACATGAACAGTATAAAGCCCAGGCCAGAAGGGTAACGAGTGTGATAAGAAAAACAAAAAAGGATTACGAAAAAACATTGGCCATGCAAGCTAAAGAGAATCCTAAACAGTTTTTTCGGTATGTTGCAAGTAAAAGAAAAAATGTATATGGCAGAATGATTTTAAAGAATGCCAATGGTAGGGAGATAACCGAATCAGTTGATATAGTTGAATTACTGAGCGAGCACTTTGCAAGAGTATATTATCCAGGTGGTGACATTGCAGAAATGAATGAACCAATAGATTATACGGGAATTGTGGTGAATGAGGTGGAGGTGAGTAGTCTATTGCAAAACCTCAATGTCAATATATCCGTGGGATTGGATGGTATACCAGCTCGTGTCGTACGAGAAGCAGCTAAAGAATTGTCAGTACCCTTGACCATTTTGTTTAATTTGAGTCTTGGGGCTGGGTTAGTCCTGAGGGTGGGTGGAAAGAGGGGAAAATAGTTCCACTGCATAAAGGAGGTTCCAAGACTACTGTTGTAAATTACCGACCGATTAGCATATCAGGAATCGTTGTCAAGGTCTTGGAGAAACTAATCAAGAGAAGAATACAGGATTGGATAGATGAAAATGGGATACTGTATATGGGGCAACATGGTTTTATGAAGGGTAGATCATGCCTCAGTAACTTGCTCACGTTTTATAACACAGTGACGGCTGAACTGGACAAGGGTAATGGGTTTACACTGATTCTACTGGACCTTGCCAAGGCATTTGACAGGATACCACATGGAATTCTAATCCATAAACTACAACATATGGGAATGGATTAGGTGGATGGTTGATGGAGAGATATCAAATAGTAGTTTGTTCAGGAGTAGATTCCAAAAGATGGCCTCTGACTAGTGGTGTGCCGCAGGATTCTGTTCTTGGACCACTACTTTTCAATTTGTTCATTGACGATATAGGAAAGGATCTGAGAGGAAGTGTTCACTTGTTTGCTAATGATGCAAAGTTGGGTAGAGCAATTGTGAGTTCACAGGATGTCAAAATTGTGCAGGGTGATTTGGATAGTTTGGAGGACTGGGCTAGGGAAAATGGATGTCAATTTAATGTGGCAAAGTGTAATGTTATGCATTTTGGAGTGAAAATATTAGCAGCAGTTTATCACATTGGTGGAACCGTACTCCAGGAGATTGATGAGGTCAGGTATTTGGGAGTGTTGGTAGATAGAGAGTTGAAGTTTAGGGGGCACATTGCAAAAGTGGCTAAATCAGCTCATCATATCACTTGGTTACTGAAAAATACTTTAACAAGCAGAGACAAACAGGTTATTGTTTCTCTGTATCAAGCCTTGATAAGACCCCCATCTCTGGACTGCTGTGCCCAGATATGTGCACCAGGGTTTCTTCTTGATGGGGAGGAGTTGGAGAGGATTCAGAGACGAGTAACCAAGATGGTGGCAGGTCTGTGGAATGAACCTTATGAGAACAGATTGAAGATTTGTGGGTTGCAAAAATTGGTTGATAGGTGGAAAAGGGGTGATATGATTGAGACATTCAAATTACTGAAGGGTTTCTATAAGATCAATCCAGAAGATATTTTTGAGAATGGAACCGTACTCCAGGAGATTGATGAGGCCAGGGATTTGGTAGTGTTGGTGGATAGAGAGTTGAAGTTTAGGGGGTACATTGCAAAAGTGGCTAAATCAGCTCATCAAATCACTTGATTACTGAAAAATACTTTAACAAGCAGAGACAAACAGGTTATTGTTTCTCTGTATCAAGCCTTGATAATCAAATTAACATCCTTGCAAATCAGCATCCTTGGAGCATAAAAACACTTCAAAATATGATGAAAAAAGTGAAAATTAATGAATGACTGTTGCTGATTCCAGAAATTGCCATTCGGATTTTTTTTAATGGCATCTGTGTAGTTTTTCTCCCATCTGATTGCATAAAAGACTATTCAGAGCATGATCTGTTGGACCTAACTTACTATTATGATGGTGATGTATGTATTGTTATATGGGCACCTCCATGGAGTCCAAAGAGACCAAATCTATCCACACAATTTATCATATCTCTCTGTGAACCGATTAACAGACAAAGCACTCACAGCTGACTCAGACTACTCATTCACAACTCTCCAAGCAAAAAATCTAGTCCTCACACCCCTACTAACCACACCTTTATCAACTTCAAAGGATGACCCATTTGTTCTGGTCCCTCTAGCCAAGAAACATTTTCCCGTACATCACTCCTATAAAACCATTTAAGCAGTTTAAATGTCTCTGTCATATGCCATCTTTTTCTCCTATCAACCAACTTCTGCAATCCACATATATTCAATCTATCCTCATAGGGAACATTCCTGAAGCCACTCACCATTTTGGTCACTCTCCTTTGTGAACAAATAATCTTATAAGGTAGCCCAAATAATCTTATAGGCTACCTTAACAATATGTCTTCTAAACTTTAACTTTCTCTCTACTACCACTCCTAAATCTCTAGCTTTATCTATTTCCTGGGATACAGTGCCATCAATGTGGTACATGGTTTGTAATTTATTTATCTCAAAATGCATAATTTTGATATTCTTTACATTTCTCCACATTACACTGACAGCCTATTTAAATCATCCTGCAAGCTCTCATATTGCCTTAACTATTACTCTATCTAAATTCATGTCATTAGCAAACAAATTAATATTTCCTGTATCATTTATGTAAAAATTAAACAGCAATGGTATCAGCACTGAACTTTGCAGCACACCACTTGTCACATGTTTCTGCCTTGATTCTGCCCTTCCATATACCACTTTTTGATATCTGTCCAGTGGTATTCTGTCAAATACCTTTTTCCGAAATCCAGCAGAATCATTGTATAGCCATTTCCTTTATCCAACTCAGCTGTTACTCTATTATAAAAAGTTAATAAAATTACTAAGGCATGACTGACCCTTCACAAAGCCATGTTGACCCTCATACAGTATCATATTTTTATCTACCTATTCATGAATTATCTTTTTGATCAATTTTTTTAGTACTTTTACCACCACACCTGAAATACTGATCATTTGCTACTGCAGTCTTAGAACCTCCCTTATTCAAGGGGCTATTTTGCCCTCTTTCCACCCTTGGAACTCTACTAATGCAGGGACTTTAAGGAGCCTAGTCAAAGACATTACCAATTCCCTTGCACATTCTTACAAAACCCTAGCTGATATCCCATCTAATCTCATGAGAACCTTCATCCACCTCTGTTCCGACATTAGTGTCTGTCACTAAACTTTAACTTTCTCTCTACTACCACTCCTAAATCTCTAGCTTTATCTATTTCCTGGGATACAGTGCCATCAATGTGGTACATGGTTTGTAATTTATTAAAGCAGTAACCTCACTAGGAAGATATATGTTTGCAAAGTGATCACTCAGTACCTCAACTATTTTATTTGCTTTTGTGTCCTTGTGACCATCATCAGTCATTAAGGTTATTCTTCCTCTTACGTGGCACATAACGAAAGATCTCTTTAGGATTTCCTTTTGGCTGCTTGGCTAGATTCTTCTTATAATCTGATTTTGCCTTCTTTGCAGTGCTGGTCACCTTCCTCTTTATATACCTTCCACAGCATTTTCTTCTTCTGCAGCTCATGCTTAATGATATTACTCATCCATCTAACTCCCACCTGATTAACTCTCCTTACCTTAGGTATACAATTTAATATTGCTTCCTTTAGATGATGGTTAACTATATCCTTGCACTACTAACATTCTTACCCTCCAATGGTTTATGCCTCGGTACAGATTTAAGCTTCTTCCTAAGCATGTCATAATCACCTGCCTTGTAGTTTCACAAATACCCCCTTCTTGTTAAAATATCCATGTTTTACAATCTCCTAAGTCAAGACCGCATGGTCACTTTCATCAATTGGAGGCAGTGTAGTCACCTTGGTTATTGCTAACTCTTCTGATCCTATGACTCTGTCTAATACTCTCCCACCCTACTCCCCTCCATCACATGCTGACTTAAGTAATTATCTCTTAGTAGGTGTATAAATTCTATTTCCTTTCTGTCATGTGATCTTTCTTCCTTCCAGTCTATATCTTCACAGTTAAAGTCCCCTCATAATAAGCATTCGATCTGTACTCATTGTACTAATTTGGCGATGCATATGTTGCTATAAGCCAGGGTGTTCCACAGAACCCTGGCTTATAGCAACAACCAACTGTATACTTTGTCTTACTGTCCTTAATCACACACCAGATTACTTCAGATGAACTGCAACCCTCCTGCCTGTCTCCTATTCTTGTTGGCTGCCATTCATCTATTGTCAGCAGTACTCCTCCCCTCATCCTATCTTCCCTGAAAATATTAAACCCTTCATACTTAATCCCTGTAACTACATCAGCTTCTGTTAGACAAGTCTCACTAATGCCTATAACTTTTGGTGAGGTTGCACTAACCAATGCCGAAAACTACTCTCTCTTGTACTTGATACTTCTGGCATTAGTATATAGAAACTGCAGCATCTCTTGAGGCCCCAACCCACCTTACTTCTGAATTGTGACTATCCTATTCAATATTTTGCTTGAAAGACTAGATATTTCACACTTGCTCATCTCATGAATGCCTTCACACAAACTCACTTGCTTCTACCCTAATTGTTTAAGTTTCCTTGAATTTTTGCTTCAGCATGCTCGGTGAACAAAGCTCTCTCCAGACACTTATCACCAAAGCCATTTAGATGCAGTCTATCAGCATTGTACAAATCCTTCTTTCCATCAAACACAGATCAATAAATCCTACATCATTCCTTCTGCACAATCTACGTATAGCTGGCTACCAATCCCCTCTTCCTCAGTTTGCCTCTATCATAGCATGGTAGGAGACTTACAATGTTCACCTTCTCATGCTTCAGTTTTGCCTCTTCTAACAACTCCTTTACATTCTTCCTCATAGAATACTTCTCACTTCTCAAAATCATTTGTACCAATTAAGACAATCATTTCTTTCAACTTATCTTTTTGCATCTGGATAGCATGGCTAATATCATTAATTTTTGCACCCAGAAAACATGACTTTGTCACACTTTTGTTAAGTACTCCCCTCATCATTAAGTCTCCATACATAATTTTCTCATCTACTTGTTTTTGGTTGGTCTTTATTATTCCTTAGGGCCATCTGCTTCTTTCTCTTTTCATCCTGCTAATCTCTTGCTGCTTCTGCAATTTTTCAATTTCATGCTATATCGTATGAAAGATAACATTTAAGCACACTATTTCTTTATTAATGTCCATTTTGTTCTCCTCTATTTCCACAGGTGCACTTTCTACATTAACAACACATAACAAGCTTCCCATCCCTCCTGTGAACCAAACTTGTTTCTAGAACATAAACAACCTCCAACTTGTTTTTGTTCTTCTGAGAGCAAACTCCATCCTTATAACATCCGGGAGTATGCGACTGTGCTGTTGGAAGTTTTTCCACTTGTTTATATTATAAATTAAAGATAACAAGAAATTATATTCTTGGTTTAATCCTTTATCCAAGTGTAAGCAAAGAAAGTTTGCACCTGAAGTATTTTCAGAACAAGGGCAACTCGTATATAGAAGCTAATGACTTCACATCACTTGCCTTAGTATCGCATAATTCAAAGTACGTATCCTTGCAGACATGTATAATTCGATGCATTATGGAAACCCAGAGGTCACCATAATAAAAAACATTAAAATAAAACCCTTAGATGTACACATACAACTATATTAGTGTGGTTTTGCATTCAATTGGCTTCAAAACATTAGAATAGGACGAATGATATGATACAACATGGCAGCAACCTAGAAAACAGTCGAAAAGCATTTAGGTTAAAGTCAATTTAAAGAAATATTTTTATCTCAGCTTTTTCACTCATTTCTTATAGTTTGTTTATCAAAATCAAATCTTTAATTCCAAATGACATTTCAATTTTAAGTTATCCAGTTAAGTTAAAGGGTATATTTAAATCAGAAATTTCAGCTGATAAGCAAATAAATGCTTTTATTTTACTTCCTTGTTTTCCTTTGAACGTTTGTCATCCATTAATAGTTCTTCCAGAATCTTCTAATCCAAATGTACAAGTAATATTTGGAATTAATTTTCTGAAACGTCATGCTTTTGCATGTAATTTTGTTGATGATACAGTGTCCTGTGTGGATTAGATTACTGCTTGGACAGTACATCAGGTGACAAGGAAAATTAGAGCAATCTCCTGAAGTTTTTAAAGACACTGCTTGGACAGTACATCAGGTGACAAGGAAAATTAGAGCAATCTCCTGAAGTTTTTAAAGACACTAATGATAACATTTCTTGCACCTTGTGATACAAGGTGCAAGAAATTCTGCCATGTCATTCCAGTCTTTAAGGAATTCTGTGTTATCAGATATGTTGGGAAATGGAGTCATCTGTTTCCAGGATGATCTTCTAATTTATTCAAAGGATAACCATTGTAAAATCTCGTGAAATGTTTTAAAAAGATTAGGTGAAGCAAATCTATCTTTAAAGTGCTCCAGATGCCAATTTTTCATAAAAGAAGTTGAGTATTTAGGTTATAAAATCAGCGACAAAGGAATTATGCCATCTCAGTCAAATTGTAGAAGGCATATTATCAGTCAAACCTCCAAAAACAGTTAGACAAGTTTGTGGATTCATTGGCATGTTAAATTTCTATAGAAAATTTATTCCTAATTGTTCGCAGCTATTGAGACCCATAGTGTACTTAACAAGGAAAGGTGTTAGATTCAATTGAGGTGAGGTAAAGCTCAACAAGAATCACTAAAATGGGCATTAACTAAACCTCCAGTTCTCGTTTATCCTAAATTTGGTGAAAATTTTTATCTTTCTCCTGATTCTTCAAATGATTGCTGCTGTATTAGAACAGAAAGGACATTTTAAGCCAGTTGCTTTTATTAGTAGGAAATTATTAGATCCAGAATTAAACTGTTCGACCTTAGAAAAGGAAGCACTAGCAATAATTTTTCTCTTGAGAAAATTTAGATACTTATTGTTATGACATCCTATTAAACTAAGATCTGATCACCAGTCTCTGTCATTCCTAAGTACTATGAAGGATAAAAATCAACATATAATTAGGTGAGCACTGGAACTGCAGGAATATAATATTGATGTGGCTTATATTCCAGGAAAAGAAAATATAGTAGCTGATTAATTACTTATCTAGATCTCTAGGAGCTGATGATGATGAATCATCTAGAGATAAACATTTGAATCAAGATGAGGTCCAAAGTCCAAAGTTCATGTATTATTCATAAGGGGAATAAAGAACCAAGTTCACAGAAAACCAAACAGTACATTAATCATTTCAGAAAGCATAGGTCATTTGCACCAGGAGATTTAGTATTGTTAGATGATAAATCTAGTTTAAAAAGGATTGGGAAATTAAGAAGGAAAGCTTTTGGTCCATATAGAATTCTAGACCAATTTTCTCCTGTGAATTTAAGAATTCGATATGTCAGAATCCTGGTAAAATTATAAATATACACTATGATAGGTTAAAAAAGTACTTTTTAGGGAGTAGAAATTTAATTATGTTAGGAGACAATATGAATAAAGTATTGAAAGATAAGGGTTTTTTCCCTGATACTAATTGTGTATCTCATTCATAATCAGATAGTGGGAAAGGGAATAGTTTCAAACCTCGTAATTCTAATATGCAGCGAAGGAGAAAATTAAATTCAGGTAAAACAAAACCTAATGCAAGAAATTTCAGAAACCCCAGAGTACATAATTCAGATAGTTAACTTAGAGTTAAATAAACCAGAGGAATTTGAAAATACCTCACTCTAATTTAGTTAGTGAAGATAAAGAATCTCAGCCTGTAGATTTAGAACATAATTCAAGTAATTTAAATGAAATTTGAAAAGTACAGAAATGAAATTTATAAGTATAATGGATTGGAAGATGTAAATTCCAAATTATCTCTAGCATCAGATGATTCTGAAACTAGTACCCATTCAGAGATTGTAAATAATTATCAGCAAAAACCTTCTTATTATTTAAGAACCAGGAATAAGCATTAAAAGTTTTGTTAGATTCATCATCATCATCAACAACCATGGGTCCAATGCCCGTAGGTGTCTGCTGCCATCTTGATATGATTATTCCATTGCATCCTATTTTGTGCAAGATGATTCAGTTTGTGTATAGAGTTTCTGCACCATTTGACGATGTCATCGCCCCATTCTCTGTTTGGTCTTCCTCTTTTGTTCTTTCCTTCAATTATTCCAAACAGCAACGTTTTTCGTTTTCTCTCATCATTCATTTTACATATATGGACAAATAGATGTAGTTTCCTTTTGATTATTTTCTGGATCAGGTTTTCTTTTGGTTGTATTCGTCTGTAGATTTCCTCATTGTTCACTTTCTGTATCCAGCTTATTCTCAAGATCTTTCTATAGCACTTCCTCTCAAATGCCAATATCCTTCTTTCAGGAGTACCCAGGCCTTGTATCCATAGAGCATGCTGCTGAAGATACAAGTTTCTACAATGTGCAGTTTAGTTTGCATCTTTACAGCTTGGCTCGTCCATATTTTGTCCATGGCTTTTAAAATAGTTGTTGCTCTGGCTATTCTAATTTTTATCCCTTTTTTGGGGTATTAGTCAAAGTAATGCATCATGTGGCATCCAAGATGTGTGAAGTGTTCCACATTTTCCAGTTGAAATCTGTCTATCGTAACTCCTGTTGTCCGATTATCATTGTTTTAGTTTTTTCAAAGTTGACATTTAGTCCATATCTTTTTCCTTCTGTGTATAGTGTTTGCAATGTCTGTTCCAGCCTTGCTACGTCTTCTTCAATCAGGACGATGTCATCCGCAAAGCAAAGGTAGTTTATTCTCATGCCATTTATTGAAATGCCACCTTCTTCTTTATTCTTATCTAGTGTTCTTCCCAGATGTGTGATGAAGATGATTGGTGATATTGGGTCCCCTTGTCTTGTGCCTTGACTAGTGGCAAACCAATCTCCAGTCTCACCTGCTATCCTGATTTTTGCTTGTGCTTGGCTGTTTATATCTTTCAGCAGGCAGATCAATTTATTGTCCACACCATAGGATTCCAAGACAGCCCATGTTATATTATGGTCAATATTATCAAATGCATTTTGGAAGTCCACGAAACAGCAATATATCATTTTGTTCTTTCTTCGAGCTTTCTCTGCTATTAGTCTTAATGCGAGTATTTGTTGTACTGTACTTCAATCTTGTCGAAATACAGCTTGCTCATCCGAAAGATGTGCCTCCACATGCCTCTTCAGTGTTCTGTTAGTATTTTCATCAGCACTTTGCCAAGACGACTCATTAATGCAATAGTTCTATAACTGGTGCATTCTAAAGCACTGCCTTTCTTATGAAGAACAACCAAGACCGATTTTTTTCCACTCTTCAGGGGCATACCCTGATCTCCATATTTCATTACATAGCTTATGTATTTCTTTTGCAACTGATTCTCCCCTATATTTTAGCATCTCGCCTATTATATTGTTTATATTATATTTTATTTATTATATTTTTACAAATTATTTGTTAGTATATTATTAGTTTTGGTTTCGTAACATGTATATCAGCACTTACGATGTGCCCGTTATTTGATATTATTATTCTCAAAATGAAATGTTCATCATCATCATCATCATCAAATTCCTGCAATGTACCCTCAAGGGGTGTACAGGATATGACAGTACTACATGAAAAAATTACATCATTACTAACTTCCTATCTACAATTTTCCTCCAAATCAGTCTGTTACTTGTCAAGACTCCAACATTATCAGATCTTATATATCTATCGTCTAAGGCACTTTGTACCGTATCAATCCACCTATATCTTGGTCTTCCTCTGGGTCGTTTTCCTGCCAACCTGGCAGAGAACACTTGTTTTGCTAATCTTTCCTCTCCCATTCTATTTAAGTGACCATACCATCTGAGATTAGCTCTGCTAACGCATTCCTGGATGCTGACAATGTCAAGTTCATTCCTAATATCCTCATTTTTAATATGATATTGCCATTGATGCCATCTGTTCACGCCTCTAATCCTTCTCAGGACTCTCATATCTGCGGTCTCTAGTCTTTGGTCAAGTGTTTTACTTCTGACCCAGCTCTCAGATCCATAAGTTAAAATTGGTTTGAACACAGTCTTGTATACAGCTAATTTAGTGTTCCGACTAATTTCTCTCTTATTCCATATGAATTTATTCAATTGACTTCCCACGATACCAGCTTTGCTGATTCTGTTGTCTATTTCTATATTTAGTTTACCATCTTCAGTAAAAATTGTGCCTAAGTAGCTGAAATGTTTTACTTGTTCCACAGGTTCTCCATTCACAACACAGTTGACATTTTCAATGATTCTGCCAATTTGATTGTCTTTGTCTTTTTATTGCTGACCTTCATACCATATCTATTACAACAGCTATTCAATTTAGTCAGAGAATCTTGCAGACTTGTAGCGGATTTATTTAGAAGTATAACATCATCAGCATAAAGCAAAGAGCTGACATTAACATCTCCAATTTTGATATCAGGTTTAATACCACATTCCTTCATAATGTGATCCATATAGATAATGAATAACAGAGGGGATAATGTACATCCTTGTCTCACACCAGATTTAACATTAAACCATCTTCCTGTACTTCCTTCAATTCTAACTGCTGACTCACAACTCAAATAAAGACTAAGTATTGCTTGATATAATGCCCTATTGACACCATATAATTGCAGTGTATTGAATAGCTTCTCTCTTGGCACCTTGTCATATGCCTTTTCCATATCGACAAAACTTAAATACAGATCTTTGTTATATTCCCATGCTTTCTCGACTATTTGTTGTAAAGTGAAGATCTGATCCTGACAGCCTCTATTTGGCCTGAATCCAGCTTGTTCTTCAACAAGCTTTTCTTCCACAATTCTTCTCAACCGTTTCTCAAGTATACTTGCATAGATCTTGCCAGGAACACTCAGTAGGGAAATACCTCTGTAATTCTCACATTCAGTTTTATTTCCCTTTTTATATATGGGTACTATGAGAGCTCTACTCCAATCATCGGGAATTCGTCCCTCTGTCCAGGCTTTCTGAACTATGCATTGCAGCCACTGTAAGACTCTTATACCACCATACTTCAGCATTTCTGGTCGAATATCATCTACTCCTGCTGCCTTTCCACATTTCAAGCCTTTGATGGCTTTTTCTACTTCAAGTATGGATATGTATTCCTGACTGCATGCCTGGTCAGTGTTTTTTATCACTGTGCTGTCATCACTGCTTGTTTCATTTAGCAGTTTTTCAAAGTAATTACTCCATACTTCAAGGATATCTTTTTCTCCTGTTTTCATTTCACCTTTATCATCTCTAATTCCTTTTACAGCACTCTTTCCTCCATTCCTAAGCTTCTTCAACAACCTCCAGAATATTTTGCCACCTTCTTGATATTTATTTTCTATTTTCTTGCCAAAGTCCTCCCATGACTTTTGTTTAGCTAGTTTTACACACTGTTTAGCTTTCTTACATTTGTCTCTGTATTCTGTAAGAGTAAAAGCTGACTTATTTGCCAGGAACTTTTGATATGCTTTCTTCTTTTCCTTCACTGCCTCTTTAACTTCCTGTGTCCACCAGGGAGTTCTGATTTTTTTATCCTTGCACACAACCTCACCACAAGCCTCTCTGGCAGAATCATCAATGTTTCCTTCAGAGTTTGCCACTGAATCTCCATGGTTTGATTCCTGTTCTCAAACTCTTTCATTTTCTTTTCAATAATATTTCTGTATTTTAGTCTACAGTTCACATCTGAGAGCTGCTCAACTTTTATTCGCTTTAAAACTTTCTTACATGTTATTCTTTTCAATATGAAATTCAATTTTATCCTGCTCAAGACTAAATAGTGATCACTTCCAATTTCAAATCCTCTGTACACTCTGGTGTCTTGCACCAGGGAGAAAACATCACTATCAACAATAACATAGTCAATGAGACTTTTCTTATTCCTAGCCTCTTCTCTCCATGTGAATTTGTGCACATTTTTATGTTGGAACATGGTGTTAGTAATAACCAGTCCATGTCCTGAGCAGAAATCCAACAGATATTTGCCATTATTATTAGCTTTGCTCTTTTCTCCAAATTTTCCCAAAATATTTTTGTATGTCTCACAATCATTTCCTACTCTACTATTTAGATCCCCAACAAGGACCAACTTTTCCTTTTTCATTGTGTCAGTTGCTTTTTCTAAAGCCTCAAAAAATTCCTCCACTTCTACCTTAGTAGAACGTTCTGTGGGACCATAGGCACAAATAAGTCTCATTGTCCAGTTCCCCATTCTCATATTTGCCCACATTACTCTACTTGAGACTGACTGCCATTCAAGAAGATTAGCCTCATATTTTGTGTTGAATACTATGGCTACTCCTTCTTTTCCTTGATTGTCATTGCCTGAATATAACATTTTGTATTTATTGCTCAGAAAGATATCACCAGTTTTGGTCTTTTTTGTTTCAGTCACCCCTATTATGTCAATCTGGTACTTATCTAATTCCTCAGCTAGCTCCATTTCTTTGCCATTCAGGCTTCTTACGTTGATAGTACCGATCTTTAACTCTGGTGATGTTGAGTTGGGGTTTATTTTCAGATTTGTTCCAGTAGCTGACTTTTCGCTGTTCGCCCTGGTTCCCTGGTGAAAACAACGGGGGCCTTGTTTAACCGGGCGACGCCCCAGCCGGCATGAAATTTTGTCATGTTGTACCATCATTTTTTATTTTGGTTTAACCAATAAGAATACAATTTGGTCGGCTAAATCCCAAATTGCCAGCCCATCCTCGTTCGTTCAGTATCAAAGTAGATACCCAACAGGGTGCACCACGAGAAGGTGAGGATTGGACATTAGGTCAGAAGCCCTGGTCGGTTCTCCGCATTCCTTTAAAGGCTATGTGGAGGTCTCCTCTCAGTTATACAGCTTTGACCCTTAAGCACCCCTGATTATTATTATAATAATTATAATGTGCAGAATTTTTATAATGATCTCTATGCAACTAAGTACCAAGTTTCAGAACCTATCATTCCAAAACCAAGCAATATACCAGATGTACTTCCAGAAGAAATAGAACATGCCCTTAAGAAAATGAGTAAAGGTAAAGCCTCAGGACTTGATCGTGTTAAAGCTGAAGAGAAATCCAACAAGGTGGACCAGTGGTGCACCCAGGATTTAATCTTGGAGCTTGAGTACTGAAGATTTAATCTTGGGGGGGGGGGGAGTTGAGTAGACGATTTGAGAATACACACACTACGCATTGCATACAACTTATGACTGAGCATCTGCAGTGATCGCCAATACATGATACCCATGATCTCTGGCCCGGCTTGGGCAAACAAAGTATCGCCCGAGCACTACCTCATTTGCCTTGCATTCACAATGGCCGTGTTTCCCGAGAGCCAGAGGGTATTCCCACCTTATGTGACCTCTAATTCAGAAGTAGTATAGCACTACACAACATAAATAAAAAAAAAGAATTTTAATTAGGAAAAGATTTTCGGAAATTTTTCTAGTCTTTTTTCCTTTTTTTGGGGGGGGGGGACCTTGGCCCCCTCCCTGGGTGCGCCAATGATGCGGACCAATTATTTTCCAAGCCTTGGCTGCCAGATTCACGTGGTACTTTAAAGAAAGAAAGATTCCAGAGGAATGGAAAACCTCAAAAACCATACTTCTATTCAAAAAAAGGGAACAAGGAAGACAAAAAACTATCATCCAATCTGTCTACTCTCTCACATATATAAACAGATCATGAACAGAGTAATACTGAACAGAATCCAAAACACTCTCGAAGACAACTCCAGCAGAGAGCAGGCAGGATTCAGAAGAGGCTTCTCCACAACAGATCCTATCCAGGTCATTTCACAACTAATAGAAAAATGCAGAGAATACCGAATCCCTCTATGTTTCCTCTTTATTGATTTTAAAAAAGCATTTGATACCATAGAACACAATGCAGTCATCAGTGCCTTACTGGAAATAAATGTGGACCCTACTTACATCCACATGATAAAAGAAATTAACAAAAATCAGACCACACATATAACCCTATTTGATCAACCTATAAATATAGATATAAAGAGAGGGTCTGCCAAGGCGATGTGATCTCCCCAAATCTATTTACCAGCACTTTAGAATACATTCTGAAAAAAATAGACCTAAATGGAGAAATAAGTATAGATGGTGAAAAGCTACAAATCCTTATGTTTGCCGATGATCTAGTACTGATATCCCACAACCCAAAAGACCTAGAAGAAATGGGTGAAAAAGTATACATAAACAGCAGTAAGATAGGCTTAGAAATGAATCTAGAAAAAACAAAATGGATCAAAAACATCTACACAAGTGACAGTCACCTATGTATTGATAACATTCCTATAGAACAGTGTTTCTCAACCTTTTTTGGATCATGCCCCACCTCAACGTCTCAAAGATTTTGATGCCCCCCCCTTCCTAGAATAATATTCAGCCAAATAGCTCCCCAAAATATTCAAATTGACCCCCCCCCTGTGGGGCATACGCCCCACATTGAGAAACATTGCCATAGAACAAGTTGACTCCTACAAGTACTTAGGACAAACAATAAAAATGAATAACGATTTATCTGAAGAACTAGCAAAAAGAAAGCTGCAAAAATTACTGACATCTCTGCGAAGGCAAAACTATTTAATAGTGATATTCTTCCATCACTCACATATGGACCAGAAACATGGAATACGACAAGAAAAGAAGAAGAGACTCTCAGAATAACTCAGTGTCCAACAGAACGCAGGATTTGTAACATCAGCAGAATGGAACATGTTAGAAACATGGAACTAAGAAAGAGATCAGGCATAAAAAATGTGGTAACTGCAGTATATGAAAGCAAGATGAGATGGGCAGGTCACATAGCCAGACTCAAGGATAACAGATGGACATACAGAATACTCAATTAGCAACCAAGAATAAAGAGAAAACCAGGAAGACCACCTACAAGATGGGAAGATCCACTAGTGAAATCTATGGGTATAAAATGGAAGAGAGAGGCTCAAGATCGAGATCGTTGGAGGCATCTTTGTGACCTGCACTCATGAAAAAATCCTGAGTGAAACACAGGTCCAAGGTATTATTATTACTGTATATGTGATGTTTGTTCATCAGGGATCCGAGTTGTACACAAATCCGACCTAAAGACGTTCTAGGGAACATATTTCATCCATAATCCGGGCACAAGATACAGCCTGTATTTAATTAACTGGACCAACCCTGGTCTCAATTAGTTTGTATAATTGACATTCACTGTAATACATTTAACAGATTTTAAGACACAACGTTATCAAATTTCTGGTAAGTACCCTCAAGGTGTAGATCTAGGATACTATGACAGTGCTATGTGAACATGACAAATTTTCCTCTGGATTATTTGTCAGGAATGACACTGTCAGATCAATCTGCTTAAATGCTTGTCTTTTTTTCTAGTCTTTTCCTCACATCAAACCAATTTTGCTAACTTTTCCTCTCACATTCTATTTAAGTGCACCGTACACCTTAGATTACCACTGCTCGCACATTCTTAAATGCTAACAATGTCAAGCAACTTACTAATATAAATTTAATATGATTCTGTCAGTGATGCTATTCATTCACTTGTTTAATTTTTCTCAAAACTGTTGTCTATAGTTTAGTTTTTGATCATAAGTTAAAACTGGTTTGATACTGTCTTGAATACCTATTTACTATTCTGGCTAATTTCTCTATTATTTGATATATTTTATTCAACTTACTCCCCACAATACTAGCTTGGCTTATTCTAATATCTATTTCCATTTTTAATTTGCCTTCTTTATTACAAATTGCCTAAAGAGAAACAATGCTTTACTGAGAGTTGTATTGGTTTTTGATTTTGGTGACAGTGAATTTCAGTGCCTAGCATGAGATGACCACTCTGATTATTAGAGACCTGAAGTGATTTGAAAAAGTTCAATGTTCAGCCTCTAAAACAGTTTCCAGATCATTCACAACCCTTAGGCTTATTTACAGTAATAATGGACTATGTTTAAAACCTTTCATTGGTGCGAATGAAATGTTAAGCATTTGAAATTTCGATGTAGTTACTAGATTCTGATAATTATGTTACTTTCAATCCTTGTAATTGTAATTTAAAATTATCAAGTGTTTTGTAAAAACATTCTCATTACGCTAATGGAGATAACATGTCAGCCATTATACGTAACTTCTCACTTGCTATTTTTACATGGAGTGCTCATGCTTGCTAAGGAGTTTGATAGGTGATTGACAGCTGAAAGAGAGAGTGTTCAGCATTGGAGTAAAGAGGAAAACAAGAGAGAGCTAATGGAAGCTTAAGAAATCAGACCTGAGAAATTTTGTTCTTAGGAAATTAAATTTTATGTGACAGTTGGAAGAATATTAATAGTAGATTCCGAAAAGGAATCGTATAACTGTGAGTGTAAAACTGAGTCTTTAAACTGGAAGAATTGAGACTGTCAACAAGTATTTAGTAAATAAAAGAAGATATTGCAGTCAATGTTCTAATTGAATGTTCTGGTAGATGTGATTAGTCATATGTTAAACAATCCAGTAGTAGAATGAATCAGAGAATGAATGATTAGATATTTTCTTATCCAAAAATATAAAAAAGTGTAGATTTATTTTAGAAGGCCTTGGATCCAGTATTTTGTAGTTATGTAATTTTATTTAAAGTGTATATATTGTTTTAGTTTTATTAAATATGTATATTTTTTATATTTGGTTTCAAGTCAGTGATTGTCTGGGTTCTAAAAGAAACAGTAAAAAGTCATTGCACTAATCGGAATTGAACCCTTGTAATTACATAAGTACTAAACACTTGGAGTATAAAAATAATCTTTATAGAGACAGTCTCTAATCTCTTACAGACCCAAGCTGTTCTATATTCCTCATTATCTCATACCAACACATAACAATTTTACTTATAAATTTGTCTCTTGACTAATAAAAAACCATGATTATAAAAATTGAAATTTATTGATCTGACACACTGCACTTCTTAGTCACATAAAAGAAATGAGCATGTTGTTTGAAAATATCCTCTCTTCTTTTCATGCTTCCTCACTGTATTCTAACATTGATATCTCCAAAACCCTTGATATGATTTGTACTTTGCTTATAAATTACCACAACTTTCATACTGTCATGAATTAATAATCTTAGCACATTTTTTAAAATCAAACTATTTATGAACAAGTGTTCATTCTTCCTCTGCACCAGACCATTAGGGGGGCAGCTCTTAGAACTGTACATTGCCCATCTCTCTGTCTTTCCCTATCTATCTACTATAAGAAATTCACTAGGATTTCTTATTATGATAGATATGTTGATATCCTATGCATTGGTAATGAAAATTCCATACTAAAACTGTTTCATTCTTTTAACACCTTTAGCAAAAAATTATAATTCACCATCATATATATGAAAGAAAAATTAAATTTTTAAATTTGACTAACAGTATCAGATTATTGTATCAACAGGTTGGCAGGAAAACGACCCAGAAGAAGACCAAGATATAGGTGGATTGATACGGTACAATGTGCCTTAGACGATAGAAATATAAGATTGTATGTTCTTCACAAACAAACAAATCTTATATCCAGTATCTTGAGCCTGAACAGTCTGGCCTAGCAGAACATGCCATTTTGACTAAACTAGTCTTTTGGAAGAAAATTAAAACCTTTACATAAAAGTAATTCCTTATAGAGCAGTTATAAGGAGAACTGTGAGGCCTTTTTATGCCAATCAAATTTTAAAAGATCTGATGGCCTTTTGTTACTTCTTTTATGGAAAATATTATATATTTTTTCATGCAAATTCCTTATTATTGTATTGTATATTGTGCATGTTGAAAAAAAAGATGGAAACCACAAAAAAAAAATTTTTGTGAGAAATGAAGCAGATGAACTGAGTTTTACTAGCCCTGAAATTAGCAAGGTTATCACAACCACTACTGAAGAAAAATAGTTTGGAGATCACAGTTTAAGCTCAAAGATCCATCCATTATCACAAATAAATATGCATTCAGAGAGAAAAATGGCAACCAGATACAAATCAGAAGACGTGTGATGGGAGCTTACTTGATAGGCCACTGCACCAAACCTGATCAAATCCATAGAAATATTGAGAACAACCACCTGATATTCTGCAAACTTTTAAATAGTATTTGTCCAAAGATGGGCGATGAGCATGAAAATCCCCTACTGATCAATGACAGAATCTGTAATGGTGAGCTGATAGGTTTTCAGGTCACACAGAAGTTGTTTCCAGGCTGCACAACAGGTACCAATGGAATAAGAGAGGATAAAAAGGTGACATAGGAATCAACTGTGAAGTACAAACTTTCAGAAAGATCTGAGAATTAACCTCACTACTAGAAGCTGCATGGTATTCAGTAAAGACAAGATTTTCTTCTGTCATTGTTCTGGTGAAAAATAAAAGGAGTAATAAACGTCTGTTTTGCAATGGTAGTAAGACATCTACCAAGATCATCTACATAAGAATTTCAGGAAAAGAAGCCAGGAGTAAACAATTTTCTCTAAGTGTGACAACTATTTTAAAGCCAAACATGATTATGCCTAGTTCTTTTCTTGCACAGCCATTCAACTATTCCCTTTCCATACTTCTTGAACCAAGAATTAGAAAAAGGATGAGAATTTAAAGTTCAGCCAAAATAATAATACCAGCAAGAGTTGCTCTGATATATTCAATTCAATGTTTGGATCAGAAGACTGAAAACAATAACACTAGAGGCAAGGAAGTTGCAAATAATGCCAGTCAACTGTCCCCTCCCCACATGTCTCAATCTAAAAAAAAATTAATGGCACAGTAATTGGTTTCTCTCCCTTCAGTCTTTTGTTTGATATTCATTTCATTCAGTCCTTTCACAAATGGAATTGAAATTTTAAAAACTTCTTTTCAAGGAGGATTAGGATAGAGGCCATAATTATTAACTGTTTTATTGATTATTTTTGAATTGCAATAATTAGAGATGAAAGTAGCTGTGAAAAAGTGCAGTTCCTTATTTCAAAGAGAAAGTTGTGAAGTCCAACATTCACAGACCGAACCTCAACAAAAACCATTGCCTTAAACTTCTCAATTTTGGGAGGTCATCCTAAGTAACACTCCTCATTCATGTGTTTCACCATCACCAAATTCCTGACAAACACACTAAGGGAGTATATAGGATATTATGATAGTACTACATGAAAAATTATATTCCTGTCAACAATCTTCCTCCAGATTAGCTAGTTAATCTGTCAACATTCCAATATTATCAGATCTTATATTTCTGTCTTCCAAGGCACTTTTTGCTGTATCAATCCCACTACATCTTGGTTTTCCACTGGGTCTTTTTGCTGCAAACCTGGCAAAGAACACTTGTTCAGCTAATCTTTCTTCTCTAATTCTGTTTAAAGTGGTCATACCACCTGAGATTAACTCTGTTAATACATACCTGAATGCTACCTAATATCCTCATTTTTGATGTGATACTGCCAATGGTGTGCCAACTGTCTTTGATCAAGAGTTTTATTTCTAACCTAGCTCTCAGATCTGTAAGTGAAACTTGGTTTGAACACTGTCTTGTATACAGGTAGTTTAGTGTTTTGACTAATCTCTCTTATTCCTTATACAATTATTCAGTTCACTTTCTACCACACAAGCTTTGCTAATTCTGCTGTCTACTTCCAAATTTAATCTGCCATCTTCACTAAAAATTGTGTCTAAATATTCGAAATGTTTTACTTGTTCCATAGGCTCACCATTCAGGATGCAATTGATGTTTTCAATCTCTTTCTAATGCTGATCTACCAATTTTATTTCAGCAGTTATTCAATTTGGTCTGGGAATTCTGCAGGCTTGTCCTGGATTTATTTAGGAGTATAACATTATATGCATAAAGCAAAGAGCTGACATTAACATCTCCAATTTTGAGATCAGGTTTAATACCACTTTCCTTCATAATGTGATCCACATAGATGGTGAATAACAGAGGAGATAATGTACATCCTTGTCGCACAACTGACTTAACATCAAACCATCTTCCTGTACTTCTTTCATTTCTAACTGCTGATTTACAACTCAAATATAGACTAAGTATTGCTTGATATAATGTCCCATTTACACCATATAACTGGAGCGTTTTGAACATCTTTCTTCTTGGCACCTTATCATATGCCTTTTCCAGATCTACAACACTTAAATACAGATCCTAATTATATTCCCATGATTTCCCAACCATTTGTCTTGATCCTGACAACCTGTTTGGCCTGAATCCAGCTTGTTGTTTTTCTCTTTCTCTAGAGAAATGGAATTTCTCTAGAATACTTGCATAAGTCTTATCAGGAACACTCAGTAGAGAAATTCCTCTAATTCTCACATTCAGCTTTATCCCCCTCCCTCCCCTTTTTTTTTTTTTTTTTTAATATAGATGGGAACTGCGAGAGCTCTACTCCAATCATCTGTAATTCGACCCTCTACCCATCCCTTCTGAATTATGAAGTGTAGCCACTGTGAAACTTTTATACCTCTATATTTTAGCATTTCTGGTCAAATATCCTCTACTCCAGATGCTTTTCTTCATTTCAGGTTTGTGATAGCTTTTTCTACTTTAAGTACAGATAGATATTCTGGATAGCATTCTTATTGAGTGTTTTCACCACAATGCTATCACTACTTGTTTCAATTAGCAATCTTTCAAAGCGAAAAAGTTACATCATTACTAACTTTCAATCACCAATTTTCTTCCAAATTAATTTGTTATTTATCAATTATCAGATATTATATTTCTGTCTTCTAAGGCATTTTTACTGTGTCATTTACCTAGATCTTGGTCTTTCTCTGGGTATTTTTCCTGCCAAAGAACAGTTTTGTTAATCCTTCCTCTCCCATTCTTTTCAAGTAATCATACCATCTGAAATTAGTTCTGCTAACCCATTCCTGATTGCTAACAATATCAAGTTCTTTCTTAATATCCTCATTTTTAAATATGATGCTGTTGTTGGTGCCATCTGTTCATACCCCCCCCTCCCCCTAATTATTCTCAGAATTCTCTTATCTATAATCAAGTTATTTCTAACCAAGCTCTCAGATCCATAAGTTAAAACTGTGTTGCATATAACTAGTTGAGTGTTTTGACTAATCTCTTTCTTATTCCATATAAATTTATTCATTTGACTTCCTACCATACCAGTTGTGCTAATTCTGCCTGTCTATTTCCAAATTTAATTTACCATTTTCACTAAAAAGTGTGCCTAAATAGCTGAATATTTTACTTGTTCTATAGGTTTTCCATTCAGGATGCAGTTAATGTTTTCAGTGTTTCTGCCTCCTTTCATTATATGTATCTTTTTATTGCTGATTTTCATGCCAGATTTATTATAAGTTATTCAATTTAGTCAGGAAATCCTCCAGATCGTACTTTATTTATTCAGAAGTATAACATCTACATAATGTAAAACTATCAGATTAATAGCTCCAATTTTGGTAATAGGTTTTTATACTACTTCGATTCATAATCTTTTGGCATCTTGTCATATGCCTTTTCCTGATCTGTGAAGCTCAATATAGATCCTTGTTATATATTTATGTCTACAAAAATATGAAATAAATTTTCTTATGTGTCATTCTGTACTTTTGTTTTATGCTTTTTACTCTTATTTTATGATTATATTGTTCACTTATGTCTTGATATTTAGATCCACTGTTGCTCATGTATTATAAAAAAGCAACTGTGATCTGAAGAACACAGTTTGAAATCCAGTGAAATATAAGCAAGTTGATAATTCAATCTTTTATGAGTTATGGCATCATAATACCATGAAAAAGATAACATCCATGAAATAACATCCTAAAACTGTCTATAAAGTTTTCCATTCATCCTACATATACAAATTAAAAAACAAACCTTTAGACTATAATTTCTTTCAATCCATCCTCAACCAAAACTGCCTTATGGAAAGTGGCATGTGGCCTTTTTCCTAAATGTGATCACTTCAAATTGTAAAAATGCAAATCTTGAGTTGTCACAAATAAGGATACACAATTCCATATTTTGCAATGTTTTTCAATATTGCCCAATTTTTGAACTATTTCCAAATTATGAAAAGTTTCAAAGATGCATCTAAATATATTTCTGATATGTATACTTCAGAAATATTCCCATTATTTGCTTTACATTTGTGAACAATTTAAATGATGGAACTAACGATTTTTAGCTGCTGCATATCTGAATTTAATGGTAATCCAGAGACCCACCTCATCTACAGTTTCATGCATATTATATCAACTTACTAGTCCATTCCCTTTGTTATTATAAAACTATGCTAAAATAAATACAGTAGGCATTCAGTTTAGCAGACATCATTATAGCAAACTTACTCATTATAAAAAACTACCAACTAAAGCAAATGATTCCTGCAATGCTATGAGTTTACTATAATGAATGTCAACTGTGTTTATTTTTGTTTAATTTTATTATCTCACTTAAAATTTTGTCCAGGTATTTTGACTCCTTTCAAAATAGTTAATGCTTGCTACAAAATATCACACATTATTATTCATTATTCTTCTGTTGTTCTTAATGGGCTTAAGTACCCATAAGTGTTAAAAGTATCCTTGGATTTCATAATAATGATTCTAGGATAAGATGGTTAGTACTATATAGTATATGTTGTATATAAATTGAATGTGTTCTTCTGGTCAGTTTACCTGTGGGAATAAAAACCTTAATTTCTAGGAGGGGAAAAAATTCTCTGCTACTTCTGTAGAAGTCGAGCTAACCCCCCCCCCCTCACTTGAAAAGCCGTGCTAAAAATTCTTCGCAGCCTAACTGCTTGGAAAGAAACCAATGGACACCATAATGTAAAGAACAAACATATCTAACAAACACCGCACCTAGCTTAATAAGATGTAGGATCTCCTTTTGCTGCGATGACTGCAGCAATCCCATGGGGGCATCCTTTCCACAAGCATATGATAGTGATCAACAGGAATTTTGGATCATTCTTCCTGTAGCCATATAACGAAGTCCTGAATTGTTGTGGGGGCAGACGTTCATTGATCTCACTCTGGGCTCTGTGGTGACATTCATGTCCATAAACTACTCAGTTACAACAGTAGCCATAATATTAATGCCAATTCTCATGAACAGTGACAACAAAAATATATGCAAGAAATTACACGATAATCACAGTAATTAACTTTAATTAAATGAAAGTACAGATATTTCATTCTGAAAATAACAGTAAATCATCAATGTGTAGAAACAAGCAAATCAAAGAAACGGGAATACAAGGAACATACAGCAGTCAGTGGTCATCATCAAATTCCTGCCATGTACTCGCAGGGGTTGGGGGGGGGTGTACAGGATATGATAGTATTACATGAAAAATTTACATCATTACTAACTTCCTATCTACAATTTTCCTCCAAATCAGTCTGTTACTTGTCAACACTCCAACATTATCAGATCTTATATTTCTATCTTCAAAGGCCGTATCAATCCACCTATATCTTGGTCTTTCTCTGGGTCGTTTTCCTGCCAACTTGGCAGAGAACACTTGTTTTGCTAATCTTTCCTCGCCCATTCTGTTTAAGTGACCATACCACCTGAGATCAGCTCTGCTAATGCATTCCTGGATGCTGACAAGGTCAAGTTCTTTCCTAATATCCTTGTTTTTAATATATTGCCATTGATGTCATCTGTTCATGACCCTAATCTTTCTCATGACTCATATCTGCTGTGTAGTCTTTGGTCAAGTGTTTTACTTCTGACCCAGCTCTCAGATCTGTAAGTTAAAACTGGTTTGAACACTGTCTTGTATAGCTAATTTAGTATTCCGACTAATTTCTCTCTTATTCCATATGAATTTATTCAATTGACTTCCTACCATGCTAGATTTGTTGTTTCTGTTGTCTATTTCTGTTTTCAGTCAGTCAGTGGTTTACCACTTAAAAACTGTTCTCATCTACAAAAGACAATCTGCTATCTCTATCATTAGCTGACATTTACCAGATACCTTGTGAATGTTCTAACATACTTTAGCCAGAAATTCTGTGAAAAGAAGGATTAATGAACATCAATATTATATCGAATACATGAAACCTCAAAAGTGTGGGCTGGCATAACATAGTATTGACACTAAACGCAGTATCCAGTGGGATGAAGCTTGTCTTCTCCATAGAAGCAGGTTTAAATATTAATGCCTTTTCAAAGAAAGTTGCAAAGCCTTTTTACATCGGCCAAATCTCAATCAGAATGATTGTCTCTTTCTCTCTCCCAAAAGTTTGAGAGATTCTTATCTTATGTAACCATCAAAAATAGTTTTTAATAATATTATTTAATATTAATTTCTATCATTTGCCAACAGTTTTTTAATTGGTAGACTACTGACTGCTGTATATGCCTGGTATTCTCATTTCTTTGATTTGCTTCTACACACTGATGTAGTATTATTTTCAGTACGAGATATATCTGTACTTTCATTTCATTAAAGTTAATTACTGTGGTTATCGTGTAATTTATTGCATATATTTTTGTTGTCACTGTTCATGAGAATTGGCTTTAGTAATTTTTCCATTGTCCTTTAAATCCAGTAGCACAGCAGCCTTTGAACATACAGTTCAATTCACAGGAAAAAAACATTTCATCTTATCTCTTTCCTATAGAGTACAATGTATAGATCAACATTAGAATCTCCAATTCCAATATTAACAAGTTTCTGCTTATTAATGCTAATGTACCATAGATTGAACAATAGCTCATGTATGAGTGATAAAAATACACACACACATGTTATGTCTTTTTTTATACAATTTGTTATTCTTACAGGTATAAACGGATATTAGTCATAATATCACATTCTCAAGATTTCCTTAATGGTGTGTGTACCAACATTATTCATCTTGATAAAAAACAGCTTGACTACTATGGAGTAAGCCATTATTAGTATTTTCTTAATTTAAAAAAAAATTAATTTTATATAAATGATGTTTATATGAATAAACTTTTTATCTTATCTAAACTTAGACAAGTTTCCATGTTTTATGTATTGAAAGTTAAAATATAAATCCTGTATCACCGTTTATTCCCTTTTGAAGAATAAAATATTGTTAGGCATTGACATTCTTGAACATTGACACCTGGAAAGATTGGAGCAGTGTTGCACTAATTAATTATCTGTTGATTTCTATGCATTACTTTTAATTCTGGTTAATGACAAAAGCATATATGAATATGGGAATGCCGAGTTGAGCAAAGGACTTTAGCCTATTTGATGAAACATAAGTAAAAAAATAAATTTTCCATGCATATTATGAGTGTCCAATTTATTAGGTACACTATCATTTTTATTATGCTCAATTTAAGTTTAATGGAATACAGCACATATAAATAATTAAACACACATTTAATCACTCCTGTATTTCATCTTTCACTGAGACATCTGGGAAACAATATCAAAATTGTAAAAACACACACAAAATTATATGATGCCACAATAATAGACTAATGAAAGTACAGATATTTTGTACTGAAAATAACAGTACATCATCAGCGTGTAGAAACAAGAAAATCAAAGAAACAGGAATACAAGGTGCGTACAACAATCAGTTTAGCCAATGAAAACAATTGCCTTGAGCTAGAAATTAATATTAATAAATAATAAAACTATGTTTGTTATCCGAAACTTTTGGGGGGAGAGGCGATTGTTCTGATTCAGGTTAAGCCGATGTAAACGGGTTTCACGACTTTCTTTGAAAAGGTATTCGTATTTAAAACTGCTTCTATGGAGAAGACATGCTTCATCCCACCAGATACTGTTGCAGACCAGACTTCAGGTTCCATGTATTCAATGTAATATTGATGTTCATTAATTCTTTTTTCCACAGAATGGTCTCTACTAAATATGTCAAATTATGTACACAGGGAACCTGGTAAACACCAGCTAAAGATAGTTTGGCTTTTTTGGATGGTAACAGAAATTTTGTTGATAGGAGAATATATGGGAATAAGATGATACCTCAAAATTCTACTAATAAGTTCAGAGATATTAGAATAAACTAACAAACTATGCTTTGAAGTTGCTGCTTTACTGCAAATTACCTCCATATAATTTATATACCACTGAATTTTGTGCTCTACTTTCATTAAAACATCATCATGCATCTCAAGGATTTAGGCTTAGTATGGCCTGTTCCAGCCTTAGAGGTCATCATTGAATCGTTTAAGAGGACGTCCTTGTTTTCTTTTTCCTAATAGCTTGTACTTTAAGGGTTGTTTTGATAATCTTTCTGTTTTCATTCTTTGAACATGTTCCATCCATTTATGTTTATATTTTTTAATTTTTTCTATTACTGGTTCTTGGTTTAATTCTTTCATAATTTCTTATGAAATTATGAAAGAATTAAACCAAGATTCTAAAACAAAAAGACAAAGATTAATAACAGCAGAAATGAAGTTTATGAGAAAAACTGCAAAGTATACCTTATTTGATCACAAAAGAAATGAAGAACAAGCCATTAGGAAAAAGAAAACCAGGACGTCCTCTTAAATGATTCAACGATGACTTCTAAGGCCAGAACAGGCCATGCTAGGCCTAAATCTTGATATGCATGATGATGATAATTTCTTCGTTTCTTTTGTGATCAAATAGGGTATACTTTGCAGTTTTTCTCATAAACTTCATTTCTGCTGTTGTTAATCTTTGTGTGTGTTTTTGTTTTATTGTCCAGATTTCGCTTCCATACATTAAGACTGGTAGGGCTAATGTATTGTATACATTTAGTCTGGTTTATTTTTGAACTAATGTTTGGTTTAAATATAGAGTTAATTACACCTGTTATTTTTAAATATTTTGCAATTTTTACATTTATATCTTTTTCATTTTCATATGTGATTATACATCCTAGGTAGTTTAAATGAATTCACCTGTTCTAAGATCTTGTTATCTATTACTATTTTAGTTCTTGCTGGATCTTGTCCTTTAAAGGCCATAGTTTTTTTGATTTTTCTGTTGATGTTATCATACCATAATCTTTGGCTATCTCATTGAGATCTAAAATAGCTTTCTGTAAGTTATCTTTAGAATTTGTAATTATTATTTGTTCATCGGCAAAAAGGAGAGTGTTTAAGTTCACTGTAGGAGAAAGTTTAATACCTTGATGTAAATTTTTATTCCATTTTATTATTATTTCATTTAAGTAAACATTAAAAAGAGTCACTGAGAGGGGACATCCCTGTCGGACCCCCTTGGTTTATCTCTCTCGTATATTATAGCTCGTGATTTAATTGTATTTGATTATTTTCATATATACTTGTGATAGCTTTTAGGATATTATTTGGTATTTGTCTTTCTTTTAATATGTTAAATAATATGTTTCTTTTAGCTTTGTCAAATGCTTTTTCAAAGTCAATAAATGCCATATGTGTTTCTAAATTGTATTCTCTTCTTTTCTCTATTATTAATTTTAGGCAAAAGGCCAGGTCTATACATGATCGTCCTTTTCTAAATCCATTCTGTACTTCTAAAATAAAGTTTTCAGAATACTTCATTAGTTCTATTTAAGATTCTGCTATATATTTTGTAACAGGAATTTAGTATACTGATACCTCTATAGTTTTTAGGATCATCTCTATTACCTTTTTTAACACGTTCATTGCCAAGCTGAAAATTGGAATTTCGTGTGGTGGCCAAATTTTTTTTATTTTTTTATTTAGTTTTTATTGTGCTCAAAATAAGTTAAATATATTATTTATATGCTTTTATTATTATGTACATAGGATTTATGTACTCTAAATATCTATTACGCAATATTGCATGATATGTAATTCGGTCAAATAAGTTATATATTTTACAAATAAAAAACATTTAAATATAATAATTGTAACTTTAATTATCAATCTTTTATAATCACATAGAATTTTTAAAAATAACGTACAAATAGAAAAAAAAATTATCAAAAATCAACATTTATATAATCAAAATAAATAAAAACCAAACTTCAAGCACGCTGAATCAACGAATAACTAAACAAAATCGTCGCGTCATCACCTTGTCCGAACGCCGCCACTGTGCGCACTGGCTAACATAGACAATGGCTGGCGGCCATCCCCACTCCACGAAAGTCGATCCCTTCCCTAGTGGCCAATATAAATATTATGCGCCATTTTGTTGTGGCCACTATACTATTCCGCTTAGAAACTTGATACCGACGTCCATGCGATAACACGTGATCGGCCGCTCGGTGAGAACTCGCATCACGCGATTGGCAATGAACGTGTTAAAGATAGGAATCACAATTGCTTTTTTCCATTCTATTGGTGGGATACCAGTTGAATAAATTTTATTCTTTCTTTGAATGTTATTCCTGCATATTTATATAGTTCTGGACCTAGCTTATCTTCTCCGGGTGCTTTTCCATTTCTTGTTTCTTTCAGGCTGATTTCTGAGTCTTCTTTAGTTATTTCCTTTTCATTTTCGTTAATTGTTTGCCAGTTGTCTTTTTTAAAATACTTGTCTGTCCACAATTCTGTGTATTAATTTAGAATTTCTTCTAATTCCAATTCAGTGGTTAATTTTATGTTTTCTTTGGTATCTGCATTTAGGTGTTTCAAAATCTTATATACATTGGGTCTTATTTTATATAAATCATGTTCTAAATCAGAAACAAATTTGTTTCATGATTCTCTCTTTTTCTGACTTCTCTTTTAGCTATGGCTCTTATTCTTTTATGCTCTATTCTTTTGCTGCTTTCATTAAGACAAAAGAAAAATATATTTTAAAAGTGGATAAAGGTTTCTGTAGCGGTAATGGGCAAGGCTGACTTCCTCTCATAGTCAGCCTTGCCCATTACCACTACAGAAACCTTTATCCACTTTTAAAAGTGCCTTTTACAAGATGCCTCCACCTATCTTACAAAATCAGAGATTAAATAAGCTTCTTGATGAAGTTGTTAGTTAGGATCAAAATACTTTGTATGAGTTACACACCCATTTCAGAAAGACTCCTCATTTATATAGTTTCCCAAAAATTCATAAAGAAGGTCCATTAATATCCATTGTGAATTGTATTCAATCTCCCACCTATAGAATTGCTAAATTTTGCACATTAGACAATCCAGATCATTCATCAAGAATTCCAAACATTTTCTCACAAAAAATCAAGAATTCTCAAATACAAGAGTTGTATATGTTACTGTTCCATTATCTGACACTATTAGTTTACTATATGATCAATTTCCTCCTGATGTGAAGATTTTTGAATTTGATTTTTAAAGTCAAAACCTTTAGTTTTTAACTATACAAACATTATTGAAGAAAAAATGAAACAGGAGAAAATTGTAAGAGGGCTAAGCTATGTGTACAATTAGCTAAACAAAAGTGATGGGAAGACTTTGGTAAGAATATAGAAGGTAAATATCAGGAAGGTGGTGGCAAAATGTTCCGTAAGCTATTAAAAAATCACCAATAGGAATCAAAGATGAAGTGACATGAAAGCTAAAAAAAATGATATCCTAGATCTGGAGTAATTACTATGGAAGACTATTAAATGAAACAAGAAATGACACAACCTCAATAGGAAATTTTCAAGAAGAATGCAAAGAGGAATACATATCTATATTTGAGCTAGAAAAAAAAGCCATCAAAAACTTGAAATGTGAAAGGCAACTTGAGTAGATATTTGACCAGAAATGTTTGAGTGTGGAGGTATAAAAGTTTTGCTGTAGCTGCACTGCAGAATTCAGAGAGCCTGGTCAGAAGGTCGAATTCCGGGTGACTGGAGTAGAGCTCTTTTAGTTCTGAATTTAGGCCAAATAGAGGTTCTCAAGATCAGATTTTCGCTTTACAACAAATAATTGAGAAATCATGGGAATATAACAAGGATCTATACTTGAGTTTTGTAGATAGTCCATGTTAAACATGGCTTTCTGGCAGTGAGACCATAATTGTGTTATTAAAAATACATAAGACTTCAGCCCATGTTCAGTTGCAATACAGTAACATGTAATAAACATCCTGAACTGAGGGAATTATTTGAAAAGGTGTTTCCTCTCAAGTTTCTTATAAATAGTATAAACAAACATTTTGTGCATGTATCCTTAAAGGATATACAGAATGCTGTTGATAAGACTTAGATTTTCACGATTTACATTTTGTTACTGATTTTCTATTAGCAGTTTTCTTCCAAACTGGTCTATTGTTTTTCAGGTATTGAATTTAATTAGTTTTTTCCTTTGTTCTCTTAACTAACAAACTATGCTTTGAAGTTGCTGCTTTATACCCATCTAGTTAATTTTGCTTCTTTCCTTTTTTCCTACCATTTTTACAGAAAAAAATGAGAATGGATCATTAGATGACCATCTGTTATGTTCCTATCCTTTATATGATTTGCATATTCTTTATATTGTTAGCATATTCTTTATCTACTCTTGTTAGTTATGTATACCCTACTCACTCCTACAAATTTCCCCTTTTTTAAACAAGCTAAATTTAGGCTGCTCTTAAGTTTAGTCACGTGTAATTTATTTAATGATTAAGGCTTTATCCAAGTATGGAACGCTGCCATTAATCATATCCTCTGAGACAGTTCACTTGATAATATTGACAAATTTATATTTTAACTGCACCAGCCAATACTGAGGATAGACGAGGCTCTTATCCAAGGTGGTCCTCTCAGAGTGATACACAGTAATAAGCTTCCAACAATAAATAAACTAATTCCTATTCTCTTAATATTTGCATGCAGTTGTGGCTCGAAATATTAACTTATACTCGTGGGGTCCCTCCTGCTAGGTTCGATAGTAATTTTGTGAGTGGCTGTTTGAATTCATATAACAAGCTGGACTCAAGCAAGTGCTATGAAACATATTTATTAAATCAAGAAATTATACATGAGAAAATATAAATGCTTGGTTAACTACATCGCGTTGTTGGCAAGATCTCAATTTCAATATTAACATTACAATACAAGAACAAATTACTTGGACCACTTCTATATATAATTTAACAAACTTCTAGCTTATGTAGCCTATCTTTTATCACTCATGTGGTCACTAGTTATATCTCACAACATATCACAATCATCTCTTATACAAATCCCTTCTAGGGAGACATTTCTTAAACAGGGACAGGTCAATGCCAAAATAGGGATAGTTCCTAAAGTTCTTTACAATATGTCCATTACACAAAATATCCTATAGAATTCACACACAAATCTTCAACTGGAAATCAGAATATGACAATCTACATTACCGTTCCTGGAATGACTTTCAGTTCTTTCTTCGGCCTTGTCTGGACATCAAGGCTCCATTAAGGTCTACAGTTCTCCGGGTCACATACGATAGCTGCACGGCCAGGTTCTCATGAATTGAAAAGACGATGTGCTGCTCAGGACTTTCACCAGTATCACAGGCACACATCTGGATTACCGTTGCACGATATAGCATAGCTATCCTGATCTGAGGAAATAGCTAGCCCTAACTCGCACGCTACGGCAGACGATTCATAATTTCCACGGCCAGCCTAGAATCTTCACTGCTGGCAGAGACTGAGAGCCAACGTCTACGAGGTTAGGAAACAGGAACCAAAAAGCCCCTTGTCGGGGGGGATTGGTGTTTATATTGCCCGCTTCAATCTTGGAAATTCGTGCACTTCACCATGTCGTTTATTGCATTCTGCACACTCCTCCACATGTACATGCCATGTTTTCCTAGAAAGTGTTCTAGCTTCCTTTTCGTATAACTTCGCTTTCCCTCCGGCCATACGTTATTCTGGATGGCTAAAGTGTGACCCTTGGACCTTAGCTTATACACTTTGCTTTCTTATAATACATGAAATGGGATACTTTAAATAAATTAATACCTTAACTAAATTTCTCTATTAGACTTCCTACAAAACAGGTTAAGTCTCACATATTTTTCATTAATTATTTCTTCGCTTCTAAAAGTTACGAACTTAGGAGCGAAAATACAGGAGGCAAGGTTGAGATGGTTTGGTCATGTGATGAGGAGGGAGGATGAATATGTGGATGTGCAAGGAAGGCGGAAGCGTGGTCAGCCAAAGAAGAGATGGAGGGAGCTGTTAGAAGAGGACTTGAAGATGAAGAACTTGGATGTGGTGACAGCCCAAGACAGGAAGGTGTGGAGGAGACTCATTACAAACAGTGACCCCACTTAAGTGGGAGAAGCTGCAGAAGAAGAAGAAGAATTATTTCTTCGCTTCTATCTTAGTGTTATTTATATATATATATACATGACGTTCATTGTCAAAACACAACATTCTCTACCTACAATCAAGGTCAGTTCCTGAATAAATTAATGTTTTGTCCCACTTATATTTTGATTATTCAGGACACAACATAGGTCCCTCCCATCTAAGAAAAAATTTTACTTCTGTAAAATTCTTTTACAACTTTCCTCCTCCTGTTCTCTAGGATTAACCTCCTTGCATTTCTTAGATCTAGTATCTATAATATGTTCAGATGAGGTATGTTCTGCAACTTTCTTGACTTCCGTATAATTGCAATCTGTGTGGCTATGATTGCCTTGCCCCATTCTCTGGCTATTTTCCCCTAATTTCTTTTCCTCTTCGCTTTGATTATCTACTATCTTGACACTTGATATGAGGTAAGTTTCAGTCTGGCTGTTTTCTTTGGATTTTGAAGCTAATGAGGAATCAGCCTGTTTATCTATACAATTTTCACCATCCCTCTCAGACTGTACACTTTCTGTGATGTTAGTCTCATTTTGCATTCTCCCTTGAAGTGATTCCCAAACTATCTTTCCATTATTATTTCTCCCTTTTCCTGACTGTTTTCTTCCCATGAGGGATATTTCATTAAGAGAGAAATCGCATGAGAATCTGTACTTCTCTAGAAACTTTATTCCCAAGATGATTTGTACTTGGGCAAGATGTCCTAGGGAGGACCAGCAAATCTTGCCAAACATTCATGTTAAAATCAGGTAAGTACAACTTTACCCTAACCTTCTTTGTTACATATATCTCTGATGTTGAGATCCCTGATAATCTAATTGGTCTTTTTAGTTTATAACTACCTCGCCATACACTGGGCTTGATTTCTTGAAGATAATCTTCAGTAATTACAGAGGCCCAGGAACCAGTATCTAGCAAGATGTTACAATAACATCCATGTATATTCCCTTTTATTTTCATTCTTGATCCTCTTAGATGTTCATGCTTCCTTTGTTCTCTCTTCCATCGTTTACTTTCAAAATTATCAGGAGTACGCCCAGATCTCGGCTCATTTCTATTATTTGTATAGAAAGTTCTCTTATTTCTAAAACAATTTTGGGCTAATTGCCCAATCTTACTACAATTAAAACATCGAGGAGTCTCCTTTCTTTCTCCTTGTCCACTACTTTGTTCAGATTTTGGTAGAGACTCTTCGGGTTTCTGTTCTGTCATTGTCACCATCTGCTTTAGTGCAGCATCAAGATGGTCTATCATAGGCTGTTGAATTCTTTCTACTTCTTGTCTGATGAATTCAGTAGTCCTCTCGGTTTGCAGTACAGCTGATTTTGAGGCCCTTTCCGTTACTGCCACCAGCTGCTTTAGTGCAGCATCAAGACGGTCTATTAAAGGCTGTTGTAGCCATTCAATTTCTTGTCCTATGAAAGTGCATAGTTCCGTATTTGTTAGCCCTACTTCTTCTTTAGTGATGTTTATTTTTATTTCAGCCTCTTGATTAGTGTTGACAGTGTTTTCTCTTATTTCCTCACTATCCCTTTGATCCTTACTCGTCTCTATGCATGAGCTAGATTCGTTCTCAATTTTGTTCTCGCAATTGGAACTCTTCGTCTCTTTAATCATGTTAATGTAGCTGGCGGTAGATGCATGACGAATGTCTCCGAGCAATTGTTCTTGTTCTGTTACAGCCTTGTAGCATTCAGCTAAATTGGATATGCCCTTTCCAAATGCTGTCTCTTTCAACTCCTGCTTCAAACTTGTCCTGAAATGTTGGAAGATGGCCTATTCTAAGTGATGTTTGTCTTCATTGGAGATGCCAAAGGTATTTGAGAGAGTGAGCAGTCTGTTGTAGAAGTCAGACACCTTCTCCCTATCTCCTTGTACTATCTTCTGCAGCTTCCAGAGGTTCTGTCCTACAATCTTTACTCTGGAAAATTTTGAGATTAAAATCTCTCTGAAATTTCCGTAATCACGGGTTTCTTTCAGGATTGGTGATGATTGAAGGTAAGTCTTGGTTCCCTACTAATTTGCTCGCAGCAATACAATTAGCTGGAAATCACTCCAGCGGCCAATCTTTCTTAGTTCTTCGATGTATTCGAAGAAGGCAACCACATCATCGGTGTCTTCCACAGAGAACTGTGGAAATTCCTGCTGTTAATTTATAGTTCTAAAAAATTTTTCATTATCTATATTAGAACTTGTAGGTAGACATGTTAGTATCTTGGCTCACAATAAAATGTTACAGAAATATTTCAAATATTCTATTTTTCTCAATAATCTCCTGACTGCCCGATATGAATTCAAAGACCAACTCGCTGTGATTGATCAATTTACTAACTTTGATTTTCGGGGACACAACACACCTTATATTAGCTCCTATATATTCTTGAATATGTTAACACTTTCCCAGTTTATTTCTCAATGCCATTTTTAATATAGTTCTGCCACTGTTTTTTCTGTCTATTCACTATTAATTCTCATGAAACAAGAACTTTCATTGGAAGTGGAGGTTTCTGTAGTTTAGAAGTTTATAAGGCATATTCTGGTAATTGGACCACATTTTTTTTATTAAGCTAAAAGCACAATAAAGAAATAAAACCCGACAAGTTTCGTAAGTCATTTGACTTACATCTTCAGGAGTAAAAGGTAACTGAAAGTTAAAACATCAAAAAAGAGAAATTAATAGTTCATACTATACAGTTGTAACCGTCTGACTGGTTATAAAATTAAAAAATCTGCATTCTGATTTTTTAATTGTTGTTTTAACTTTCAGTTACCTTTTATTCCTGAAGATGTAAGTCAAATGACTTACTTGTTGGGTTTTATTTCTTTATTGTGCTTTTAGCTTAATAAAAAAAATGATTAAAAAAATGTGGTCCAATTATGGGAAATATGCCTTTAGAACTTTCATATTTGTGATTTGTGTATTGATAGGTTAACATTAGTGCAATAATCCCCCCCCCTCTTTCCTTTCACTAAAATTTTCATTGTCATCTGGGTTTAAATTCCTTTATTCATTATTATATTGAAGTGCTTAAAACATGCTAGAAAAAAATTCTTATTTTCTGTGCGTCATAGACCTTTGTTATGTGACCATTCTGATTAGAAATGGAATTTTTTTATCCCACATTTATGTGCTAATATAGAAAAGAGATTCTTATTTGTTTTAATTTAAATGCTGTATAAACATTTATTTTTATAGGGAAATTATGATGCATTTGTGAAAACAAGAATTGAATTGCTGGAAAATCAAATGAAAAGATACAACTGGGAACAGAACCAGATTGCTCACATGAAGGTTTGTTTTTTCCTGTCCCTAAATATATATAACTTCAGTATAATTTTGAATATAGAAATATTTCTATAAAAGAAAATTAATGGCTTTAAGATTACTATTTTATAAAAGTTTCAGAAAAACTGTTTCCAAACTGTTTACTTTCTCAAGCATTGATAATTGCAAACAATAGTAGCATAAAATTCAGCTCTTTATTCATATCTCCTTTTGGGGCATAAAATGTATCAGATTTACAACATCTGATGATGTAAATTGGGCAGAGTAATAGTTAATCAAGGTGTTGTGAAGAGCTTGCATGATGATTTAAATAAGTTGTCGGTATGGGTAAAAGATAATAAGCATCGGTTTAATGTGGAGAAATGTAAAGTTATGCACTTTGGGATAAATAGATTACAAGCTGTGTACCACATTTGATGGATCTGTACTAAAGGAAATAAATGAAACTTGGGATTTGGGGATGGTAGTAGATAGTTGAAGTTTAGAGAGCAAATTGCTAAGGTTGCCAAGGTGGCTCATATGATTACTGGGCTGTTGAAGAACACAGTTGAGAGAACCATTGCTGGCAGAGTGCCAAGAAGAGTCAATTCTTTTTGAAGAGGAGAAAGGATTAAGAGATGTATGATTCATCACCAGCACGTGAAATCACATGCTTTCTAATCTTTCGCTATACTAGCTTGATTTTTTTTTATTTTATTTTATTTTATTTTTTTTGTTCATATTTATTATTTGTATGATGGATCCAGTACCATCAAGTTCTAGTGTTAAACCTTTCAGTAGCACTTGCAAAAGAATATTGTATGATGTGCTGACATTCTGTGAAAAAGAATCATTAGAAGGCAGTCTCCATTTTCCTATTTCTGGCCACAAAAACATGCAAATGAAATTGTGGGTGTTTCGGAGTTTGCTGTTAAAAGAATTCATAGTAAACCAAA